>NW_027270950.1:2710000-3077500 GCF_040938485.1 Diadema antillarum | reverse complement strand
AATACCTGGAAAAAAAAAAATCGAGCCTCCGAGTGGATGATGGGCATTTCTATGCGCAAACAGAATAATGGAATAGTTTTCAACGACTCTGGAATGAAGAAAAGAATGTATTGCCTGGTGGCTTTGTGGAGTCTCGTGATTAGAATGTTGCCATTTTGAAATACGGGAGAAAATGAAAAAGACATAGTATAACATCTATTATTGCTGTTTTTGTTTAATTCTGTGAATCGTGTATGTACACCTCAACGGCTAAATCTTTCAAAATTACTTGTTAGCTTGAGCTTCTTTCTGTAGGTATATTTGACATGGGAAGGATGTTTTTAAAGCCTGAAAATATGGCATCATTTACAATATGTACAATTGCATGGAGCCTACAGTAATGTTGGAGATGTTTTCCTTACGTAATGTACCGTAATACACCACTCTCCCGAAGTTGATTATACATGGCCAGGTATAAGTGTCTATATCTTCCATGGACGTGCTGTAAATGGAGGTTGTTATAGCTCGTTGTTCGGAAGGTTTGTTATTCCAGAGACCCATAATCCGAAGGTTCATTTACTTTGTTATATCCAAAAATGTAAAAGAGTTCTTCAATTCGAAAATGAGAAAGGATGCACAATCATATCTGACAATGATAAAGGGTTTATATAAGAAAAGTAAAATAAGAGTTATCAATACGACAATCAAATAGTTCTAAGACATTTGCATGTTCAGAATAACGAACTCTCGGTATACCCCCCAGACGGTCGACCATATAATGCTTGTTCCAAATTCCTAGAGATACCCCCTTTACGGAGGGGAGGGGGTTCGGATTTTAACCCCCCTTTTGGAAAGGGGACAATCAAAATCATACCCCCCCCCCCTATTTCAGGGTTTTGGAAGGGAGGCAGCAGAATTGCCCCTCATCACATGTTTTTGGAAGTGCTGAAGCGTCTATAGAGTCGTGTATGTATTCGTAGCATGGGGTGCGTACGTCTATAACGCATATAGCGAAATATTCTATGAAAAGAAGCCAGCTAGAGCCTGGCATGTACTACAGCAAAGCATGCAGTCGTATTTCAGATTTTTATCTATTTTTATTCTTATTTTCGGTATCTGGCTGTTTCACGATTGCTTGGGAAAGATTTGTAAACTACCCTTAAGTAGAAAACATAAAAGAACCCCTATTTTAAGTAATTTTCGGGGATTTTTCCCCCGACCTGAGCCCCGAAAAAGTACCCCTTTCCCGAAAAATCGGAAACGCGCATGCGGTACAGATGACCACCTGAGTGGGGGGGGGGGGGGGGGGGGGGGGGGGCGTATTCGAACCTTCGAAATAACGAACCTAAAGACAATGACAACGAAATAACGAGCATCAACCGTAGAGAAGTCACATTCTTCTTTAGATCCAAAACTTAAAAACTTTGAGTTTCAATGTCTTCTCCTTTTGGAGATGTGGTTACTTAAGGTTTCCTGACGAATGTAATAGCTATACGCTAACAATATGTAATATTATCCAAAGAAAAACTTATGTTGCTGTTAGAGACGATAGAAATAGGTGAGCGAAGAGCAATGAAGGTGAGGCTTCCATTTACTGCCAAAAAAGAAGAAGTTCCAAGCAGAAATATAGTTACGAACAGTGGAAATGAGAATAGGCCTAGAGGATTCGGAAGTTGAGGAGTATGCTGATGTTCGCTATTCCGAAGGTCCATTAATCCCAAAATAAGAGACGGTTTGCATTTCCGAAACACTCAAATTCCCTGTACGCGTTTAATGTCCGTAAATCCGAAAATGAAACAGGGTGCATTGATCTGAGCGCGGGTGGCGTTATTCCGAAGGTTCATTATTCCAAAGGTTCGTTATCCATCCAAAAATGAAATAGGGTTTGTTGTTCCGAAGGTGCGTTATTCAATCCACAACCTCTACACTTCTACACAGGTCCATTCGAATCTAATTCAACGAAAAAAAAAAATCGCCCTTCATTTAATGGTTACAGTTCGTTATTCAAAAGGTTCGTTTTTCTGAAGGTTCGTTAATCCGTATATAAAATAAGTTTCATTATTCCCAAGGTTCGATAGTTCGAAAATGCAATAAAGTTCTTTAATCCGAAAATGGAAAAAATACATGTGCAAACTAAAGAATCTTTGGAATAACGAGTTTTATCTCGTCTTCGAATAAGCGAACCTTGGGAATACCTATAATTCTATATTCGGACTAACGAACCTTCAAAATAACGAACTTTAACCTGAAGTAAAGGGCGTTCTTTTTCGCTAAATCAGATCCGAGTGGATCTATCACGCCGGGTGTGTATAGAGATGTACAGGTTGTGGCTGGGATAGATATATCAGAGCTCAACACTTGACACTTTTTTAAGGAGGGGAAGAAGAAGAAGAAGAAAAAGAAGAAGAAGAAGAAGAAGAAGAAGAAGAAGAAGAAGAAGGAACAAGACGAACAGAACGCATATTGTCTTGATACACAGGATCAGGACCTGAAACCCTCGGAGTGTAGAACCACGTCTGATTTCAGCACTTTCAAAACTCCACCTGAAAATTGCATGTCTGTCAGCTTCTATACTTCGACACAAGAAAAATGCAAATTCGTGAACTTGATTTCATTAACATCTGTCATCACTTGATAATCTCAAGTATCGAATGATACTCATGATTCCAGTTTGTATGTACTCGACGCGATATAAAATTTAGAAGCCAGAAATTATCCTGCACCCTATTGGCAAACTAAAAAAAAGTACCAGAGAACAAACCAAATCTGGCATAATAACATTTTTATGGGATTTACATTTTGCCTATATTCTACATATATGCTTTAGTTATCAGCAGAAACATTGATTTTGTGTATAGTGAGATATACACTCTATCTAAGTGCAGAGGACATAACTCCTTTGATATACACAATACGTCATAATTATAAGGTGACATGTTGAAAAAAAAAACACCCCAACGCCTCCGTAGTTCAGACCAAATCATGTTCACTTTCACCATGTTCACGTCGATAGGAATGATAATGTTTCTTTGTTTGTGACAATGCGATTCAGTTTATAATATTTATTCAAACTTTATTGATACTCAACGAACAGACTTGACGGATCAAGGTATTATTTGAGAGGGAACATTTAAGGCACGATTAAGCATTTGCAGATGAAACAAAAACCTAGCATTAGTGGTCTAAAATAGTTCTAAAATGTGAGTTAGGGATAAAAACAACCGCTGTAAAATTCTTAATCAGTAAAAGCGATGTTAAGTATTTTTTAGATATACAAAATGTGAAAAATAGTTACAATAAAAACGTTTCCAGACTAAACCGTCTACAGTTACGGTTTTTTGAGAAAAATACTGATATCTCCCTATATTTTACGCTTTATTGCAAAACTCTATACGGTACGATGTTTTGTGGCACCACAGACCTATACATAATGCATGAAATGTGATATCTTGAACATTTTTTTTTAAATCACCACTCCCAAAGGTAAACAAGACCTTTAAATGTAACATGTGACAAAAGATAAGATCTGTGGTCCTGGAAGGATGTTGGCAAGCCTGAATGAGAACAAAGATAGAGAAAAGAAAGCTGTTCCAGATTAAAAAGAGGATGTCGCCAAACCTTCGTGAAGATAGAGACAGAAGAATAAACTTGCTTCGCGAAGTTCTCTCCTTGAAAGATAACAAAGAAGGGTAATAACATCTAGTTCATACCAATCAAGCTGAGTTCCACGTCAATACGATTAGTATTGTTTCTACTCTATAGCGATGCACTTTTAACATCTATCCATACATTGCAGAGCAAACAAACATCGAGACAAAGAGCGAATAAAGAAAATGTTCTGTTTGATGTCGCCAAGCCCAAATTATAGGACAAAGACAAAGAAAAGAAAGCTGTTTTTAGAATACAGAAGGGATGTTGCCAAGCCCGCAAAGACAGTTGAATAAACATAAATCTCTTCATGTAATGGGAACATTGAGAGGACACGAAAACAACGTCTAGTTTAAACCAATCAAGTTGACTTCCACGTCAATACGATTATGACACACCTTGCCTCTCTACATCAATATTCTCTTTCTGTCGCGATTGGTAATGTTTCTATAATGCTTGCGGGAATGCGATTCGATTTCAAAGTAAAACATTAATCTAAACTAATCAGATTGACCAGCAAACGTACAACGATTCAGGGGGTGATGAAATGAAATGTTAAGTGCAACATGATGCAAGACAAAGCTGCATAATTTTGTTATTTTCTTTAAACCTTGTTTGTACATGAAGAACTTAAAAAGTGAAGGGGCTTAAAACGTGCACAAAACATATTCATATCGATAATACGCGACTCATGTTAAGATGTCAAAATAAAAGCTAAGCGGAGACTAATTTTAAATTTTGGCTGTGACGCATTTGATATAGAGGGATAGGAAAATGCGACGGCTTAAGTTTAAAAACAATCGACTAATCAAAATCGTCGTTATTGAAATGATTGATGGAGTTAAGCTATGTTCTATAGGGGTAGATATTTCAATGGAACGAATGGGGAAGGCTTACCCCTGTGATGATGTTTTTTTAGTAAATATATTTTTGCAAACATTCATAGATATCGTGTTGCAAGAGGTTATTGTAGTGGTCGTTGCTTGCTTTTTTGCGTTGCTTAATACAGTTATATACCCTTCATTTTGCCGCTCGACTTTCCTTTCTAGTAACAAGCATGGAGTCCGGAGATGTGGTCGTCCTTCACTCTGCCGACGGTCAGAATCTTCTGAACGACACGGCCATCAAACAGACACTTTTAGTCCGCATCTTCAGCAAGCAGCGCTCCATGGGATACTGCGGAGTCCAGACGGTCGGCCTCCTCATGAGCGCGCGCTACTTCGGGAAAAAGTACCCCGACGAAAAGGAATACACCGACTGCGATGTCAGCGACGTTCCCTACAAGGACACCAATTTGTTCTCCTTTCCTGAGACGACCAAGGTCCTCGACGAAGAACGACTGCGCCAAGTCGGGAGCACGATGCAACAGCTCCAGGATCTCCTGCTGGCCTTCGGGATTCCCGCCAAGAAGAACCACGCAGACGGCAGCAGCTTGGATGAATTCCGTTCCCTGGCGAAGGCGGCGCTGTCCCACACCGATTCCAGCCAGGGAGTCGTGGTCAACTACGAGTACCACTGGAGGCAGGGCGACAAAGTGGTCCGGGTCGGCCATTACAGCCCGCTGGCGGCGTACCACGAGGGGACCGACCGTTTCCTTCTGATGGATACCTGGCTCGATGGCGAGGAGGAGTGGGTCAAGGCCGAAGAATTGTTCAACCAGATGAACACCATGGATTCCGATGTCAAAGTTTCAAGGGGTTTTATTCTTATGGGGTGAATACCTCAAGTACATGTAGCTGGTGTCGGATGTGATTCTGGTGTTGTTGTTGTTGTTGTTGCTGTTTGCTTGTTTGTGGGTGTGTATGTGTGTGTTTGCTTGTGTTTTCGCATTGGTGTGTGGTGAGGGACCCTTAATGTAATACCATACCCAAGTGTGTTTTTTTTCTCTACCCACCCCACGTGTTCACACACACACACACACACACACACACACACACACGCATTCATGGCAACACAGCACTTATATTATAAACACCAGTAGTATATTAGCTTATATCATTCCATAAAAAATGCATAACAGTGTATAATCCTTACTTAAGAAAGAATGTTCCTTTATGCCTGTTTTTTCATTTAACAATGTTTTATCAAAATCCATAAGATTTTTGTTTCTTCTGTGCTACTGTAATCATCAATATTCTAACAAGCTCTATTTTTTAATGGATTTCTCATTTCAAACATTTCATTGTTCTTGATTAGTCTCCGTGTAATTACATTGCGTATGACTTATCATGACTACCAAATAACTCTCATTATTTTGATATGATCATAGACAGATGTTTGAGATTATGAAAATCATAAATATCGCGTTGTTTCAGAGATATTAGTTATGTAAGCATGATATTGTTGTTTGGCAATAAAATTGCGAATTTGATTTGATTTGAAAAGTTAAAAGGCCAAATTTTGATGATAACTGAAATAGATGACTAAAAGAGACAAAAGATAGACGCACCAGGTGCGATTATTATGTTTACCATGATACTCCCGATGTAGCTTCATGAAGTAGTACTTTTCTCTTTATCAAAGACGTCTCGAGCATAGGAAAGGGGACTCATACAGTAATATTCTTACACATAGATCACGGAGTACCATAACATCTCAAGTCGTATTTTCTACCGACATTGTACACTACATGTATGACACACGTGCAAGTTACGTTTATTATATGGAAGCATTCCTCAGACAAACGATGCTACAATTTCAACATGTAGAATTGAACTCCGAATTAAAACCATCACTGTCAGAAGTACTCCATAACATGCCCCAGAATATCAAGAGAAGAATCGTGTGACATGCGCACAACTATTACGCACGATACTGAGGATTTGGAGCTCGCGTGAACCTCAAGGAACACATCGCAAAGAATATGACCTAGATTTTATTATCAGTGCAGGCGTCACTCCGTCCCGAACTCGAGCAAAGTTGGACACACACGTTAAAGCAAAAGTTCCATTTCGGCTCTGATCGTATAAACATCGGGTTTAATCTTCGTGAGGGCGTCTTCATGCCATCGGATAACCTCCGGTGGAGTTTTCAGACTGCTAAAAAAGTCGTACAATGTACTTACTTTTGCTGACAATCAGCTTTTATCAAGGTAACTCCGCGCGAATTTAAAATTTCATTTTCGAATGTGGCAATCCTGTGCCAATTTAGGTCTCGAAATTGACAGAATATGGCAAACCGAATATTATGATATTTTCGATCTCGTATGAAGTCGGCCCAACATGCCTTCAAGGATTAATCGAAGTTTATAACTTTCGGAGCCGAATTTGAACATCTCCTTGAAATATCGTGCGTCAATCTTTGCTTAATTTTGGGGGCAGTGTGACGTCCGTATGAACGAATGTCATCAGCTTCCCTCACCATTGACTGATAGCAAGTTTGGCAATATGATGGCGAGACTCTTCCTAAGGTTCATACGAGGCATCATTATTATCATTATTATTTCGAACTTCTAAATAATCGTAAGAATTCGAATGGATATGGATGAAAATTATAGAGGATTACTATGACACAAATGCTCTCATGCGATTATTCTAATCATTCCATTATTTTCTCAGCACTATCTGATGTATTTGACGTTTATATAGGCCTATATTATACATTCCGCTTTTGATATCTTTTTCTTCTTACACATCGAAAGAAGAAACGGTATGTTTAAGCACTGAAAACTCTGTTTGCGTATAGATGATTGTGGGGAATTAGTTTGCACTTCCTCAAACTATAGCCAAAACTATAAGCTCTCACCCCTATATACACACCAATGCGTCGTACACCAATTTATTCATATATTCATAATATGCACACAATAATTGATTATGCACATACCTATACCACTCTTTTACATGTACTCTACCTGTTAGAGACGTTTTACATTCTCATGCTCTTTCATCTCCGCCCCCATCCCCAAAATGATATGACTCAACTTTAAAGGGATGGTATAGTATTCGTGGAGATCATAATTGGGCTTTTGATTTTTTTTTTTTGCAAGATACCAAGAAACCACTTATGAAGTAATAGAGAGGATACCAGTCTAAGGTGAATTCAAAGTTTATTTGATGAAGATCGGCTTTGGAATGATTGAGACATCCAAAAACAAAGTAAAGCAAAGCGATCCTAATAAATGGTGGGCCTCACCTTTTATTAGGATTGCTTTATTTTGGATATCTCAGCCATTTCGACACCAATTTTCATCAAATAAACATTGAATCCCTCTTGGAATTACGTGCTCTTTCATATTTCATAAGAGGTTTCTCATTATCTCGCCAAAATCAGTAGAAACCTGACGTTACAGGTCTCAACCAAAACTTTACTATCTCTTTAAGATCCCCGCTCTTTCCATCCCCCTGTCTTACCGGTTTCTACAAACTGATCACAAAACCAAATACTCACTCACGTTTATAAAACGATTATAATATCATGCACGGTATATATAATGACTACTCAGAAATCAGCATCTCTGTTTGTCTTGTTCCCTTACAGTAGTATCAAAATGCCTTGGTATGATTTATTTACCACAGACATAATTCCTTCATGTGATTTGATGGATACAAACATACTAAACGAACTTTTGAAAGTCATTGTGGCTACAGGCAGTTATTGTGTGCTTAAACACTGCCATTATATCGGAGATCTGATGCATATAATTTCGACAGACTTTGTTTCCTCTTTCTTTTGCTCATTCGATTTCTTGTACTTCTGTTGTATGAGCTGGAATTATCAATAAATATCCGTTTCATCGCGTTAAATCTCTAGTCACTCTTGTTTTCTTGATATTTGTGCTGATTTTAGATGGTATCTTAGGCTTGCGTTTACCGTATGTACCCTGAATGGACAGTCATTAGATTAGAACATGGGAGCTCACAAACATTGTTTAGTGGTGAACTCTCTGATCAGAAACTATCGAGCCACCTGTATGACGTCACGATCACAAACTGACAGCACCTAGGTAGTTTAAGATACTGTCCATTGTTTTCTTAAATACTATTCGAATAATCATGAAAGTTATATCTAGTGTTAAGAGATCAAACGAAGTTCTAGGCCTATATCACAAAGTATGATATATATGAATATATATATATATATATATATATATATATATATGAAGAGTTTGTTTGCAAAAACCGATATGTCCATATTTGCCAAATGGAGATATTTGCGATTAAAGGTCAATAAAAATAAAGAGAATAATAAGAAAATTTGTGCTTCTTTTGACCATAACTTCAAAAATGTACCTTTATATGTAGTGACCAATTTATCATTTAAAAGGTATTATTTTGTACTTTATGACAAAGACCGTACTTCAAAATCTTCAAAAATGGACTTATCGGTTTTTGCAAACAAACTCTTCATATATATATATATATATATATATATATATATATATATATATATATAAATATATATATATACATATATATATGTATATATATATATACATATATATATATATATGTATGTATATATATATATATATATATATATATATATATATATATATTGTGTATGTATGTGTGTGTGTGTGTGTGTGTGTGTGTGTGCGTGTGTGTGTGTGTAATCTTCAAATGATACAGATGTTACTGGAAGGAGTAAATGCCGGGGAGGCATTCTTGACAGCAAAATCGAGCGCGATGATAAAAGTGATTACTGTAGTTATCATTATTGTTTGCAGGTTATCGTCCCATATGTTATACTATCATCTTCAGCGATTGTCATCATACTATGCGCCATATGGACGGCAACGTCATAAATTATTCTCCACGACGTAATCATAGTGGGCTATCATAACTCACTATAATAATGGTTATGTTCGGAGACATCCAAGCGGAACGGCGAATAAAAAATTTGTGCGACATAACAAGTGAATGTTAGGGAATTTAAGGAGATGGACGTCACGAGGTTCGACACCCACGAGTCATGCAGCTACGAGTCATAAACATATCACAAGCTAGACACTATGATCTGAAAGAGGCCCACTGACTGTACGATACACGAGCTGTAATAGACACTGGGGCAATTAAAGCCCATTATCAGGATATCAAAATTTTATACATTGAGTCCTTGACGAATCTTGACATGCCCTCACCTTCTAGAGTAATTCATAAATTTTACAAGCTATGCTTTTCTTGTGAATTTCTCTTCTCCGTGTAGAGTTATGAATTAAGATGGTATTGCTTACTTGTATATTTGTCCCAAACCAGAGTTGACATCATTATAATAATTGTATTTGTGATTTGTTGAAATTTACGTGATTCAAAGTTCAATTAAATATCATGTACCCATGTAAGCGTTATGTATATTATCACTTTGTGTTACTTTATATGGAAATAAAATAATTTTGAATTGAATTGAATTGTGACCTCGACATTATATCGCCAGACTTACTGCACGTAATGTGCAAGCTCGTGGACCTTTTCCGTATGTCGAGCTCATAGGCCTGTTCTAATACTTTAGTGTCTTATGTAGTAAGTCAGGAGTGGGCCTGTTGAACTATAGATGTCTAGTTCATGAGCTGTATGACTCATAGGTTCAGGGATGTTGAAACAGGTGTATTACCCAAGGACCTTTTTTTTTTTTCAATATCTAGCTCGTCTGCTGTATATACTGTCGAGCTCGTGGGCTGACCCCAATTAAGCTCATCAATGCATTTTTGCAAGACTGCTCATAGATGCACTCCAAATACGTACTTCATCAAATATATTCTTTTCACCTCGGACTATTAACACGTACTGATGCACCTTCACAATTGCGGTGCGTGTAATCTAGTTAAGATCACGCACTATGGTATATGATAACCAACCATTCTTCGTAACTATAGCAATTCCCCTTATGGTGTACTGTATACGTTCAACCCCCAGCATTTCATGCAGTAGGACTAAGAGCCACCGATAGTATACTGGTATTGCCGTTTACACTAACTTGTCTCTCGCGAATGCTGTTATGAACGCACATGTGCGTGTTTACATTCTTGACGAAAATTCCACTGTTTAATAACCCTACATAAGATCGACTTGGACTTTCATCGCCTTGAGTGCACGCTAATGCTGTTCTTTCTGGTGCCCACACGAATAAAATCATACCAGCTAAGTCTGCGGAAGCAGTGCTATACTGTATAGGCCTACAGTTCTCTCAACTTGTGCAGTGTCCGTAAGTATTGCTCCCGGCCCAATATGATTATTCTCACAATCTCCGTGTTTCATTATCATAAACCCTATAGCAGTAGTCTCGTCAATGAGGATTGTTCGCTGCTTTTATTGATTTCGCTTTGAAACAATATATTTACTACACCTTTCTAATTTAATTGCAAAGTGTATTTGTTTCAAAATCCACCGCTGTTGAAGCAGAGTTAATTTGATAATTAACTATAACTGCAGGTTCTATCATACGATATATAGACCTACATAATACAATTATAGAAATTTCACGCTTAAAAAGTCAGGTGGTTGAACTGATCAGCAAATTACACTTCATGAGGGGATGGAGGGAGGGAGGGGCTTTTTCAAACTCGGAAGAACACAATTGTCGTGACATTATAACTTTTAATAGTAGTTTTCAGTCACTCTATTTACTGCATGAAGAACAAACGTTGTCGTGTGTGTTTGTTGAGAGAGTATTTGCGATTACACTGTCTCTATGTACGTGTAGGAAACAAATGGCAAATTTACAGCACGCATGTTTGTCATTAATGCTACCATTATCAAGAATGCAATACATTTTGTTGTAATGAGCGCATCGTGTCACTGCTGTCCTTACCATTGACTTCAATGCAATATTATGGGACATACATGCATATATACAAAGTCTTTCAAAGATACCCGTTTGCTTTAACGTCAGAAAATCTATGTAAGTAAGACATGCTTTATTTCTGTAAAGGGCAATTTTTAACTAAAAATAAATAACTTTCACACAACAATAGATACACAATGTACTCTTAAATGAATCCCACAAGAATCGGAACAATCATCCCCCAGCATTCCCACTGATTCCCACTGATCATTTACTGGCCATCCCCTTTAAGATTTAAAAAAAAAAGATTGCACATGTTGCTTATGGATCTCTTCCTTATAAACACGGTGCGGAAACCAAAGTCCAGTTCAGACCAATCAATTTGACTTCCGCTTAGATTCGAGAGGATGTCGTTGTTTTCATGCGGGTACAATGCGATTCAGTCTAAAACATTAATGTACACTTAACGGACATGGAGGTCGACGAACATGCATACATATAGACACTCCGGCGAAACAAGAACGGAAGAAAGAAAGTGTAAAATGCAATGTACGTGACACAGGTATATCTATAGATAGAGTGTATTACTCCTTGATTTGTTTTAGTCACTATCTTTACAGTATGGTTCAGATTGCAAGGGTTTTTAAGAGTGCGTAAAAATAAATTCATATTGACAATACACAGACACAGTGTCTCTCATGTGAAGATAATAAAGACCGGAGATTTACTTACAATACACTTTCCACTTAATTAACGGAGATATGAAATGGGATGGTATTATGGAAGGTAAATCGCGGCTTCGGATTTATGACATTGAGGTCAAAATAATGGACGTAGTCGCTCAACAATAAAATAATCTTATTTTTAGTGGAATGATTGGAGGGTTTTTGCCGGCTACTACTGAGTAGTACATACAGGGATGGGACATGGGATACGAGCTCCCATAATAACGGTGATTCCCTTCTTCTCCGTAGTAAAGTATCATTCATACAGTAGCTGTTTTAGGCTTCATGCACAAGCAAATGAGCGCATAATATTAATGCGATTGAATAACCTGCTAGATCTCTAATCGTTGATTAAAGCAGCAACAGGAAGAGCAAGAGATTATTCTAGTAGTATTAATTTTGCTTGCTTTGACATTTTTAAAGTCCATTAGTCACTTTATAGCTTTCATTTTGCCGCTTGACTTTCCTTTCTAGTAACAAGCATGGAGTCCGGAGATGTGGTAGCCCTGTACTCTGCTGACGGTCAGAATCTTTGGAACGACACGGCCATCAGACAGACACTTTTAGTCCGCATCTTCAGAAAGCAGCGCGCCATGGGATACTGCGGGGTCCAGACCGCTGGCCTTCTCATGAGCGCGCACTACTTCGGGAAAAAATACCCCGACGAACGGGAACAGACACTCTGTGACGTCAGCGACGTTCCCTACAGGGATATCAATTTGTTCTCCTTTCCTGAGACGACCAAGGTCCTCGACGAAGAACGAGTTCGCGAAGTTGGAGCTACTTTGAAACAGCTCCAAGACCTTTTCCTGTCCTTCGAGATTCCCGCCAGGAGAATTCACGCAGACGACAGCAACGTGGATGAGTTCCGTTCCCTAGCAACGGCGGCGCTCTCACACACGGATTCCAGCCAAGGAGTCGTGGTCAACTACGAGTATCACTGGAAGCAGGGCGAGGAAGTGGTCAAGGTAGGCCATTTTAGTCCGCTAGCAGCATATCATCGAGAGAGTGACCGCTTCCTGCTGCTGGACACGTGGCTCGACGGTCAGGAGGAGTGGGTCAAAACGGAAGATATATTCAAGCAAATGAATGGAGTCGATCCAGACGCTAGTATTCGAAGGGGTTACATTATCACTGGGTGCATGAGCACCTGCAGTCGCTGCTAGTGTAGGATACATAATTCCCTTTTCTGTTTTTGTGTGTTGTTGTTCTTGTTATTTTAATTTTTTGGCGTGTATCATTCATTTATGAATATTTACGCCTTGTGTATTTACGTGTTGCTGTGTGGTGAGCAGCCTTTTGTCAAGGCTTCTCGCTGGAGGGAGCGCCCAGCCGAGTGGGCTGCCTCACGCTGTCGCGCTTGGGTGGGCTCACTTCTCTCGCCCGTTACAACGAGAGGGCCTTGTAGTCCATGGGCCAGGCCAGATATTGGTACCACCTGGGGTGGCAAAACCTTTTTGGTGTCATTTTGTTTGTCGGGCATAGATATGCTTATCAAGCTATGATACCATTTCCAAATGAGTAGCTTAGTCATAATAAATGAATTTCAAACCAGTTTGGTTTTGTTGTTATATCCCTATAATCGAGACTAACCGCTATACAAAGAAGAGCACTGTCTTCTGTATGTTCACAGGACTGGTGTTCTGTTGTAAACGCGGTGCGCTTAGTCTTTATTCAACGCAGCGAAGGGAATATCCAATGGTTATGATGTCCACAGCGCTTAGTCTAATATTCAAGACGGCAAAGGAATATCCAAAGCTTATAATACAGTGTATATCCTTTTATCTAAAAACAGCAACAACAAAAAAGCAATTCCTTACGAATTTTACCGTATTTTTCAATTATTTATCATTTTCCGGTGAAAACGCTACGGTAAAAACGCTAATACCACGCCAATGTCGCTTTATTTCCATCCAGCAATGAAAGATAATGCAAAAACAATGTACCGGTACACTACAATACACTATGATAAATAATGTTGTAAATGAACAGAGTGATTTTTGTTTAAAACTGATGTATTTGTTGAAAGGGTAGTATAAAAACAGTGTAGATAATCCCTTTTATTAAGAACTTTAGATAATGATAACCGTACATTGTTCTAGATAAAGACTAAGTGCACTGCGTGACAGCTGTGGACATCATAACCCTTTGGATATTTCCTTCGCTGCCTTGAATAAAGAATAAGCGCGTCGCGTTTACAACAGAACACCTGTGGACATACAGGAGACGGTGCTCTTCTTTGTATAGCGGTTAGTTTCGATTCAGAAGTATATAGGAATATAAAAACGAGACCAAATTGGTTAAAAATTCATTTATCATGACTAAGCTACTCATTTGGAAATGCTATCATAGCTTGATAAACATATCTATGTCCGACAAACAAAATGACATCAAAAAGGTTTTGCCACCTCAGGTGGTACCAATAACCCATTTTTCGGTCTTGGCCCATGGACTATTGACAAAAGGCTATGTGGTGAGGGACTCTCAACGCAATGCAAAACGAGCATAGCACACACACACACACACACTCTCTCTCAGCCTCTCTCTCTCTCTCTCTCTCTCTCTCTATATATATATATATATATATGTGTGTGTGTGTGTGTGTGTGTGTGTGTGTGTTTGTGTGTGTGTGTGTAAGTATAATAAGACAAGTACCGTGCATCTAGCTTATCATTCCGTTAAAAAGAGAAAAAAATATGTGAGATCCCCGTCCCCCTAATATTGTCTATACATAGTATAATGACAAAGGAAAAGTGCACTGGAGTAGGCTAACGAATGTAATTGTCAAAATATCATTCTCATAAAATTGGGTGACTGTTTTCGAAGAAAGATTACATTTGATATGTTTTTGGACATGAAACATGAAAAAAATGAAGTACGCATGCACCCCCTCCCCTTTAAGTGGGAAAACGCACATGACACCGTACGTCTAAAAACATGCCCTTTTTGATGCGTGTGTACTACACTGGATGAGTGAAAAGCCGTATAAAGGGCACCCTACACTTCCACCCAACTCCTTGCGGATTCGTCGAGCTCCCGCGGGTGCTCGTAACCACCTGAGCGGAGTGGTGAGTGCTATTAAAAGTGCAGTCTTGACATAGCAGACGTTTGCTGCTGCGAGATAATCGTGAGTATTATTTACTTTGAACGACTGCTTCGAACATTTTCCCTGCCCTTAATTGTCATTTATCTTTAATAACGTCGCCACTGTGACATTACTACTCTAGTCTGTCTCTTAAGCACGCTTGGAAGCCCCAATAAACAGATAAACACATCACGGTAACCAGTGGCTGTGTAATTTAAGATATCGCGGAGGGTCTTCTCTGTTTGTAGCAAGCGGTTAGAGTACCAAACGAGTCAACCGTGACATATATAGAACACCTTATCAGCCTATAATAGTCCAGCGGATATAGAGCACATATAGGGTGAATCATGCACATTATGGTAAAAGCACCATACTTGGCACACGTGTACATGATGCCAATACAAGTCATTTTTGATATGGAAGCCACTCTGATTCTGCCTGTTGCGGCCGTGGCGGCCATTTTTCAAAATGGCCGCCATGTGATATAGCAATGCTGTGTATTTTGGAAACTACAAGTCCGATTGTCGTGATTCTTGTACCAAAGTATAGGTTTTGAGGGTCAAGGATTCCAATAAAATAATTTTTGAGAGGATAAAACCATGACAACCTACTTATTAGCGGCCATTTTGAAAAAAACTATGACTGCCGCTCTACATTCTATTCATATATCTTTAAAACCAATGGATGCATCTTTATGATTCTGGTACAAAAATATGTTTTTGAGGTTCAATTATTTAAATGGATACATCTTATCGTGTACAACCATCATATTTTATATTTTGGCTGCCATTTTAAAACATGGCCACCGCAATATATACTATACTGTACGTCTTTGAAACTAATGGGGGTCGATGATTTTAAACAAGCATTTGCTGATGAATAGAACTAACACATCTCGTTTTCAGGTCCATTTCGATAAATATGACTGCCGCACTACATAGAATATGCATACACACACACACACACACGCACACACATACACATTATATACAGCGTGGCCTAGAATTAATGGAAACGCGAGTTTTTGCAAATAATTTGCACATTTGCATTACTTTATGCAAAAATGAATGACATAAAGTTATAAAGAATCTATCTAGAGGAGAATGACACCAAAATCATCCTATTTGGTTGAGTATTTTTTATTCTACAGATGTTTTTGTAAAGACGGGTCGAGCGTAAATTTCTTAGGTCAATTCAACAAATTTAAGCATCGAACAAAAGCCACTGCCTTGGGAGACTAACAAAGAATTGAGGCCGCATATCACAATGTGGAATGCTTGAATAGGATTATTGTCGAAAATTCACCTTCAATTGTTGGGTAGTCTCCGTTTTTGAGCTTTGATGAAATAAAGTAAGAAATTAATGATCAACAAAAACATGTCTAGAAAGAAAAGTACTCAACCAAATTGGACAATTTCGTTTTGGTTTTGAAAAAAAAAATATTCGTATCTGTTTTCTGAGGGGCCACCATATATATATATATATATATATATATATATATATATATATATAATCATACACCCTCACTTGCCATATGTATTGTCCCATTGACAAGAATCGTTCACCTATTATTGGTAAATGAACCTCCTTTGTTGGTGCAGCGTTTAGTTCTTTATTGTTCATTGAATGTTGTTGATTGACCATAACTCTATCACATTTACTATTCAAGTATAGGTATTGAACATCAAATAAGTACAATTGTTGCATGCCTGGAATACTATAAAGATAATTATGTTGAATATCAGTTAGGTAGAGTAAATGGTGAGAATGGAATAGAAGACCTTCCCCCCAATTATGGATGCATAGACAGGAGGGTACAATAAGTGTACTGTCATAGTTTTCAGCCACAAAAACATGATTATTGCAGTCTTATAAGACCTATTGATTTCTAAAGTTCTCAGTTCTTGTTCATTATTTGTCAAAACTGTTACACAAAATTATAAGGAATCTGATTATAAAGGAATCAAATGAGCTCTGACAATCCAAAACAATTGTTGTTCCTGATCATCCATTGATGAGCGGTGATGAACGTTAATGCATAATTATGTAGATGCAGGTGCGTTTTAGAGAACGTCTTCAGTATTTCTACTGGTGCCGGTAAGTAGAAAGATCGATATACTGAATATTTTATTCTGCAGTTTATCTTCCAATAATTATGAACCCCAAAATTTGTATTTCTTTGAGGTTTTCCTTAAATTCATAAATATTAGCATAATTTTTCTTGTAGTTTATATTTTGGATGGGCGCTGTTACGTTATAAAATTGCGTTGAAATGCCCACCGTCCATTTACCTGTAGAAGTAGCTTTCGAATTATGAAACCTTAATCCTTATTCCATATGAGAATGGCAAATGCATCAAATATATATTTGTATAATTTCTTTGGGGTTAGGGTAGGGTAAAATTCAGTTCAAGAGGCTAAAATCATTGATGAAAATTAATGCATAAATCAACTATAACAAGTAATGTATTCAGAGTAGAACTACACACAGAAACAGATAATTTGATATTTCCTTGTTCTTGTTCTTTACAAATACCAGTCATCAACAGGTCAAATTCACAAGCACAAATCCATTTAACAAAAATGTTTGTCACATTTCTAGAAAAAAAATGTACACATAAGTTTTTTGCTTTACCTCTGTGAAGCACATTTACATAAAATGTTATCTTTTTAAGTAATTGGTAATTGGGTTTATTTGTAAGATAACATGGCTTCAAAAGCAAAGCTCATTTCAACCGAGAAACCAGCTCCCAGGAAAGAAACAGATTGGACCAAGTACATCATATTCATATGTCAAGATGATGACACACACAAAAAAACTATCATGTCCAGCTTTGTCTATAAGAAATGATGTTGGTATAGGATACAAAACTTTTGGCAGAAGATCTGATTTGTTTTCATGAGGCCAATTCTTTACCCACTACGCTGCAAATTACAATTAGATGTCAACCTATAAAGATGTATCGTATGATACCTATTATATTTACTTTATCATTTGATGTATAACATTCAGTGTAGTTGTAAGTATCAGAACAGCCTGGTCAATCATGGATTTTACAGACATATATAACTGTAGTGTGTTTACATTTGATGTATGAAAGTGACCCGATAAGTTTTAGAAGTTTTCTCACACTTAGTGTCATATTTCCAAAGAAAACAGATGTACTATATTATTGGTTGGAAACTATGATTTTCATTCCATGGTCCAGGGACCAGAGAATGCGAGAGTCTATATTTCTAGAAACTGTATAATCTTGAGAAATATGTACTTCAGACATGAAATTGTGAAGATCATGTTTTTCACATACACTGTACACACAGAAATCCTATAAAGGAAGTTGAGCTTATTTTCCAAAATGCTTCCAAAGTCAACTATGCCCAGATGTTCCACATTAGAATAGTGAAAATGAGTGAACAAGTAATTGTTGAACTCTAAAACAAACGTTTACACCAGAATCAATCCACAATGGGCATCCCGCTTTCATAACAATCATACACTATATAACTGGAAGGAGGCCATTTTATCAAATAGCCGCCAAAACAAAGGATGTGATGAACCTATTCACTTTGCTAAAACATCATTAAATTGAAAACCTTCACCCCAAAACTATACTTTTACACTTGAATCGTGATTATATATCTTTTGAGTTCGAAGATATACAATGTTCATTTTCTGTTGTATGGCAGCCATATTCATTAAAATGGCCGCCAAACGTAGGATGAAGCGATTCATATTCACTTACAGTTGAATTTATGGGAATCCTTGACCCAAAAACATTTAAGTTGGTACCAGAGTCATGACCCTTTGTCCATACGCTTTAAGGATATGTTTTTATCTAACATGGTGGCCATATTTTTTTTCAAAATGGCCGCCAAGAAGTAGGTTGCCATGGTTTTATCCACTCAAAAATTATTTTATTGGAATCCTTGACCCTCAAAACCTATACTTTGGTACAAGAATCACGACAATCGGACTTATAGTTTCCAAAATACACAGCATTGCTATATCACATGGTGGCCATTTTGAAAAAATAAATGGCCGCCACGGCCGCCAAAGGGAGAATCAGAGTGGCTTCCATATCAGAAATGACTTATATTGGCATCATGTACACGTGTACCAAGTATGGTGCTTTTACCATAAAGTGCATGATTTTTTCTATATCCGCTGGACTATAACAGCGCTGCTGTGCTACCTACACAATGTTAATGACATACTAGTAGGTAGTGGCAAACGCATTCATGTATCGCATTTCATACATGAGCAATGGTTTATTGTGTGAGTCTAATCTTCTCAGTAAAAGCATGGTGTTATCATGAAGATGTGAAACTGGGATAATGCCAAAAACCTGGATTTTATGCTATTCAATTTTTCATACAGATTTAATACTGAGCATGACGTCTCGGTGTAGTTGCATTTCCGTGCGCGTCATTCATTGTCAAGGTCTGAATGTCATTCAGGAACGTAGTACATAAATTATCATAAATAATATGTAGTGCATGACGTTTATAATGCAGGCTAACGAACGAATCCGTTTGTGTGGCATGACGGTCATTTATGCGAGTCGTTACACGGTCAGGTCTGATCTTCCTCGTTGTTTGATTGCTTTAATACTATGATACTGCTTTGAGGATAGGGTTTGTAATTAAACCTATATAGATATAATCGCCTTCTATTCCATACAAGTGTGAGTAGCGGCCTTTGATGAAATTGAAACGTTTGGTGTGAAACGATCTCTTTGAAGGAGATAGTGTAGATGGTCTATTACATACGAGTTGATCGGCGCTCCGGTATATCATCGATATAATTATGTCATGTACTATAAACAGAATGAACAGGTAATACAATCTTATATAGCATTAGAGAGTAATATTTCAAGTTCGTATTAGTGGGAGGTTAGTTTAAAAAAAAAATGTCTCGGAAAGGTTCCGGCGTAAACTGAAGGAAAAAATATTGTCAACTACACTCTTTTCTGTTATTCCAGTGAGTATGATAAATCCAAACATTCTAACTTGTACTCCAACGAAATCAATTAAGCTTAACTATCTATATAACCAAAATGTCTGCCGAATCACTATAAATAATTGTAAATTTGGGAAACGCAATATTTAGTAAATTTGTAAAATCATTCAGTCTTATACACTTGTAGGAATTTACACTTCGATTTAGACGAACATTTCCGGGGTTCTTTATTGTTCACGATTGTCATCATTAATCAGTTTGAAAACTAGTATTCAAATATTCAAATACAGAGCGTAAGCACTGCTAGCTGAATTTATGATTTTGTGATGCTGTTGTTGTCTGAGGGAGGCGAATTAAACACACGGCGTTATATTTGTTATTTTCTATACAGGGTTTAATAGAACAAAATGCCGAATCTTCTAATACAGTGTATTGTGTGCATTTCAGATGCAGGTTTTGTGAGTTTCATGCGTCTTATGTGCACTAGAGTCAGTACTATATGCAATAGTGAAATATATCATTTGATTCTGAAAGCTTTTTTAAAGCATCTTTGCCTTTCAGCTTTTTTTTAGCCCTCCAAGGACTATTCTATAGTCTCAATATCAATATATTACAACTCATCTTCATCCATACTCTCGTTTTCTCTTAACATTTTTCTCGTTGTCGTTTACATAAACAAATGTTAGAGTGACTGCCACTTTAAATTGAACTTGTTAAGAGCACTCGACACAGAATAAGGATATATCTCATCTGCATGATATTCAATATTCTTTTTATTCATAAACTTAAACGTAGAAACTTTGTTCTTTAACCTTTTCCAAGCAATGTTGCTTAATCACAATCTGATTAATCAGAATCACAACACAGTTTAAAGCGTCGTTTTTCTTTCTACTTTTGGTTTAAAGGAAAGCCCCCCCCCCCCGCAAAAAAAAAGAATTCCAGCCTAAACCTTTTTTCTGTGGTCTGTGGAACCATTATTTATCAACTTTTCTGTTTCATTCCAGATTGACTCACGTTCATATATATATATATATATATATATATATATATATATAAATGTACAATATCTTTCAACTCTTCTTTACAAAACGAACATTTCGCACTGCTGACGTTTTCAGCTTATACGGTTTATTCAAAAGACAAAATCCTATTTACTATCTTATACAGAAAATATCTCAAACCAATTTCCAGAGTGAAACGAAATATCATAATTATGATTCTTTCCATTCTTGCAGTTTTCAGGGGGTCTGTTCAAATTTCGTCCCCATTTAGAACATATCGAGGGTAAAATTTTGTTTTTCCAAGAAGAGATAAATTTATAATTCATCGGTGACACCCCTGAAATTGTTTGGGCGCATACCCTATATGTACCCCCGTCACACCCCGTCCCCGTATCGGCACCCTGACGTTTATCGTACTGCATTTCAGCATAATTAAGTTGACTTAATCCCAACAATGTTCAAGGGAGGTACACACACACACACACACACAAACTCTCTCTCTCTCACACACACACACACACACACACACACACACATGCACTCACAAATGCACACATTATTGAAGAAGTGGACGGAAGAAAATACTATCCTGATATGTACTCGTTAGCATTAATAAAATGTTGAGGAAATAAATAGAAGTGCTATCTCCCCAATTAATGTTCCTCGATCCTCTTTTCCTTTCTTCTCCTCCTTGGAAAAATGTGAAAAAAAAAACGTCTGGGGTCCGTTTCATGAATGTCTTATGAGAGACTTTTCACTCATAAGACACACTTATGGGAGTTCATGAATTGGATTTGAAAAATATCTACAGAGTACATTATGAGCGTAAAGACTTTTATTTTACTTCATGAGACGTACCCCAGGTCTCTACGACTGACTCTGTCCATGTATAGTGACTTTAATGTTCAACACAATATTTAAGAAATCACCAAGAAGGCCACTGAACAGCTTAGCTTCATAATTATGTGGCACCCACACAGTTCCTTGCACAATCGTTCAGAGAACATGCCTACATTAAAACCGACCGTGCGTCCACACTAGCATGATAGAGAATACTTGGAGTACTTTTCCGGCGTCTGGAACTCCCATTCAATCTTGGAAATCTGGAGGCTGGAAAATTTCTATGGCAAGTCGGGCCTATAGTTCGGTACGTCACAATTGACTACAGAAGAATAGAGTTTCGCCACTTGTCTGATCGATATAGACTATTATGTTATGACTCAATTTGTCCACGAGGCGTACACTGCAATGTGCAGACTCAGCATGGCATAGTAACAAGCTCGATCGTTGCAATACCTCCGGAAAATTTTTCACTTTATAAGTAGGAGTCCCATTACATTAAAGCCCCATTACCTTTACATTTCACGCCAGGATACCATGACGGATTATCCCGGATCTTAATCCTGGGTGATTCGGCGTGGAACATCGCGATATCCTTTCAGTGGATTATACGATTCGAACTATAAAGAATACGGTGTGAACACGGGCAGACAAGGCGGCAACAAGGAGGTTCGAGAGATGGAGTTACAACTGACTATAATCATTCAATCAGCTGTCAGTTTTCTATGGACGGACAAAATAATTCCACAGGTGCATTTGTGCCTTTGATGTTCGATGCTTGAGCTGCCATCTTTCTGAGCAATCTGAAGATTCATTTTTAACGCTAACATAATATCGGGTATAATTTGCTGCTCGTTTATATATCAAATGCAATGAAATTTCACTGCCTCGGGTTCGAATCCCAATGGAATCCCATTTTCTTTGCTCACTTTTCCACTAATAATTTATATTCTTTCTGGTCAGTTTATTCTGTCTTTATTTGTTACAAACTCAAAAAGCTGCATCACTTCGGTGATCCCTCGCATTTATCCCCAAGTTGAATTATCCTTCGGGTTTATGCCAGGTTCAAGTGTGTGCGTGTGTGTCACACACAAACACACTGCTATAGCTTCTGACCACCCGAGCATTGAGAATTAAGGGTTTCTGGGACGAACACTGCACTAGGGCTTTCTATAGCTCAGTCGGTAGAGCACCGGTCTAGCAATCCGGAGGTCTCGGGTTCGAATCCCGATGGAATCCCATTTTCTTTGCTCACTTTTCCACTAATAATTTATATTCTTTCTGGTCAGTTTATTCTGTCTTTATTTCTAATGATAAAGCATACAAAACAAAAGTCAAATCCGTTCAAAAATATGTGCAAAAGTGTAAATCTGAGTTGTATTTTGTGAAAGTGTTTGAAATTTTACCCTCATGGACGGCCGGTTTTATCACTTTTCTCTTTATTTCCGCCAAATGAATCTGATATGGTGTCATCTTCAAATATAGTTCTTTATCAATTAATATGTCAGATTAGCGTACAGACATGTACAGTCGAGTAATTTTGATATCTATTTCAGCAATATTTGAGCAATTTCTATTCGCGCACCCCCTTGCCTTTACCATTGTCTACCGCCTATCGTTTGTAATAGGGATAGCGAAAAGTAATTACCATCATAAAGACATATCTTCCATTGAGAGTGACGAGTCATGATGCAATGCCAATTGAATCAATTGACTTCCTATCTGTGAGACAGCTCCAGTTTGACACATACTTCAAATATTTTTTGAGTGGCGGTTTCGAGCATGAGATCAAAGCGAACAAGACTGTTGTGACTCCATTTCTCGAACCTCCTTGGTAGCAACGCGGACAACACCGGAAACTCATACGGAGCTACTTTGATCGGATCTCAATTCTCAAGGAAGAGCATTGAGACCCCTGGATGAGTTCACGGTCCTCACATGGAGGTGTACATACATCGTCTACTACTGTAGGATATCCGCGAAATACTGACTGGTGATTTTATTATTGTACAGCAGTTAAATGGACCTACACCGTTCCTGCTCTCCTCACAAATGTACAAGTCTGGCGCCTTCTTAGGCTTCGGACAGAGCTAATGAAATTGAGGGCTGCCTTTCAATATGTTTCTCTCCCTCGAGTGTGGGCTCTGATGGCTGAGGAGTTGTTACCCTACACGTACTGGTCTAGGCCTCCATCGGATTCTTTTTCAGGAGGAGATGAGTTTCGAAGTGGATCCTTTTTTTTTCTTCGTCTTTTTTTTCTTTTGCAAGTGCCCTTCGACCTCTTCCGCTCCTAGGTACGTCTGCTATCTGCGAAATGATGGTGTGCATATTAGCCTTCATCTATGTTCGTCACATGGTAATTTGCAATAGGATTATTTGTATTAGTAACATACAGTACATGGAATTTCAAACCTGGATAAAACCTGTGTTAGTACAAACTTCTCGGATCCAAGATATATGATATGATATTTGAAGTCTACATGGATGCACACGGTACCTTCAAGAAAGAATAGGGAGTGCCTCCAATCGTAAACTGCTTACACTTTAATAGGCCTATTTATGTCAGAGGTACAGTAGCACGGATGATCACGGAGAGACGATTCGAGAAGATTGTGACGCAATAGGTTAAGGACTAAAAGGGGCTTTAATCGGGTATATTATGCTTTGATTAACACTATCCGATTTAAGTGGAAACTACTGTATTTGTTCAGTGAAATGTGTGTGTGTGTATGTATGTTTGTTTGCTTGGTTGTTTTTTTTTTCCACGGGGTGTTCTTCGTTATTTCGAAGGTACGTTGATCCTAAAATGAAATAGTTGGGGTTCACTAACCCGAACCTTTGTGCGGTATTCCAGAGGTTCGCTATTCCGAGGTACCGAAATCCGAAAATGAAATAAAGTCCTTAAGAATACTTATTTCATTTTCGGATTCACGAACCTTCTGAATAACAAACTGTAACCGCTGTTCAGACTGTGTTTGAAAATGAAGGAATAGAACTGTCATTTATATTCGGCCCAAGACTGTTCCGATATTTCGGACTGACAAAATGTAATGGTTTTGTCGTTGCTGTTTTAGCAAACCCACGATCTTGAGGTCTTGGAGCTCATGCGGGACTCGGGAACACAAATCGGGAAAGTCTATGTGAGCTGGTTAAAGGCTCAAGGCGCAGAAAAAAGGCAGAAAAGCAAAAACGACCTAGAAAATGAAACGAGACAGGAATGACACATGCAGAATAGATTGATTGAAATGCTGTTGAAGGAGGAAAGCTTACAACTTAGGTCCATAGCACACAACATCTGCGAAATAGCACCTGCAACTCTTAGGTCGAATTCATGATGGTGGTACAATCTTTGTCCATAATAAACCATGGACAAAGACCATAGTTTGTATGGGGCGCCAAGTGTCGCGT
This sequence comes from Diadema antillarum, assembly GCF_040938485.1. Lineage (NCBI taxonomy): Eukaryota > Metazoa > Echinodermata > Echinoidea > Diadematoida > Diadematidae > Diadema > Diadema antillarum. The sequence goes on along the minus strand of NW_027270950.1, from coordinate 3,052,133 downwards.
GGCCTATTTCGTTACGAAACCAGTCATTTCGTTATGAAATAGGCCATGCGACACTTGGGGCCCCATACAAAACTCTACAAAACTACGGTCTTTGTCCATGGTTTAATGGACAAAGATTGTACTGCCTTCGTGAATTCGGGCCCTAGAATAAAACACTCTGTGTATTCCGGAAAACAAAAAGTCACTGACTTTTTCGATATAGATAGTTTAAAATATTTTCTTACTAAATCTCTATTGAGCATGGAGTAGATGCTTGTGTTTAGGCACTCCAAAGCCACAGTTCCACAGTGTGAAATACAATGTGAACGCATTGTAAACACAGTGTGAAGTCTGTTCACACTATTAAATTCGAACGTTTCAACATTGTGAACACATTCAAAATGCTATGTGAAACAGAACCTGTTATGTGAACTGTCTGTGAGAAACCAAACCACAGTGTGAAATCATCTCCACAATGTTAAATTCAAGCGTTTTAACATAGTCGACTATATGTGAACACATTGTGAACACACTGTGGGACACTGTGTTCTCTCGAGCAGGGTCAGAAGGTAAATTGGACTAAAATGGACATCAGTCTTAATATCTCCTTGTCCTCCCATAGGTGAACATTATTATAGATGATGACTGGCGGGGGAGGGAACATAACGAATGTTCCACCCGAGGGGTTTGAAATGCTATTGAGGGAGGTTATAAGTTCCGAGACGAAGTCGAGGGACTTATAGCCTCCCGAAATAGCATTTTAAACCCTGAGGGTGGAACGTTTGGTACATGTTCCCGACAACAAAAGTCATCATCTGTTATATATTATACAACACCTCAGAATGATGTCGAATTGTGATTGGCCAAGAACATGTCACATGACATTCAATAGAAAATACCTATCAAACTCATTGAGAGTGACAGCCATACAATAGGCCCCTGGCATGGGCCTATTGCACGGCTCGAAGGTACTATAGCACGGCTTCGCGGGGGGCTACTAATGCATGGCCGGCCGCTCACAGAGTTCTGTGGCTCACACCCGTTGTAGCAAAGCGCCAGCAAACTACATTGTACAAGCTATGTACGTGCTGGCCGGCTGCGCTGCGCTGCCGGTAAGTCTCACAGACCAGGCGCGGCGGAGTACTGCAACGTTATCGTGTACGCGCAGTTACTTTACCTAGCTAGTTGCATGTATCGCGACCTTTATACCTACTGCTGTGTTTTTACTTTTGACTCTGATCTGCTACGTGAACCACAGTGATCCCAAAATCAAGACTCCATTTCAAGTTGAGAAACCGTAATTTGATTATTTTTCTGTGTTTTTATACAAAATCATTTTCGGAAATAGACAAAGTCTAGACCTATACACACTAGATCTACCGACATCTCAGATCGGCCTAACAGTCAGGCCTAACTCGATCTAACGTTAGCGTAGAATGGGTATAGACCCTGCGGAGTTTGTGATTCCTGTGACTGTGTGGTCGAATCATGACGAGTGTTTGAAAGCAGTACACAGGATGGTTTACAATTCTCTGCCTAATTGTTACATTTAATTCTTTGGGCCTTCCTGAGTTGGCGGTCACTAATTTTGTATTGTGATTGTGGACAAGGTGTTGTATAAAACGAATTATTTATGATTTTGTTCGTGCATTGGGGCACGTAATACCGCACTCGGCGCGAGATTCGCCACTGGTCTATTCAACGCGGCGCTACGCGCCTTGTTGAATAGACCAGTGGCTCATCTCGCGCCTCGTGCGATATTCGTGCCCTATGCACTCACAACTCATAAATAATTCGTATCATTTGGGTTAGTCAAATATACGTCAACGTCAACCACCAGCACGACACACTCGATCGCTCGCTCGCGCAGAGCCAAATTCACTGTGCGTGCGGTCCTAGGCCTTCTGTCATTTTGTTACGTGAAAATGTTTTCCCATGGGAGAACATTACAAAGAATGTTCGCCCTTGGACGAACGTAACGAATGTGCCTCCATCACGTGACTGTGTTTAGCCAATCACTAACCGGTATTTGACTAACCCATTTAATATAACAAAATGTTCCACTATCAGCTGATCTGCTTTATCAAGTCGCTGGCAGGTAGGCTTTGAAGAATGCGCAGACCAACACATAATTACACGCCTATCATAGTGATTTACCGCGTTTGATGGGTGTTCAGTTATGATAATGAGATTAATGACAATAACGACAATAACGTTGACACTATTTTTCATCATGATTTTACTTGACGTAGTAATAGTTATGTTACTGTTGATGATAATGGTGATGACATATTGATTTCACTTGAAAACGATCATCGTGACATGCTGGCTGTATTTGATTAATAATTTTATGTCTATTAGAATCGACTAAGCCAGCAAACGGCATCAGGGACCACCGATGAAATATGGCTGATATTTCGCAGAACGCCGTAGTCCTACAATCTCCAGAGGGGCAGCGTCTCCTACATGGGACCGCCGTACGGCAGACACTGCTCATCCGCATTTTCAGCAAGCAGTTCGTCAACGGATATTGTGGTCTCCATTCTGCCGCCCTCCTCATGAGCGCGCGTCACTTCGGCAAGAAATATCCAGACACCCTCCAGCACAGCAATTGTGACGTCAGCGATGTGCCTTTCTTGGACACCAACATGTTCGAGTTCCCAGAGACGAACCGAGTACTGCAGAATGAGAATCTCCTTAGAGAGGGGACCACTTTGAAGGAGATCCAGGAACTCTTCCAGGCATTCGGCGTGGGCTGCGAAAGGTTTCACACCAGCGAGAGCAGTGTTGACGAGTTTCGTTCTCGAGCGATGGCGGCACTCTCTCACTCGGACTCCAGTCACGGAGTGATCGTTAATTTCGAAATGGAGTTAAATTTGGACGGCAAGTTCATCATTCTTGGGCATTTAAGTCCACTGGCAGCGTACCATGAAGCAAGCGACTGCTTTCTTCTTCTCGACACGTCCGTTCATAAAAGAGAATTGTGGGTCCCAACGAGAGATTTGTTCGAAAAGATGAATACAAAGGACAACGTGTCTTCACTCACAAGAGGATTTTTAATTGCGAATTTTATGTCGGGTCCAGCATGAGAGATGAAATTTATGTACATTTTCGTATCTCGGAAAGATATTACGACATCTCAGACGATATTCTTGCCGTCTCTAAAATGTAATCTGCATATGATACACTGTAGTACGTCCCACTGTTGTATAGTCACAGTTCGCAATTCCGACGGTACGTTATTCCGATAGTTTATTATACCAAAGGTTCGTTATTCCGAAGGTTAGTATAAGCGAAATTAAAAAAGAAAATAGTTCGTCATTCTGAAGGTTCGTTAATCAAAAAAAAAAAAAAAAAAGCTCGTTAACAAAAAGGCTTGATAGTCTAAATTCGAGTGTTTCATTTTTGCAATAACGAACCATCGGAAGAGCACCACAAAATTAATGTTCGGATTAACGAACCTTATTTCATGGAAAGATTACCGAACATGTAGGTAAATATCGAATTCATCGGAAGAACGAACATTTGGTATAACGAGCCTTCGGATAAACGAACATCACCCCTGTTATATCACAACCTCGCTGAATTCCATCTGATCTGCTTCATCAATATCGATACAAAATTGATGGGTTGGTCGATTTTTGTAATGGGTTTTGGTATACAATTCTAACTATTTCACCATAACCTCACTGTCGTGGTAGTTTCCGTATGCATGATGAGTCGGTATCGTACACTCTCTCCTCTCCCTCCCCCCCCCCTCCCCAAATCTAACACAGTGCATGAAGCAGGTACAAACAAAAGAATTGAAAATAAACAACTACTAAACACAAAAACACGCATATTCACCCAGGAGCTATTCAACGAATTGTATTATGTATGATTCTTGTAATAGTGTGTATTCGCAAGGTTCAGATAAGATTTAGGTATAAAGATAATCACCCAATTGAGTCGTTTTGAAAATAAGTTCAGAAGGATGCTTGGGAAAGTCTCATGATGCGTTCCAATGCTGTGTATAACACAAAAGTAGAATGTTGTCCTCTGTTACAAGAGACAACAGCAAGCCACAAACGAACAGCTTGATCAAATTAGTGTATTTCCTCAAAGCTGGACCTGTACGAGGTAAATTACATCCATGCAATCATTATCATTATGTACGTTAGCTCCCTAATCAAACTACAGGGAAAAGCAGCTGTGAAAAGTATGAAAACGCATTTTTTTTTGTTGTTATATGGTACGTGTCGTGGTGAAGGTTTTGTGGTCTTATAAAGCGTGTGCATGTTGTGCAGGAGGTTTCGAATGATGTGCAATGTGTTTTCATTAAGAAGGCAATTTATCCATTTAAGTACAAGCTGAATGATCCCTCTACGATTCATCTCACAATGGAGATAAATTAAAGAAGCTCCAAAAGAGAAGCCAAGATATCATGATAGCATTTTGCTCTATACGTACATCGGAAGTTACATGGTTATCTACTTTTTATAGCTTCCAAGGGCACTGTCTAGATGGGGGTTTTGACAATGTCATTATTAAGAGGAGAAATTATTGTTTTACAGAAAGGTAAAATATATACAGAAATGCACCATAATAATTTCTTCTGCCTTTTATCTTATATTGTTATAAAACGACTTTGATCATTATCTTAAGATATTTTCATAGTTGTTACAATTGTAAATTTTCTTTATCAGGGTGTATTGTCATTGGTATTATTGTAATCATTATTACATCGTCAAAATTTATGCGGGTTTTGATAAGTATTCAACTGTCATTATAACTTTCATCGTATGTTGTAATGAAATTATGATTACGCAATCACGTTTAACGGTGTTGGATGATTTGCACCTGAAAGGGAAGAAGTAGAGGGCTAGTGTACATTTCCAAATCTCCTCATGTAGGCCTCCATATCTTTGTTGTCGTTGTTGTTGATGATGACATGTTATTCAGGTTTGTAAAGAAGTTTTAAAGCCCAAGCGGCCAACGACGTGAGGTACTTTTGATATTAAACTTTATTTTTTTTTTCATTTAATCGAAGGTCCTTATTCTTGGATATGCATTGTACTTGATTTTCTTTTTGTTTATTTGTTGTTTATTTGACAGAGAGATGGAGACAGACGCAGAAAGAGAGAGAGAGAGAGAGAGAGAGAGAGAATTAAAGTAAATCATAAAATCAACCCGCTTTGAAACAGTAGGAGCCTACATGCATTTATAAACTTATGCGAGTAGTGACCACTGACGGCGAAGGTTTGAAGATACGTCAATCGCATGCGCGCACACACACTGATGAAAATCTGAGATCAATCGTAGCAACATCTATCAAGCAAGAGTTTTCCTGCATTTTCATCTTCTTTTAAAGGTCCTGATTACCTTTGTGAGCAGTTATTTCATTTGCAAATTATAAATTATGCCTTTATCTTTATTGGCACGTACACACTTTTTTCTGTTTCCTTTATAGTGGAAATCCACCCAAAAATAGATAAACTCAAAGGAAAGAGAAGAAAAAAAAATGGAAAAAAATTCAGATAAGAAATAAGACATGACATTTTAAAATTTCACATTTTCTTCGAAAACATTTCTTGACCAGTCCTTATGAATATTGATGAGCGAGTTGAAAGCACATTCCCATGCTAAAATATATCAGAGTAAACATTTGTTCTCTTTTTATTTTGGGTGTTTTAAAGGCAAGCTTTATATCTAAGCAGGTAAAGTATGAGATTTCTGTCATTAATTCTGTGTATAATAATATGAAGAAGAAATTGTGAATGCATGACATCAGCAACTTGCTAATTTCAATATTCATATAACGACTAGTCAAGAAGTGTTTTCCGAAAAAGTACGTTATAAAGGTGCTTTTTCTTATCCGACTGTCATTTTTTGCACTGTTCTAAAGTTTTTTACCTCTTTCTCATGAAATTGATGAAATTTTGGAATGAATTTTGGAATGAATTAAATTTTCTTCTTTATAGGGGGTTTAAGCAGGAACCTTAATGGAAGCGAATTCAAGAACTGTGAACGACACGTTGTGATCTGTAAAATACTCCTTTACCCTGAATAGCCTCTGATTTGTGAATGCCCTCATCTTCCAACGAGTGCTGTCATTTACCATAGCCCCTTTATCATCAGCTACCCACAGGGACACAGGGTTGAGAATATGAAAGAACGCAACGGACGCGGTTCGAGCCTCGTATTTCCCGTTGTACGTCCGAAGCCAAGTCAACTATATACTAGTATAGGCCACATTGTGCTACATCCGGTCAACTCCTGACCCATAATGTACAAGCCCAACTAATCTACTGTTTCATGCCACAGTGGTCCTATACATCCGGTCAAACCTGGAACCTGGTGTTGATACGCCTCGACCAGTGCCTCGGTTCGAGGTTAATCTCTTACTGATACGTATTAAACGCATACCTGCCGTGTGCAAAGAGTCACCGACTCACAGGGGTAGTGACTAAAAATGGAAAACCTCTGTGAAGTTAGTTGTTTGACTTTAGCTAAAATTCAACAACAACAACAACAACAACAAGGAAACACAAAAAACAATGATTCATTATATGAGACATATAGTATTAAACATTAGCTCTCCTGAAGAGGGAAATCATAATCAAAATCTGTGCCCTGTTGCATAAAACCCTTACCGCTGGACTTACCGCTCCTTTCTAGCGGTAAGTCTTCAAATTAGCGGTAAAGCTTATAATCCTTGATGCTGATTGGCTGTGACGCCTAATTTTGACGGTAGTTACCATTGAAATTCAACGGTAAGTTTTATGCAACGGGCCACTAAAGAGTAGGAACACTAACCCGTTCCGTACGGGAACCTGGTGACCTGCGAATTAAGTCTATGGGCATCTCAGGATTCGGTATGGAACGGGTTTAACTTCAGTAGAGAAATATCCGTCATATTCATATTCGCCCAATCCAGGTAAATAAGATGCGGAGGGAGGGGGGGGGGGGTGTGAGGCATATCATACTGTCTATAAAACTTCTCTCTAAATGGTGTTTGTGTATGAAAAATACATTTTAAGGTTTCAGCTGTTTTCAGGCAAAGAATATAGATTTCCTCTGTATCAATCTGGAATACGCTCATAGAAAGGGAATGTAATGTTTGTCGAGTTAGACAAGCAATGTTCACGTTCATATACATTTGGATTGAGTGAATGCAGCAATATCAGCAGAACATGTCAGTGAAAATTTGAGGAAATGCAGACAATCCATTCAAAAGTTATAATGTTTTCAGCCTTTCGCATTCACTTTGGATGAGAAGACTAATCCAGTGTATGATGTCACATGCGTATAAATAGAACAATTATAAAGAATATATAAAGAGAATTCCACGAAATTTCATTCGTTAGTGATGTGCGTTAAAGGTGATTTTTTTATTCCCCCTGCTTTTATAGAGGCAAGTCAAGTGCTCTTCTATTACGTGAGAAAAGTGAAAATAATTATGTTGAATTTTGTTATATTTTCTCCACGTCGTTCAACTCCGATGACGTCACAAGTTGTAGCAGTCTTCTCATCCAGCGATGGCGGCATTGAAACTTTAAAAAATCATAACTTTTAAACCGATTCTCCCATTTTCCTCAAACGTTCGCTGATGTATTCTACGGATATTACTGTATTCTCCCAATCTTTATGTAAAAGAAGGTAAACTTGTCCTTTAAAAAGCGCGGGAGACTCGCAAGTTCATGACCTCCTTACATCATGTTACTTGCATGACGATGAACTTACTGTGTCGTGAAGACACGGTGGTGATTGAACATGAGAAATCCAAACTTTCACAGTTTTGCCCCCCCCCCCCCCCCAAAAAAAAAAAAATGACAACTTCAATGTTTACTTTGATTGAACATACAATGTGCAGTGAAAATAGTTGAACATGTGGAATTTGAAAAAAGAAAATACCACTGAAACAAATCACGCCGAATCACCCTCCTCACACTAATCTTCATTGAAGTACCTCACACCGGTCCACAGAAAGTCAGTAATGTTTGCATATTATGAACTTAACGTGCCCTTCGTGTTTGCTAGACAATAGTATCACCCCATTGTCACTATTGACAATTGGCTTTAAAAACCAAAGTGCAGCATATAAAGTGACAGCTGTATATCATTTACCCTGCATTTTTTTTTTCCTTTTGGACTTTGGCCTCTTAGTATATAGGCGCTTTGTACAAATACTCGGGGTTACGGTGCAGAATTCACGAGGCACGTCTGTTTCCCCAGCCATTTATCCGGTCTCGGCCGACTACTTCGTACACGAGAAGCTTTACCGGCAAAAAAAAAAGTTGTGAGTATGACATACGTGCCTATCATATTTTGTAATGGCTATAGCCATGATCGGATTGCAGGCCAACCTATAAGATATCAGTTCGTTATAGCTCCTTTCCCAGTACAAAAATGATTTTAATAGTGACAGCCGAACAAGTGCTGTATCCATATTTATTTTTCTCATTTTTGATAATGGATATGACATATGGCGTCCTGTAGGTATATGATATCTCCAAGTCGGCATACATGCCGACGCTGAACTACACGTCTAATCAGGACTCGTCAATGCTAATTCGGCTGTGGGTTTATAGCAGTAACATGTGTTAAAACAAAAGAAAAAAAAATTGGGGGGGGGGGGCGGACATAAGCCCCCTTTAATTTTGTGAAGGCGCCTACCCTTTATGGAATTGCTGGATCCGCCCCTGAGTTATCCTGCTACTCTGAGTCTGCAACGTTGAGGGTGAAGAAATGATGAACATTATTGTGTTGCGATTGTTTGTTGCGACAAACTGCCATTATCACCATCGTAATATGTGAAAATAATGCCACCGGCACCACTTCGTGGCGGAGGCATAAAAACCAAAAAACAAACAGAAAGGATCGATGCGACGAGTCGAATAAACGTGGAAGCCGATGATGCCTTCTCTTGTAGAAATTTAGAGTAGGACATCAAAAGGGTAAGAGGAGGGCAGAGAAATGTGATGTGGGATACAGTTCGTTATTCCGAAGGTTCGTTAGTCCGAAGGTTCATTAATACGAACATGAAATGAGGTTCATTACTCCGAAGGTTCGTTATTCCGAACAATGCAGAAGGTTTTTTTTTCCGAATAAGAAATAAGGTTCGTAATTCCGAAGGTTCGTATTTGTGGGCACTTTTTGCTTCCATTTTCGGATTAACAAACTTTCGGAATAACGATTTTATTTCATTTTCAAGTAACGAGCTTTCGAAATAACTAACCTTCGGAGTCAGGCCAAAATGTTTGAATTAATCAACCCTGTATCATTTTCGGATCAGCGAATATCAAGGTAAGGGAATTTGTGTGTGAGACCCTACGAATCCTTACAGACACTATATTATACTATTCAACACACATCATTGAATACAGTCTGAAATGTCACAACAAATTCAAAACCTTCACAATGATAATGATGATATTGTAAAAATAATGTTCATCTTGACATTATTCCTAAGAATGATCATGGTCATAATCAAATTACCAATCAGGAAGTTATTCTACAACGCTTTGAGTTACGTGTTTGAAGACGCATAAGCACGAAATTCATAAGAGTATACTGGTAGTTTGAATGATATCCGTGGCTTTAGAGTAGATAGTCGAGTGGACTAACAGCGATAAGCGCACCTAGAACCGTACACTTGTTCGCTTGGACTCATTATTGGATGTTTGTGGGGGTAGTCGACGTATTTTACGTTTTGCAAAATCAATGATATGTGAATTCTGGCCAAAACTTTATTCAGTACAAGAGGCCTTGTTAAAGTCTCTTGCTGACTATGTTTGAGTATATTGCAGCAACACCAGGGACTGGGCAGAAATGTGATAACACAAAAACGTCCCAATACGCTGATCTTGGCGTGTACGTCATATATCATTTCTTAACATTTCACCTTTAAAGTTATAACCCTTGAAAGTGGAAAAGGAGATTAACAAAGCTATATACACCATGTTGATTTTTATTTCGTAGAGACCTCGTAAGTTGCGAACAATGCACGAAGCAACAGTGAAAAATATATATGATACACGACGACCCTATGTACGCATTATGGCATATCATGTTTAAAGTTCCACAAACTAAGAGTAATTATTCAGTCTTTTACTAGTATTTTTCAAAGAAATAACAATCAACCGCAACAATGATATACATGCAATACCGAAGACCATCCTTGAGGGGCAAAAAATGGGCAAACAAACATAGTTTAAGTTATGTATCTAGGCCTATATCACACAGTGATAATGATGTCATAGCACGATGAATGAGATTTACTGTACAAAGGTTTTTAGGATCGCCGACAAGGGGCTCGCGTGCGTCTAATTGCTCATGACGTCACTATAATGTCGATAAAAGATCATAAAATGACACGTCTCGCAGCATGAACCTTCTTCTTCATTCTATTCTGCAAAGGCACCACCTCCCCGCTGCAACAGATGCAAATATGGCACATACGCCCGATCAGCACATACTTCTGCAGTCAACCGAGGGACAGAATCTTCTCAATGGGACATCCATCCGGCAGACATTGCTCCTTAGGATCTTCAGCAAGCAGCTCAAGAGTGGCTACTGCGGAGTACACACTGCCGCCCTCCTCATGAGTGCGCGCCTCTTCGGCCAGAAGTACCCGGATGAGCGGCAGCACTGCGATTGTGACGTCAGCGACGTACCGTTTACGGACACCAACATGTTCACCTTTAAGGAGACCACCCGAGTGGTGACCGACGAAGTTTTGGTCAAACAGGGGGCAACACTGATGGAAATCCAAGAACTATTTCATCAGCACGGCATCTTTAACCAATGCGAAATATACCTCACGAGCGAAAATAGCGTTGACGATTTTCGTTCGAAGGCGTTGGCGGCGCTCTCTCATGGCGACTCCAGCCAGGGTATCCTGATAAACTTCGAAAGCAACTTTATCCATGATAACAAATCACACACCTACGGACATTTGAGTCCTCTGGCTGCCTATCACGAAGCTAGCGACCGTTTGCTTCTGCTTGATACTGCTATCCAGAAGAAAGAGGTCTGGATATCAACAAAGGACATATACAGGAAGATGGACACTCGAGACCCTACTAGCGGACGTAAGCGTGGTTTCCTGATCGCAAGATAATGGGAGCCTTCAGGCCATATTTACCCAAAATTTACAAGATTATCAAATTGTTTGGATGTTTCTCCCGTCCTGACGTTGTGACGAGCTATTCTATTTACCTGTCCCTCAAAAACAAAAACAAAAACACATTTTTCAATATTTAGAATCCAGTTTCCATAATATATTTCAAGGACTTAAGAATTACAGTGATCAAACCTCCGGTAAGCGTTCTGGTTTTCAAGAAGAACTATTGTCAATAAGACATTCATGAAATTTGGATTGACGCTCATAAAACCGATCTTTTTCTGGACTACCCGTGGACCAAGCGTTTCTGATATCACGCGACGAGAAGAATGTGGGAACATTTTTCTTCATAGGTGTGTGTGTGAGTGTGTGTGTGTGTGTGTGTGTGTGTGTATGTGTATGAGGACACATCATGCGTTGACAGGTGAGTTTTGCTTTCCGCTATTCTCAAAGAGAGCAAAGCTATCAATATGATTCATATGGTCAGTGTCAACTACAGTTAGTTTCTGACGGTAATCTCTTACCTTGAGGATAAGTTCTATGGGGAGCCAAATGTCGCACGGTCGATTTCGTAACGAAATCAACCATACCACACTTGGCGCCCCATAGAACTTCTCATTGAGGTTAGATCCTTGCGGTTAAGAATTGCCGTCTGAACGTAACTTATATTATATGTGCGAAGCAAAAGTGTAGATGCATGCATGAAATAATGTACGAGACAGTTGAGCGGAGCAACGACTGCGCAAAGCTGACATGCAAAGAACTGTTTGAACAGCGCTTGGCCAGTTTTATGCCAGCCTGCATCCCTGGAAGCTTCGATGATCTCCAGTCTGTCCATGTGGCGCCAGTGACCAGACTACCGGTACACTGCTTTCCTTGAACAATGTAGCGACTTTGGTTAACCTATAGGGCCTACGTATACCTCACCCGGATCCCCGATATATCTTGGATCCCATGATCAAAATGTATAGATTTAGAATGATAGCTGATGTATTGTATAACAAAGGTAGTCATCAAACAGTGCCCTACGGGAACAACTAACTTTTAGATAATAGCATGTGCGACATGAATGCGTACTATGTATCCAGATATTATATAAAATAAGATCTTTTAAGGAGCTGTCTGCATTCGCTCGAGTAATTCATTTCGGTTTAGCAGCACGTGGTAAGCCACACTTTTTGTATCCACAACAGTCAACTTTAGAGATCATTATATTACCCAATGACACATCAATATCTTAAATTGTTTTCTCTTGAATCAACGCTCAAGTTGTTGAATCAGAATTGATGACGAGAATGAATAATGAGAGAAAAAAAAGTATAATTATAGTTATGGTTGCGTGAACGATTATGGCGTCTTTTCAGGATTTTGGGGAAACGTTCATTTGTTTAGATCATTTCACATATCATTTTGAACTACATGTATACTAGTATTGTACCTTAACTCTTTTTATTGTGTAGCTACATTGCAACTTCAAAACTCCTCTACGGGATGTAAATTGATTAGTATCTATAACATACTCTTCTAACATGTAAATCCGCATAACTGACGTATATCATTTAAAAGTTGTAGTTATCAATGTCATCATGGCTATAGCCGTTACAAAATATGATAGGCACGTGTCAGTCGTTCAGTGTTAAATTAGAAAATAGTGCTGCAGATATTTCTTTTTTGGATGGAAAATCTCTCAAGAAAAAGAACAAATCACAGGAAATCAGTAAAAGTTACGAAGATTACGACATCAACACCATTAAGAAGTCCATGTATCCAGCATGTTGACGTGTGAGATACAGTATTTCAGATTTGTGATTATCGTGCGTCCACGTTTATTTCGAATAAAGTTTAATTTGAATATTATACGAACAGCATGTGTGTTTGCATTTTTTGCAGTACATTTTGATTTTATTCATTAAATTCTTCATAACACAATCTTGCAAATAATACATAACTGCAAGTCGCGTTATGGCAACAAAATAAAAAGTATATACCCTCATTTTCTTCTAAATCCTAAATGTATTTTCCTTTTCATAAGCAGCAGTCGCAAACGCTCGCTTGAGATCCATTTCATTTGTTTGTACAAAGCAGGTGATTATAGTTAAGTATAAGAATCAATATACCCGAAGGTCGGGTAATTCGGCAATTCGGCAGTTAACCCTTACTGTGCCTATGATGTCAAATGTGCACAGATTTAATACACAAACATAAGAAGAGGGAATCAATGTGGCATTCAGAGGGTCTATAATATTGCGCGATCACGGAGAAAGAGAGTTTTCTTTAAACATTTATTGAAGTATTAACATCGCGATCATTCCAAGTACCAACAGAAGAGATCTCAAGACGTAATACATGTTTGTCTCATTGATGGAAGGAGAAGAAGCAGAAGAAAAGAACAGAGAGAGAGAGAGAGAGAGAGAGAGAGAAGAGGATGGCGAGATTTAAGAGCGGAAAAAAATATTAAATGTAAGGAAGAGAAAGAATCGATAGTTTGCTAATTTGCAGTTTATTCATCCTTTGTATTGCCTATTAAAGGTAACTACACAATAGAAGTGGCAGCTAAATTATTTTCCATTTATTTCACATACCTGGCCCTGTGCATTTCAGCCCATCCTCCTATATTGAAGATCACCACTGATGTTAAGACATTCTAAATAGCAGCTAAACATAATAAACCAAGCATCCCGCTAACGTGAATTTAAATTCCTGAAAATACTGATTACAAAACAGATGACCCTCAGACTGTCGGAACACATGCATTACAGATAATATTCGTATGCCTGTTCAACATTCTTTTAAGAGACCTACTAACTTACCAAGTGCCAAAATCCGACAGGGAGAAAACAAAAATCACACAAACACAATGATGTAGGGCCTAGCACAAGTTAGGAAAACATTAAGTGCTTAGTCATCGCTCTATGTTATCAATGATAATTATCAATGATAATGTTGATCTTTGAGTCCGCGCTGCACTGATGACGCGCTATCACGCTACCGCTATCACGCTTTCGCTACCTTGAATAAAGACTAAACGCACCGCGTTTACAACAGAACACCTGTGGACATACAGAAGACAGTGCTCTTCTTTGTATAGCGGTTAGTTTTGATTCAGAAGTATAGGGATATAAACACGAGACCAAATTTGTTAAAAATTCATTTATTATGACTAAGCTACTCATTTGGGAATGCTATCATATCTTAATAAGCCTATCTATGTCCGACAAACAAAATGACACCAAAAACGTTTTGCCACCTCAGGTGGTACCAATAACCCATTTTTCGGGTCTTGGCCCATGGACTACTCTTTATATACATGTCAGATTAGCTAAATCCTCACTCCCTTGGGAGAAGTGACTACTGAATTCAATTTAACCATTTGAGTGTTTTGAGTGCCGATTGGCCCAGAAAACCGTATATCTTTATACACACTCTCCAAAGTCGGTGGAATGAAAAGGCTTGATAAAGATGCCGGCATATTTCCCTTGCATGGAGTGCAACAAAACATTCAAAATAATATAATATTGATGCAATGAAAAGAGGATTACTGTTCGACTCCCCGGAGGCCCCCTTTCCCCCCGAAGCTCCTGTAGTTCGAATGTTTCTTTATTGAGACGGTTTGTTAGTGATCGGACCTGTTTCATCTTCATACAGTCGAAGCTTCAGACTGGCGAACCATTTCATTTTCGGATAAAGGATCCTTTGGAATAATACTACAATTTATTATTCTGATTAACAAACCCTGTTTCATTTTCGGAGTAACAAACATTTATAGCATATAGGGAATTTGTGTATCTTCGGAAGAATGAGCCTTCTGAAGAACAAACACCAGCCGAAAATAGACAGTTTCGGTATGGCGTTTATTCTCATGTCATAATAGAAGTGTAATGAAACACAACAACAAAGTGAACAACGTATTAATTTGAAAATCGGAGAAATCACCGTCATCTGCAGAGCTCCAGGTATAAGATGACTGAATGTACAAGGATAAGAAAAGAATCGGAAATTTGCATATATACTATTCACTGGAATATCCCTCTCATATATTACGAAACTGCGCGTGAATTTGAGATGGTATGAGGGAGGAGCACAAAAGTCAAGTAATGATCATGATGATTTCCTTTAGTCAATGCTTATGAACCTGAAATATGCCGTGTGTGTGGGAGGTGGTGTGGGTGTATGGTGTACTCTGGTGTTTCACTTGAAAACGCATGATCAGTTGAAAATAAAGAAATGAAACAGAAAGAGACGACGCTTTTAGGGGAACGTTCATTTTGTTCAGGTGTGTGTATCTATTTTGAACGTCTTTAAGCTATGAATACACCTGCCAATCATTTAAAAAGCAGCAGACATCAAATCTTTGACGCTGACGTTGTCTAACAATAACGAGAAAGCCAAAACGAGAAACGTAAATGTTTTGATACGTTCACAGGGTGCGTCAAATTTTCCAAAGTGTAGGCCTATGAATTAAGATATTCTTTGCGAGTTTACAGGGTTGCCTTCAATAACGACAGTGCATCACGGAAAATGCCCCTTTTCATTACTTATTCGAGATGGAGAAAATAATTTTGTAATATCATTCTCTCTTGCTCTCGATAGCAATAGGCCTATACTATATTTTTTTAAATAGTGTTGACGTGTTGACATGTTGGAGTTGAATTACAAACACATTATGCATTAAACAGATCAAATGAAATCACTGACTCATTTTGTCGAACTTGTTTGTTTGGTTTCTTCAGCTCACCATAATAAACATCAGTATCATAACAGTGAGTTAGTAAACTGAACGTATTGACATCATTTGACTGCATGGTTTTTTAATCATTTCATTGGTTTGTTTTTACGTCAATAGACGGCATTGTATGGGAAAACGTTTAAAACATGGAAACGACATCGAAACAGGTAGTTCCGCTTCAGTCATCGGAGGGACAAAGACTTTTGAATGAGACCAACATCAAACAGACTTTACTGGTCCGGATCTTCAGCAAGCAAAGCAAGAGCGGATACTGCGGCGTGCATACGGCCGCTCTCCTCATGAGTGCGCGCCACTTTGGACTGAAGTACCCGGATGAGCGGCAACAGGAGGCTTGCGATTTCAGGGACGTTCCATTTTCAGACGCCAACATGTTCACTTTCGACGAGACAACCAGGGTCGTGAGCAGCGAAAAATTGGTTGTAGAGGGCGCCAGCTTGAGTGATCTCGAAGAGCTATTTCGACAACATGGCCTATTCGATCACTTTGAGAGATCCTACGCCGACAGTTGTGGTGTCGACAATTTCCGTTCTAGAGCGGTGGTGGCGCTCTCTCACTCCGACTCTCGTCAGGGCGTGCTTGTCAACTTTAAATGTGACTTTATCGTGAATAACAAACTCTTCAGTTCTGGACACGTGAGTCCACTGGCCGCATATCATGAACCCAGCGACCGTTTTCTTCTTCTTGAC
Organism: Diadema antillarum; assembly: GCF_040938485.1. Taxonomy (NCBI): domain Eukaryota; kingdom Metazoa; phylum Echinodermata; class Echinoidea; order Diadematoida; family Diadematidae; genus Diadema; species Diadema antillarum. The sequence goes on along the minus strand of NW_027270950.1, from coordinate 3,035,617 downwards.
ACCGCCATTCCAAATAGGGACGTGTGGATCCCAACTGAGGAACTACATCGGAGGATGAACACCCGAGATCCGATAAGTGGAATCAGTCGGGGATTTTTGATCGCAAGTTAAGAATAAAAGCTCACCAAACGCTTTATGTTCATAAGAATAAAGTCATATCAAAATAATACAGATTTCACTGGTGTGGTTTTCATTTCTTCTGCTCACATTCATTGTTTTTCTTGTTTCTACTTCCAAGCGTATATATTACAAATATTATTTGATGATCTTTGTGAGTAATGGACCAGCAAAAAAAAAAAAAAAAAATCATAAGGATTATATACAAACAAGGCAAACTTTTATGGCTATTAGTTTGATAAGTATAATTTGGTATTCGAAAATGTATTCCTCATGAATGTAACTTGTAATCAAACGAAGTTGAATGAAGACATTAACACTCCAGTTTTGAACCTACGTTTAACTCGTTTTGGAATGGTCAATAAGATATATTATTTCGATTCTTGATAATATTATTATAATACATGTTTTGTTTTCAAAATCACACATGGCTATTGTGGTATGAGGAACACGACCTGTGTAGCTTCGGACCTTTGTGATATTTTTGGACACTCGGTGTAGCGAATAGCTCTCATGTAATCTTAGCGATACGTTATTATCTTTGTAACCATGGAAACCGGAAGGAAAGTGTCCGTTATAAACACAGATGCACTTACATCCTGCATTGTATCCTGACGGTAGAGACAACATACAGGTGCAGAGCTCAGTCATTTGTTTTGATGTACAATAAACATACATTGCCATAACATTGTCTAGAATATTCGTGAAAGCCCCTGGGAGCCGGGGGTGCTGGGGGTGCTGCAGCACCCTGACTCAGTTTGAGCAGGGGGGCATAGCACCCCTGTGAAAAATTAAAAGTCGGGGTGCTTCTGCACCCCCAACGTATATCTTTTTACAGGGCAAATTGCTTGTTTTTTTTTTTTAAATAGAAAATTGCCCAAATATCCCACCCAAAGTGTGCATGAGATTGCTGAATTTCACTTCTGAAAATGCAAAATCTCCATAGCGTGGGAGGGGTATCCCCTCCCATGCAGAACTAGCTTAAAAGTGCAGACAGCACTAGTATTAAAGCATTTTCATTGTCCCTGGATATTTTGCTTTTCCTACTTTTCTATTTATTTTTTTTAATATGCTACCTGAAGGGCTCACTAGATTGCTGAATTTCAAATCTGAAAATGCAGAAGTTCCCTCATTTAGGGGGAGGGTACCCCTTCAGGAGAGCGTCGATGGAGTGGGCAGCATATCATTTTGCGCCCCCTCCCCCAGTAATTTCCCAGATGTGGATTTTTTTTTTTTATTCGACACTGTCCCAATCTTCGCACAAAGTGTGCACCAGTCAATTCTGAAATGCGAAATCTCCCTCGTATTCAAGGAAAATACCCCCTCTCACGATATTTTCCTTTCTATTCTAGAGTAATGCAAAAAGCTTCCTCGTATGCAGGGGTGCGGGGCAGTTGCCATCATATTACCCCATCCCAATGATTTTCGGGATGTCGGAGATTTTCTTGCTTTTTGTGATGGAAAACTGTCCCAATAGTTACCAAAACTGTGCAAGGCGTTGTTGCAGTTCAATTCTGAAAATATAATGGATTTATACCCCCTTTCCACATTCTGCCCCTTTGGTCCTTTCCCATATAAGATTGACATATCTCCGAATGATTCTGTCATCAAAAGATCCGTCATTTCTGTTAAAAATGCAAAAGTTTCCTCGTGTGGGAATATAATATCCTCCTTTCATTTAGGCCCTAACCATTTCCCCGCTTAGTTCCCCTCCATATACGTTCCATAGATGCAGTAGTAGTACACTTTGTGGATTGATAATTTCCCTAATTCCACCAAAATGTGTTTGTGAGATAATGTCAGTTGGATTCTAAAAGTGCCACAGTTTCCTCGTATTAAACAGCATCAATCATGGAATAAAAATATTGGGAGGGAGCTATGCAAACTCATCACTTTGCCCTCGCCCTCCCCATTCCTCGACACTTTCTAAATATTTCATCAAAAGTGCGCACCAGATCAATTTAAACAAATCCAATAGTTCCAAAATGTGGGAAGGGGATATTCTCTTTCACTTTACCTTTATTCCCCTACTACATTTAGTATGCTTATGCTTCTTTGTTTGACAGTTTTTCAAATACTCCACCATAAATGACTTTAATTGTGTAGAGACAATATATTCATTTCAATCCTTAAAATACAAAGGCAAAGGGGTTAGAGGACACCCCCTTCTTAAATCCTCCCCCTTGCTGTATTAGCCTCCACCCCTTGCATTAATTATGGCTACATTACATAACATATCAAATCAAAAGTGTGCGCCAGAAATTCCACAGTGTTGAATCACAATCATAAAGATGCAAAAGCTCTCTCATGTAGGAAGGGGAAACATCCTCCCACATTCTTCCCACGCTTGGTCTCCCTCTATAGATGACTTACTACACTTGTCTGATACAAATTCCAGGATATTCCACCTAGATTTTGCATCAGATCATTGTACATTGTATTCTTCTAAAAATGCAAACGTTCCGTCGTGTGAGAGGGGGCTACCCTCCCAACCCCGCCTCCTAGACTTCCATAAATTTATCACACAGTGATGATGCACACGCAGAACAAGAGCTGATTATACCCCGATTTAATGGTCATTCACATTTTTGTGAATATTTATTTTCCATACTTTTTAAAAAATTTCACCAAAAGTGTGCACAAGATCACTGAATTTCAGGTCTGAAATTTCAAAATCTCCCTCGTATGGGAGGGGGATACCCCCTCTCACACCCTCCCCCTTCATGTACCCTTCCATGAACTTCATACCCACACATACGAACGCTGACACAACTTTCGAAATATTCTACCAAGAGTGTGCATCAGATCATTGTATTTCAATTCTAAAAATGCAAAAGCTCAATCGTGTGGAAGTGGCCTGGCTACCCCTCCCATCCTCGCCTCATCAACTTCCATACAGTTATTACACAGTGATGACGCACACGCAGAACAAGAGCTGATCATACCCTGATTTAGTGGACATTCACATTTCTGTGAATATTTTGTTTTCATACTCTTTTTTTTTTATTTCACCAAAAGTGTGCACCAGATCGCGGAATTTCAGGTTTGAAAATCCAAAATCTCCCTTGTGTGGGAGGGGATATGCCCTCCCACACCCTCTCCCCTTAGGTCCCCTTCCATGGACTTATACAAAGTAAAGACCAACAAATGATTCTCTGATACAAATATGGGGATAGTCCACCAAGATTGTGCATCATATCGTTGTAATTAAATTCTACAAATGCAAAAGTTCCGTCGCATGGTAGCCACCTCCCATCCCCGCCTCATCAACTTCCATACAGTTATTTCACAGTGATGACGCACACACGGAACAAGAGTTGATTGTAACCCAATTTATTGGTCATTCACATTTCTGTGAATATTTTGTTTTCATACTTTTTAAAAAAATTGACAAAAGTGTGCGCCAAATTGCTGAATTTCAGGTATGAAAATTCAAAATCCCTCTAGGGTGGGAGGGGATACCGCCTCACAGTGATGACGCACACACGGAACGAGAGTTGATTGTAACCCGGTTTAATGGTCATTCACATTTTTGTGAATATTTTTTTTTACTTTTTAAGAAATTTCACCAAAAGTGTGCACCAGATCGCTGAATTTCAGGTGTGAAAATTCAAAATCTCTCCACCCTCCCCCGTCATTATGCCCGTAGGTCCCCTTCCATGGACTTACACAAAGGAAAATTTACCACATAAAGTGTGTTGATTTTCAATAAGAGTGCAAAAGTTTTCTTGTGTAGTAGAGGGCTTTCTCACCCTCGTTTCGATGTCCACATTCCCTCCCTTCACTTGCCACCCCCCCCCCCCCCCCCCATATACTGAACGTTGCTAATATGGTCTGGCAACCGAACGGGTGGGTCAGGGCTTCAGCACCCCTGTGAAAAAAGTTGCTCCCAGGGGCCTGGGGAAGACTAGATTAGTGAGTTTTGTGAGTTTCAAATGGCTAAGGTGTGTTGCGTAATTTATGTTATTCATATCTAATGACATGTCAAACGATTTTCGATATTTGCGTTGTTAGGACATTTAAAAATCAGACATGTTTCTTGGATCAGTAGGCTTACTGTAATAGGTTGAAGACCAAAGGTTTTAAACCGTTCAAGTGTGCTTTCAGAAATCCTATACAATACGAAAAATTGTGCCACTTTTAACCAATGCAGAATGTCATAGAATTTGCAGTGCAATTAATTCAAGCGGCCGTCGCCGTGTAGTCTCCTAGTGAGCCTGTTTGTGTAATATTTATTCCAATTTGGGATTTAGTGAAATAATTTCAAGATTCTCGTTGTCAGGTTGTAATGAGGGGATCATTCCGGATCTGACAGGCTGAAAATGTTGATTGACAATGTTGTAAGGTTTTGACATTTTTTGAGGGTTGTAAAGATGATGTTGTAGAGAAGGTCTGGATTAAGTTGATGATATCTATTTATTTTATGATTAATGTGATATGTTGAGAAGTTGGAGGATATTTTAGCTCATCAGAGTAAGAATATTTAGGTATTTCACTTTATTTGGTGATTATAAATGAATGATTTGTAGGATTTTGCATTTTGTACCCTCAAGACACGGAAATAAACCACCAATGTCAGTATTGATGTATTTATTATCAATTATATTACGATACATAAATGATATATTAGTATGATGATATGATACTATTTTCCATGTCTTATTATGTTGGCAAATGATGTCTCTCTTTTGTTTTATAATGTCATTTAAATGCTGTTTGTGTATTTGAACTATATATATAACCATGTGAACAAAACAAATATTAATGATATGGACAATAAATGATTGAAACAAAATGAAATGGAAAAATTGAGAATGACTAGTACCGAGTTGTCTTGGTTTAGAAAGTAGGGCCTACACGTAAATCATCACGTGAGTATGTTAAATACGTGCATGAAAACTTCATAGGAAATAAACAATTGTCTATGTAGAGATTACACACTTGATTATATCAGATAATGAGACGAATTACTTTAGTTAAGTGAAATCAAGTGTCATACAAAACTGTGACAGTGTTTAGAAAGGCGCCACGCATGATTTCATCAGCACATAACATTGCCTGGTAATACATAAACAATAAAATGTATCATCGTAAAGACATTAATTTTCAGTGTTGTTAGATGGAGATGGAAGTTTCTCGCGATTCAATTTTTCTGTGTCTCAGCTAAGATTAATCCCATTTGGGTTATTAGGACTCTATTAAAATCCTAAATGATATTAAACGAGAAAATGATGTAATGTGGAAGAGTTTTTTTTTCATGGTCGTTCAGTAAACATTTTTTTTTTTGTCCCCGCCGAACGAGTTCGAGCAGGGGACTATGAAACGGGCTCCGTACGTGTGTGCAGCTGGTGTGTGTCCGTGTGTCCGTCCGTGTGTCCGTCCGTGTGTGCGTCCGTGTGTGATCAAAATCTTCAATTTGCTACTTCTCTGTCATTTATGAGCCAATTTTGATTCTGTTTGCTTTATATGATATATAGCACTACATGGGAGCTTTGAAACTTCTACACAGAATATCAGTTGTGACCTTTGACCTTGACCTTTGACCTATATTGTACATTTTGCTACAAAATGCTACTCCTTCGCCATTTCTAAACCGATTTCGATTCCGTTTGCTTTATGTGATGACACTAGGTGAGGGCTTCAAAACTTCTACACAGAATTTTGACCTTTGACTTCTTTGACCTTGATTTTTGACCTGTATTGTAGATTGGCTACAAAATGCTACTCCTTCACCATTTCTAACCCGATTTCGATTCCGTTTGCTTTAAGTGATGGCACTAGGTGAGGGCTTCTAAACTTCTACACAGAATTTTGGCCTTTGACATCTTTGACCTTTGACCTTGATTTTTGACCTGTATTGTACATTTTGCTACAAAATGCTACTCCTTCGCCATTTCTAACCCGATTTTGATTCCATTTGCTTTATGTGACGGCACTAGGTGAGGGCTTCAAAACTTCTTCACAGAATTTTGACCTTTGACTTCTTTGACCTGTGACCTTGATTTTTGACCGACATTTTATTGTACATTGGCTACAAAATGCTACTCCTTCGCCCTTTCTAACCCGATTTTGATTCTGTTTGCTTTATGTGATGGCACTAGGTATGGGCTTCAAAACTTCTACACAGAATTTAGACCTTTGACTTCTTTTACCTTTGACCTTGATTTTTGACCTATGTTGTACATTTTGCTTCAAAACTCTACTTCCGGCGGGGACATATTACGCACCGCGTAATTTCTACTTTTCCTTGTTTTTTTAATCAACGGCGACGTTTTCCTGAATGGCCAAGTTATACCAATGCTTGTCAATCTAAAGGCGTGATCCTTTATTCTATGATAGTCTGGCCAACTTACGCGATTGTTAGGCGCCACCACCTGCATTCATATTACTTCCAAATATTGATATCGCTGTATGCAAGGCTCGACATTATGAATAAAATAAAATGATATCAGTTAAAAGAATAAGAACCCTATATGTAGGTGCGCTTATACGAAAGGCACAATGGATTCGTTCCGCTTGCTTGGCTAGTTCAACACTGTTGCGCTGATCCATGAACTGAGTGGGCTAGTATAGAAGTGTCTACATTGTATTGGCATTAGTATCGGTATCTCTTGTCATTTCGGTAAACTGTACACTGTGTCAATAAACATGTTGAGCTTATTGTCCTCTTAGGACGGAAAATAGATTAATACAGAGCATCAAACTTGGCTAATTGTTGAATTTCAAGAGAATGAAAGAGAGAGAAAGGGGAGGGAGAGAGGGAGAAAGCCATATATATATCGTGCCATGTTCATCTTCTTCAGTGGGACTTCTCATGGATTTTGATAGTTCACTAGTAGAAATAGCTGAGCTCTGTAAAATGAAGAACGTTTTTGATACGCCCTCTATCGAACGCTTTTCCAGTCTCTGTGCACTAACCGCGGCTGCAGCGATGTTAGCAGGTTACTCACAGAACTCTTACACCTGTGTAAGAGTTCTGTGAGGTTACTGCGTAGTCTGGGCTCCGTCCCCTTTTCCTTGGTGCGATAAACCAAGAGAGGGCGCAAATTTTCTGATGGCGATAATCGAGAGACTGCGCGCCCAACGAAACCCTTTTTTTCTCGGGTATCGCAGTTCTCGGCGTATCTCAATCCTCGGGTGTCACGCCCTCATACGCCTTGTCGCGTACACTGAATCACCCCTACGAGTAAAAAGAGTCCAGAAGCTAGACTAGTTACTGCGCGGTTCTGGGGCTCACACGGGTAAATAATTCCCCATAGAGACGTGTGTTAAAATTCAATTTTCAAAAAATTCTGTAAAAATAGCTGGGAGAAATGAGGTGTTTCATCTTCTCTAACCTGGATAAGTGAGATATACCCTTTCATCCATCAAATTTCCAAAGTGGGTTCTTCAGCTCAAATTCTGTCCAAGGGTCCGCAACGCCAGACTACGAGTTCTTTTCACTCAAAAAAAAAATCACCTTTTTTTCTGTCTATGCAGCCAATGAAATATAGTCCCCTCAAATTCCACAGAAAAGCTGTCATCTTCCAACCAAAATGCAGTTTGTAGAGGAATTCATACTCAATATCTACAGCTATTCAGTTTTCGCCAAACTGCATCATTGATTATTAATTAATTTTTTTCTTCATTTATTTTGGTATCTTTGATACGAATTTGTGAAGGGGTCTGGGACATTCCATTTTATTTACAGGTATGAGCCGTCTAATGTGGGGGAATTCATCCATGTTGTTTTCTTAGGAAAAAAAGGGGGGGTTGATTCTGTAACCATACAGGCCTACTCTATACAAACATGTGATAAAGGAGCTCTTACGCACATAAATTAAAGAAAAATAATAGATCATTAAAAAAAAGACAGAGAGAGAGAGAAAAAAAAAAACCCGCTTATATAGATGCATCAAACGCAAAGAACCAGAACGAACATGTATGTGATGACCCATTAACAGAGAACGGAATGGCAATGGGGTCGCGAGAGGTAATTAGTATTCTGTCAAGAGGGAAACTGGAACTGACGGAGTCCGGAGTCGTTATACTCAAGAAAGATCTAAAGAATTTTTTTTTTTTTTAATGGTCGGACCAACGAAATCTAGGAAATCCAGCATTTTGAAAGGTGGAGGGGGACGTTGAAGTTTGGGTCATGACAAGAAAATAAAAATCTTAACCTTTTTCGTGTGTTTGCCATCCTTCCAAAAATCGGCTGACAATTTGAAAAAGGAAAACCTCGAGGGGGGGGGGGTAAAAAACCCTATATCATGGATACATTGTACACAAGAGTAAAAGAAAGCTGTTCGCATATGTTTATACAGGGTCTGGTTTCCTAGAACATGCAGACCCATTGTTCTTGAAATAAAAATGTTTAAAAGTAGATGATATACATTTCCTACAGACTGCCCTCTTCATGTTTCGTTCTAAGCAAGACCTATACCTGTCTCTTTTTCGACAATGTTTCAACTTAACAGTGCAGTTCACTTGTATCCCACGAGACAAGCATCAGATATACATTTAGTGAACCCTGGTACTTCACTAGCCTATAAATCAGTCAGACGTAGCGGTCCTGATGTCTGGAATGCGCTACCTCAGCATTTTCGTAATTTACAAAAAAATAGTTACTTTCAAAAGGTCGATCAAACATATTCTATTATCAGCTTCAGGCTGAACTCCTGGATACTTTAAACTTGCTGTGATCATATATTTCCCCTGAAATCGACATTTGAATGGGATTTATGAGAAATTTAATCAATTTAATCAGTATAATTTGCTTATAATGACTTGACACTTTAAACTTTTTCTTGCTCTCTCTTGTCAATGTCCGACAGAACAAATAGGCACCACACATGCATTTCTTATTTCCCCCTCATGTTCCCATGCTCTCTTTGTAAATACCCCCCCCAACTCCTATCAAGTATCATTTAAACTATTTTGCAAGCATATAGATTGTGTGCACGGGGGTTGCAACGATTTTCAAGCTTTATTATGTTGCAATTCATTTGCGTGTTCGTTACCTTGAATAATGTAGCTCTCTTAGTGGAGCTGTCTACTATCCTGTTACTGCTTCTTATACTTGGCTATATGAGATGTACTTGCATACATTTGTATGCATTCCTATTTTGTGAACACGCATGAAATCTTGAATAAATAATAAAGAATACAAAAACTTTTTGTCTAAGTTGCTTTTTAAAAGTTTATACTGAATATAGTAACACTATTAATTCCGTATTGACGTAAATTGGCTACAAGAATTTTGTGATCAAAGGCATCAAACGGCCGCAGGTCTAAAAACAGGGCAAACAAATTTTCAATAGAATCTCTATAGTGGGGGGGGGGGGGGTTCGAAATCCTCAACGAGAATTGATAAAAAGTGGATGTATTTAACTTTTCACGTGGATATTCTTTTGAAAAGTTTTGTTTTCTTTCTCTCTCTCTTTCTCTTTGGACTCATGGAAAATAAAGGGGGAAGGGGCTTCGAAATAGCAATCTCGAAAATCACACTAGAAGAAACCTGTGACAGTTGGTAAACACATAGTTCATTCTTCATCCAGGATTATTTCATTCTGTAAGTTAGTAACTCACTTGGCGCCTGTCCTCAACTTGAAGAGGTGTCTGGCTTGAGATGGGGGTGGGTGGGGGTGCATTTGGTCCGAAATTAGGGGGAGGGAGTCTCAGAAGCCACGAAAATGTAAACCTACTAAAAGCCCATGGGTGGTTCAAAATATTTAAATAGCATTTATAGTTCTGAGATATTGAGGGTGGTTTCGAAGGAGAGAACGCGCACGCGCATATCTAACATAATATTAACCCTAACTTACGACGAATTTAAAAAAAAAATTGCCCCCCCCCCCCCGACGAATTCCGGCGCGCAAATTTTTTTTGACCCGCCGCTCGCTGACTTTTTACTTTCAAGTCTCCCGCAACTTTTGAGACCAAATAATTTGTCGCGCCCGGGCATACCGTTCCGAAGCCACGCCCCTTCAAAAAATTTTCGTCAACCCAAAATTGCTCAAAAACGTGATTTTGTGTACAAAGTCAATACAAATTGTGTTTTTTCAATCAATTCATATTAAGATTCATATCTTAATTTTAATGCCTGAAATCAATTTATTTTAGTATAATTATGCTTCAAAAAAATGTGTATGTCAAATTCTGCTGAAAAAATAACAAAAACAAAAATTCAAAAAAGAAATTAAAAAATGATAAAACAATAAAAACATAAGAAATTAACTTTGATACTGATTTTTTTTTGCACATAGATGTTAGGAATGTCACTAGGAATATTTACACCAAAAATCAGCATTCCATACGCTTTTATAAGCCAATTACAGACGAAAATGAGTTTTTTGCATATATTTGCATATTTAATCAACTTAAAATAGAAAATGCAAATTTTTGGAAAATTTAACTTAACAGTCTTGTAGACTACATCCGGCTTTATGTCCATGCAAAAATTTTGCGGCGATGGCGCGGATCAACGGCCGAGATCTGAAGGGGGGCCATAATGCCCCCAGGGGCGGATCCAGGAAATCCGTGAAGAGGGGGCGCGTTTACAAAATTAAAGGGGGGGGGAGGCACGCACCCCTCCCCCCATTTTTTCTTACTATTTTTTTTTTTTGTTTCAACAAAAAATAAAGGGCGGGGGGCGTGCGCCGGTTGCGGTCCTCCCTGGATCCGCCCCTGCCCCCCCCCCCCCCCCCCCCGGAATTCAAGCTCGCTATTGAAATAGCCCAGGTAAGTTAGGGTTAAAGGGGCGGGGCACACCAAATAACCGTAAGAAGGTGGCAGATAGAGGATTCAAATATACTAGTAGACACAAACGAAGACGATGTATCAAACACACGTTCCTTAGATGTATCTAATGCCATTGAGCGCAATAGGGATTTCGAGCCACACTTGAGTTATGATATAGAAAAAACGAATCGACTTTGTGTAAAAGTCAACACAAAACAGGGGCGGATGATCGGATCTGGCTTTAATTGCTTAGGGGGGCTGGGGGTGACAATTCTCAATTCAAAACAAACAAACAAAAAGTCTTCACATTTTTTGCGCCCACTTCTCACCGGAGACTCACCCTCAAGCGACAAATCGGCGTAGGCCTAATACTTTTTTTTTCTATGCACATCACCGTAGATCTGCCACTGTAATAATAATGATAATACTTACACTATACGTACAATTTCTGTAGCGTCATTATCCATTTGGATTTAATGTTCAAGGCGCTCTACACAAAAGCAAAAAGACTGAAAGATATATATAGCATGTTTAGAAGAAGATGAAAAAGATCAAGACATAAAAGTCTGTCTTCAAAACACACTGTCAGACAAATAGGATAACAAATGGGATTTTAGGTTACTCCTAAAAGACGTTATGAAACTTGAATCTTTCAGCTCACGTGGAAGTGAATTCTAGACAGTGGTACAGTCAATGTACAATTCTTTAATGTACATATTCCCACAAAGAAGGGAGCTGATACCCTCCCACTACCATCATAATAGCATAGAAATCATTCGCTCAGATGATGACAGAGGATCTTTGTATGAATCTGTTCTCCAATCTCGCCTTTTTAAAAAAGAGGGCAGCGCACTACCTTTTACCAAGGAGCTCAATTACTCAAAACTGCAGCAGCCGACACTGCCTGAACTTTCTTTAACGCGGTACCTCAGCAATTTTGTTTTTCGTGTACTTTGACAACGCGTGCGATGATGCGACGACGTCTTTCACCTGAGGTCAAAATCAGACCTTTGTTTCCTGCTTTCTGTGAACTGCCTCCGATACATAACTCTCAGCCCTGGTTCCACGCTATCTACTCCTAGCTCCTGCAGAGTTACACTTACAGATTGCACAACACCACGGCACCTACCAAGTGGAGTCGGTAAGCGATCTCTGTGCTAACGCCCCTCAGTTTGAACAGCCTTACTCGCTGTAGATGCAGGTGGTAGGTGGTATCTAGTGTTATCTAGTTCCCGAGAGTTCCTGTGAAAGCATCGACAGTGAAAGTATCTTGCTACAACAATAGTACAGAAAGAGACTGCACAGGATGCATCTCAGGTTGCAGGGGTACCTGCTGAGTTTCGTCGTCGTCCTCGCCGCTTTCTTCACCCGTGAAGTGGCGGGGAGAGAGAGGGTCTACTACGTGGGTATCGTCGAGGAAGACTGGGACTACTCACCAGACAAGAGAAACGAAGTCACGGGGGAGAACATCACCGCGGACAGGTGGGGCTACTGATTGTTCCCAGACTTCTCTTATGTCTTTCAGTTGTTAGAGATAGTTTACCCCTTGCCAAGTGTCTTATACACCTCCCTGGTTTAACTAGATTGCATGGGCTTATACACACCCACAAAACCAATCACATTCAAGGCACTCAATCATATACTCAACTTCTGGACCAGTAGCAGGGGCGGATCCAGGGAGGACCGCAACCGGCGCACGCCCCCCCCCCCTTTATTTTTTGTTGAAACAAAAGAAATAAAAAGAAAAAATGGGGGGAGGGGTGCGTGCGCCCCCCATTTAATTTTGTAAACGCGCCCTCTCTTTACGGAATTCCTGGATCCGCCCCTGCAGTAGAGTTTATGGCAGTTTGTTGTGCCATCATGATCAGCATGTAGGGTATTTGATTGTGAGAGGTATGTATTTGAGATTAAATTCCCTTTCACTTTGGAAAAGTATAGAAATTGCTTATGAAACATTTATAGGTAATATTGTTGATATTACATATTTAATGACATGTATGCCTGAAATGACTTTTTCATATCCATGAAGAGAAACATTACTACAATATGATATACTGTACATTGATTCTAGCTGACTGTAAAGATTTTGAAAGGGAATAATGCTACAAATGTTTTGAAATCCCTACCACTGTTAAGTGCTTTCATCATTGTAATTATCACTCTTGTTAGGGGCATCACCGCCAGTTTCATTTTTTTTTTTTTGTATTCTTAATTTCACATTCATAGTTTGATGAAAATGTGATTCTAAAATTCATAGTATCATGTTTTTAACAAAATATACTTTCAGAAGTCCAAGCTTTTGTACTTCATCCCCTGAACCTACTTGTGTCATTCTTGCGGTTGTTTGTCATTTTATGCCAAATTCAAAATGCCAAATTCCCTTTATGAGTTCATACTCTAGTAGGCCTAAATAATTGTCCCCCTCCCCCCCAGCTTTTTAGATAAAAGAGTTTAGTGGGATTCCCTTCTTATGATGACCTTGTCACAGTATGTTCAGTGGTTGAAGCACCCTGAACCTCCTCTTTTGTTCACATTGCTCTTTTTTCATAACTTTTGCAATGGAAACTTAGAACTCTGACATTGAATGAACAAAAGAGACCATTGTGTACTTACAAATGCATTCCATCCATCCACCCACCCACACGCAAGAAACATGGTTACAGCTGTATGTGACTATGAATAGCTCTTTTTTCCCAATCCCTAACAATTGGACATTTTGCCAAGTGTGAATAGTGAAAATTTGGTATTAGCCTCTAACAAGCTCTGATCGATGTGGTGGAACCAACAGCTTGGAGTAGATCAAAAATAAAAGGCTTGCTGAGAGTTTTTTTTCCTCTCTCTCTCTCTCTCTCTCTCTCTCTCTACAATCTGCATGATTATTCTACTGTGCTTGGCATAAACCTGTGAAGTTTGATGCTTGGGTGACATTTTAGTTTTTGTGTGATCTGTAGGCCCTAAGCAAACCTATTGTCATAGTTGCCTAACCATTCAATTGTCCGTCAAATTAAGACTTCCTTGTATATATGTTCAGAAAAATTCAATGATATATCATTTTGATGAGATGTCATGCATAGTATGGAACTTGTAAGACAATTCACAAGTTAACATCTGTGGCATAAGATGAGGATATTGCCATGATTTGTTTCTTCTTCGATGCTTAGACAGGAACAGCTGATTGTGTTCTGTTCAGTAATTTTGAACTTCCTTCTCTTCTCAAAAAACAAACTTTTGTCATGCTGCCAGTTGCTGTTCGCGAGCCAGATACATGCCAGCAAAATTTTGTTCTTGACATTGCCTGAATGCACATCAACAGTCGTTCGTATCTGTTGCCATTCACATCAGTTCAAGCTTTTGTAACTCAGCTACAAAGCTCTACAAGCAGGGCACTTTGATCTGGAGCATGACCCTGGGCTGCTGTTGTTATACCTCACCCTGGCAAACTGTGGTTAGCTGAAACATTGTATAAAAAAGTACATTCCCATGCCATTCACAAACACTGCATGCACCAAATTATCAATATCAAAAAAGGAAAAGAAAAGAAAAGAAAAATCAAGATTGATTGATTCTGTCATTTGCAATGTTGATCCTAATACTACATTTGTCACACACAATAAGTATAAGTGCCTAATTCAAGTTGAAGTTTATTTCATTTTTGAGAACATAATATCACATCTCACTTTCTATAGTGGCAGAAATAATGTAACAAGATAATGTGGATTGAACATAGTAAACAACAAATAAGAAATTAGTTATGAGTAGGCATACTGAAATAAAGTGAAGTATCCATATGCATCGTGCAAAAAACAACAACAACAAAACTCTAAAACAAAACAAAACATCAGAGAAACCCATCAAAAAGACAGTAGAATATATTTGTAGAATATAATAATTTATTTCCATTTTCCCCTTCTTTGATACCACTCCTTTTGGCTGTGGGTGAACATGCACACCCTAGATCACTCACCTCCCATTCCCTAGCTAGTACGATCCTCTCTGTTCCTCTGTTTCTTCTGCTCTGCCTTTCATCATGTTTCTCTCTCCCTCCCCCTCGATCTCTATATTTCATTCTATGTTTCTTCTCTGTTTTTCTGTATGCTTTGTCTCTGTGTTCTTTCCCCTCCTGTTTTAATTCTCTTGTTTGTTTGTTTTTGTCCCTACACTGCCTGCCCATCTGTTTTCTGCTCATATTATCCCACTCTCTATCTGCAGTATATCTTTCCTAATGTAACATATGAAATATATATATTCATAATCATATTCCCACTCTCATTTTCCTCTGTGTGTGTGGTTTTTTTTTCTATGTCTCCTTTTTTTGTCTTGCTGTATTTCTTTAGGTCTTAGGATATATGTTTCCCTTAAGCCTGCATGACCCTTGTCATGACTCATTTCAATCCACTGGATGTAGGAAGAATCACCCTTTTCCTTGAACTATTACCATTTTGCCTATTTCAGCAATTACAGTCCACATACTCCTTCAGGTACAAGACTTTCTTTGAATAAATAACTCTATCGCTATCCACTTTGAACTTGGTACAATCTTGAGTGACTTCATGAAGGGGAATTTTCAAAGCAAATTTTTAGTGGGCTGTGAATGCCACCTCATATATCTATTACAAATTGTTACGACCAAAATCACTCTGAGAATGATCGCACAAAAGAAACAATCAACTGATGTTCAGGCGGTTTATTAACAGTGATATTGTGGGTACAGACTGGTAATCGGCGTCACATCAATACAACAATGATCAATAAAAGCGGTTATAAATCGGTAGTGGAATCACTTACACGTATTAAATAATCCTTTGAAAATGTCCAAATACGATGTTCGATGCACAGACGAATGATCCTTGACGCACCGATGAATGATTCCTCCGACGTAACTCCAGAGGCGCAGGTTACGATAGTCCACGGTATAGATCCGGGGTAAAATCCACGATATACGTCCACGGCGAAACGTGCAGAGTCCAAACGTTGTGACGACCACGTCCAGTTGATGCGTTGAATGATGATTTACTTTATATTGTCCAGCTATGAATCCAGCCCGTCACAGCTTTGCCGTAGCAATGTCCATTGACATTAAAATATGGAGTCCAATGAAGGCACATTAATTCTCTGCAGGCAAAAATGTCTCCCAGGCCTTATCTCCACAAACATAACAGGTCAGCAGGTAACACAGGACTGACTATATCAAGTCGCTTCAGAGCCAGAAGTGACGTAACTCTCAGAGCAGAGGTGTTGGGTACTCTGCCTACTGCAGAATTTCTCTAGCTTATATACTATTCATTCACCCCCTTCTAGCACATTCTGTAACTCTCTCCAACCTGGGGCCACACATTCTAGCTAGTCCAAGTTCCAGGAATCCTGGATGATTCACTGCCTATCTATGTACAAAACATCATTGCCAAGAATAACTACCAATCACATTGGGCTACAGGGACAGTGCCTCACTCAGCCAAACATGTAAGCACTTCCCAGAACTTTCTGGAATGGGTGAAATCAATCTAGATTGAGTGAGCTATAATGTATTTCCTGTTACATGCATGTACTGTATAGCTACATTGTATACCACCTAGAAAATTCTCCACTTATCTGGTCAGCCTGTATGTACTATATCTATACCACATAGAATGTTCTCCATTAATCTGGTCAACCTGTGTACATACACATTAAAACAACCATGAATACAGTACATCATACATGTACATAACTACTAGTGTGTACATTTGTGACACCATCCCCCATGGGAAAAAGAAAGCCTTTGCCGTAGCAAGGGTTTCTTTTACCTTCACAATTTCTCATTATTATTTACATTGATAAATGTGAGGTAAAATCGAAGTCAAGCAACAATAATCACATACTATCACGTGCCTTTTGGATAGCTGTATTAATTCCATGTTCTCTTTTCATGGATACCATTTACAATGATATTGCTTGGATTCTCGGAGCTTATACAATCATATCAAACTGTTTTGCACACATTTATGAATATGCTAAACACATACACTGGAAATTATATGCGGTGAAAACTTTTCACCTTTGATACTCTCTTCATGTTACACTCTTGACAGAGCGTCGGCAATTACATTGTTTTTGCCTGCCACATGTTTGATTTTGAGTGCATATGGCTGCGTCATCATGCTCCATCTGAACAATCTGTTGTTCTTCATTTTGAACCGGTCTAAAAAGACCAAGGGGTTGTGGTCAGTATAGACCGTGATCTCCCCTTTGCTATTTGTCAAGTACACTTCGTATTGCTGGAGGGCAAGGATGAGACTCAGAGCCTCCTTCTCAATTGTGGAGTACTTCTTCTGGTATGCATTCAGTTTTTTGGAGAAGTAGCTAACTGGCCGTTCAGTGCCTTCTTCATCTTCTTGGAGCAAAACCGCTCCCACTCCTACATCGCTAGCATCTATTGCCACCTTGAATGGCTTTGCGAAGTCAGGAGCTGCCAAAACAGGCTCATTAGCAAGGACTGCCTTTAGTTTCTCGAAGGCTCTTTGACACTCATCAGTCCACGTGTACTTCGCCTTGCCCTTCAGCAGGTTTGTTAGGGGGGTGACTACAGTGCTGAAATTCGGTACAAATTTCCTGTAGAAACCAGCCATGCCCAGAAATCTGAGCAACTCCTTCTTGGATTGGGGGATGGGAAAGCCTAGTATAGCCTCTACCTTGGCTTCTCTTGGCAATACTTGTCCCTGACCGACTACATGCCCGAGATACACCACTTTGGCCTTTGCAAATTCACTCTTTGCCAGATTAATCACCAATCCCGCCTCCCTGAGTCGATCAAAAAGTTGCCGCAAGTGTGTAATGTGCTCCTCCCACGTGTCACTATACACAAGGATGTCATCAATGTATACTACACAGTGGTCAAGTCCGGCAATGATTTGGTTTGTCAGCCGTTGGAAGGTGGCTGGAGCATTTTTCATGCCGAATGGCATTACTTTGCATTGGAACAAGCCATCTGGTGTAGCAAAGGCAGAAATCTCTCTGGCTTTGTCGGTCAAGGGCACCTGCCAGTATCCCTTTAGAAGGTCTATTTTACTGACATATGCAGAATTTCCGACCCTGTCAATGCAGTCTTCTAGTCTGGGAATGGGGAAAGAGTCTGTTTTCGTCACGGCATTCACCTTTCTGTAATCTATACAGAATCTCTGAGACCCATCCGGTTTGGGCACCATGACGATTGGGGAGCTCCAACTGCTTTTACTCGGTTCTATTATGTCATTGTCTAGCATGTATTGAACCTCTTCCCTTACTTTTTGCAGTTTGCTCGGGTTTAGTCTGTAAGGGTTCTGCTTGATAGGGTCAACATCTCCTACATCAACATCATGTACAGCCAGAGGGGTGCAACCTGGTTTGTCTTTACACAGTTCTTTGTACTCATGTAACAGACTAGTCACATCTTTCCTCTGATTTTCAGGTAGGTAGTTCAGTGCCTCATCTACTTTCCCTAACATCTCTGAGTTAGACAACCTGGCACTAGAGGGCTCACTTCCATTCTCATCTTGAGCTTCTCCCTCTTCATCTACTTCTTCTACTACCACCTGAGCTACGCCTACCGGCTGACTAGCCTTTCTCTCGTAGTACTCTTTCAGCATGTTTATGTGACACACCCTCTGATCTTTTCGTCTATCTGGCGTACTGATCACATAGTTCACATCATTGAGTTTCTTTTTGACACTGTACGGGCCACTGAACTTGGCTTTCAGTGGTTCACCTTGTATGGGCAGCAGTACAAGAACTTTGTCACCTGGGTTGAAAGTTCGGGCTTTGGCATTTTTGTCTGCCTTTCTCTTCATAGAGTCTTGTGATACTTTCAAGTGTTCCCTAGCTACCTCACAAGCCTTTGAAAGCCTTTCACGAAACTTTGACACATAGTCAAGTAGGTGGACCTCATCATCCTCAGTCATGAATTTCTCTTTGATGAGCTTCAGTGGGCCCCTGACTTCATGACCGTACACCAACTCAAATGGGCTGAAACCCGTCGACTCATTTGGGGAGTCCCTCGTTGCGAACAGTAGGAAAGGGATGCCCTTATCCCAATCCTCGGGATACTCCTCACAGAACGCCCTAATCATTGTCTTTAGGGTCTGGTGGTAGCGCTCCAACGCACCTTGGGACTGGGGATGATAAGCTGACGACTTCAGCTGCTTCACACCCAAACGATACATCACCTCTTGAAATATGCCTGACATGAAATTTGACCCTTGGTCAGACTGCACTTCCTTGGGCAACCCATACCTAGTGAAAAACTGCACTAGAGCATCTACCACAGTCTTAGCAGTGATATTTCGCAATGGAATAGCCTCTGGAAACCGTGTAGACATATCCATGATTGTCAAGAGGTACTTGTGACCTGACCTAGTCCTAGGCAAAGGTCCAACACAGTCAACTAGAACCCGACTGAATGGTTCTTCAAACGCAGGTATCGGAATCAATGGCGCTGGCTTCACTGAATGCTGTGGTTTACCAGCCACCTGACATGTGTGACAAGTCTTACAAAACTCAGCCACATCCACATTCAACCCTGGCCAATAGAAATGCCTCATGATCCGATCCTTTGTCTTTCTGACGCCTAAATGGCCGCCAACTGGTAACTCGTGAGCAATCCTCAAGATCTCACCGCGGTAACTAGGAGGGACAACAACTTGACGGACCACCGTCCAATCCTCATCAGCTGGCCTATGGGGAGGTCTCCACTTCCTCATCAAAATGCCATCTTTGACATAATAGCACTCAGGGACCTTTTCAGCCTCAGCCTCAGAACACGCCGTCTGAGACAAGAGTCTGCCTGCTGTGCTTCAACCAAGGAAGACTTGCTAAACAGCCCATCACTGTTAGCCTCGGAGCCTAATACAGCAACCCCATCATTCAAATCCTTGAAAAAGGTTTCTGCCAACCAAACACCGGAATTCTCCTCCACATCAACAGAATCCGCATCATCTTGAACAGCTCTACGAGCCTGAGACCTAGTCACAACACAATCTGGGAAAATCCCAGGAAACTCCTCCTGCAACTGCTCAGTTTCAGCAACCACCACTGGTTTCTCTGAAACAACTGGAGACGCAACCACCTTGTCCCCAGCCAAGTCATTCCCCAACAGGAAGTCAATGCCTGCCATAGGCAACTCAGGAACAACTCCAACAGTCACAGGACCAGAAACTAGGTCACACTTCAAATCCACTCTATACAGTGGCACTGACATATAACTGCCATCAACAGTCTGAATCAAGACTTTTGCATTCACTGCACTATCTGGTGGAAAAGTCATACCACCATCCACCATCAATGACTGAGAGGCCCCCGTATCCCGCAGGATGACCACTGGCTTACCTGCCTCACCAGAAGTACATGGGGTCACCTCACCATCAAACAAAAAGCTACGATAGCTCTCATCCACCTGCTTCAGCCTATCTTTGAATTTGGGAGATTGACTTTCAATGGCCTGTGTTTCACTGAACGGGACACTGTTTTCGGGTAGGACACTTTTTGACATAACAAATCCCAAGTCCTTCTTTGTTTTGTTTTGCAACTTCCAACACTGTGACTTTACATGCCCTGTCTTGTTACAGTGAAAACATTTGATGACATTTGCACTTGTACTGGACCCTTTGTCAGATTGAGGCTTTGGTGCCGATGAAGTTTCAGAACTTGTGCCTTTTTCAGAACCAGCATTCTTTGGACTGCTCGACTGATTTTTGTCTCTCTTATTTCCAGAGAAATTCCTGAAAGGTGGTCTGTTGTCATTTCTGTGGGTCAGCTCATACTCATCAGCCATCAAGGCTGCTTTATGCAAACTTGTCACTTTGTGATCATCCAAATGTGACCTCACACTGAAAGCAACACTCTTTTTGAATTCTTCCAAGAGAACAACCTCACGTAGGTTATCAAAGTCCTGATCCACTTTCAGGGATCTGTACCACCTATCAAACATCATTTCTTTTTCACGAGCAAACTCAACATGTGTCTGGCCTGGTTTGCGGTACGAATTTCTGAACTTATGTCTGTACGCCTCTGGCACCAATTCATAAGCATTCAACACTGCTTTCTTGACTGTAGCATAGTCACGTGATTGCTCTTCAGAGAGAGATGAGTACACATCGGCTGCTTTGCCGACAAACACACTTTGAAGGAGCAAGGGCCAAAATTCCTGTGGCCAGTTCAAACTGTTAGCCACCTTCTCAAATGACACAAAATATGCATCAACTCTGTTTTCTTCAAACTTTGGCACCAATCGAATGTTCTTGGCCAAATCAAATTCAGAGGGAGCCTTTTCCTGAGTTCTTACAGTCTGTGCATGAGCCAATTCCATCTCACGCAATTTCAATTGTTGCTCAAGTTTCTTCATTTCAATTTCTCTTTCAATTTCTAATCTCATCTTCTCTTTCTCCATTTCCAATTCTTTCTCCTTCATTTGCAATTTAGCAAGCTCAAGCCGTGTCTGATCTGAAATTTGAGCTTGATCAGGAGTATGAATTTCTTCTTTGAGCTCCATGTGACCAGCTACTAAGTCAAGAATCTCTGCCTTTCTTGCACCTTGTGGAACATCTACGTTTAAATGCTGTGCAATAGCAGTCAAATCACATTTGCGTAACCTTTGCAAATCTTTGAGGGACAAATCTGTCCTCTGAACAAATGCCTGAACATCCATTGTACTGATTGACATTGTCACAATGTATTACACACAATATACAATTGAACAATCAACTCAACTGGTATTTTGTCTGTACCAATATTCTGGATTCCGGAACGTTCCAAATTCTAAGTTTTGGCTTTAAATTCAATTCCCGGACAAGCCCCCAATTTTGTTACGACCAAAATCACTCTGAGAATGATCGCACAAAAGAAACAATCAACTGATGTTCAGGCGGTTTATTAACAGTGATATTGTGGGTACAGACTGGTAATCGGCGTCACATCAATACAACAATGATCAATAAAAGCGGTTATAAATCGGTAGTGGAATCACTTACACGTATTAAATAATCCTTTGAAAATGTCCAAATACGATGTTCGATGCACAGACGAATGATCCTTGACGCACCGATGAATGATTCCTCCGACGTAACTCCAGAGGCGCAGGTTACGATAGTCCACGGTATAGATCCGGGGTAAAATCCACGATATACGTCCACGGCGAAACGTGCAGAGTCCAAACGTTGTGACGACCACGTCCAGTTGATGCGTTGAATGATGATTTACTTTATATTGTCCAGCTATGAATCCAGCCCGTCACAGCTTTGCCGTAGCAATGTCCATTGACATTAAAATATGGAGTCCAATGAAGGCACATTAATTCTCTGCAGGCAAAAATGTCTCCCAGGCCTTATCTCCACAAACATAACAGGTCAGCAGGTAACACAGGACTGACTATATCAAGTCGCTTCAGAGCCAGAAGTGACGTAACTCTCAGAGCAGAGGTGTTGGGTACTCTGCCTACTGCAGAATTTCTCTAGCTTATATACTATTCATTCACCCCCTTCTAGCACATTCTGTAACTCTCTCCAACCTGGGGCCACACATTCTAGCTAGTCCAAGTTCCAGGAATCCTGGATGATTCACTGCCTATCTATGTACAAAACATCATTGCCAAGAATAACTACCAATCACATTGGGCTACAGGGACAGTGCCTCACTCAGCCAAACATGTAAGCACTTCCCAGAACTTTCTGGAATGGGTGAAATCAATCTAGATTGAGTGAGCTATAATGTATTTCCTGTTACATGCATGTACTGTATAGCTACATTGTATACCACCTAGAAAATTCTCCACTTATCTGGTCAGCCTGTATGTACTATATCTATACCACATAGAATGTTCTCCATTAATCTGGTCAACCTGTGTACATACACATTAAAACAACCATGAATACAGTACATCATACATGTACATAACTACTAGTGTGTACCTTTGTGACAAAATCTTCTCAGAATTCTGCCACAAAACTTCTGTTATTTATTTAGACAAAAAGATCCGGTCTAAAGTACCACTTCTGTTTGCATCATCATCATTGTCGAGGCAATACACCCCTAATCTTTGTCCACAACACAGCCTTTGCATCCACTTGGTCAAATCACAGCTGCCAACAATGTTTGCAAAACCTATCAAAGAAGATCAGTGTTCAATGGGGTAACACTTCATTTTGATATTGTGAGTACTTTTCAAAAAGAAGCGAGTGCTCAAATGTACCTGTGCATGATGCAACATAATAGTTGGAAAGCCTGGGCAGTTAAAGGTGACCATTCATTTCAACAGTACGTATAGAACATTGTTCAAGCACATTGCTACAATTGAAAGCTGCTTTTTAAACTTTATTGAGGTATCACTGGAGATTCCACAATCCATCTGTTGGATGTACAATGTAGTAGTCTAGCATACGACATTACTGACTGAACTCCAAATCTCCCCAATTTTGCAGGATGGAGACTTCCTGTAAATGTACTATCTTAACCCATTATGTGCTTTCAGTGCTGATCGTCACAGGAACCCCATAGTGTTGTACACACTGTCCAAAGTCCTTGGCACAGAAAGGGTTAATTGATGTGTCCATATCCTGACAGGAAATCATGGAAGCCTCTCTGATTTTTGAATTATTTTAGCTTACTGAGAATGATGCATGTAATGCACATAATATGGGTACTAGTAGATGGGATACATCCAGCTCGTTGATTGCTCTGTGGTACCTCTCCAATTTCATTGTATACATGCTGACACATCTGTGAGTGCGCATGAAGAGTTTGATTGCAAAAGGACTTAACTCCATTTTTGTTAAGTTTAGATATTTGCAATTAAAACTGTTGAAAATAGAGAAAATAATAAGAAAATGTGGTACATATTTTTAATCATAAGTTTAAGAATATTCCTTATTGTAAATGTTACAAATGAGATATCAGAAAGGTTTTATTTTGCTCTATGTGATGATGGATTTTATTGTGATGAAACTCTTCATGTCACAGAAACTGTGCATATAGCTTTAATGCATATTGGTGCATTAATGTAATGGTATTGGTAACATGAAAATGCTAGGATCATGTCAACTGAAGAACAGATATTATACCAAAATCTATTACGTAGTATAGGGCCTACCAGAAACTGCAGTGCAGTGATAACCTTCACATCCAAATATTTGATCTGTTAGCATGGTAGCATGATTAGTTGGCAGATAATAGAGTAAAGGAAGCTGTGCAGAATTAGGTGGTTTTGCTGAAAAAAAGGGGAGAAAGGAAAAAAACCCGTAAAGGCCAAATTTCAAAACCTGTAAAGAATTTCTTGGAGTTCACACCTCTACAGTCCATAATGCTCATCTGGCTTTGGTATTTGTTGTTGACCAGCTGTATTTAACCCTTTCTTTGCCATGGACTACAGATAGTGTGTACAACAGTTGGTTTTTCTGTGCAAATCAACAGTCAAAGCACACAAAGGGTTAAATGTTTGGTTTCCCCACGTGATTGAATGCATGTTAATTTCAAAGCTGATTTATTTTTTTCCCAAAAATTATCTTTTTTTTTTTTTGGTCAGCCAACCTTGTTACTATTTAAAGGGATGGTACAGTTTTGGTGGAGATGAGAATTGGGCTTTTAACTTTTTGCGGGATACTAAGAAAACACTTATGACATAGTACAGAGCATACCATTTTAAGAGGAATTCAAAGTTTATTTGATGAAAATCGAGTTTGGAATGAATGAAACATCCAAAAACAAAGTAAAACAAAGCGATCGTAATAAAGTGTGGGTCCCACACTTTATTAGAATGGCTCTTTTTTGGATATCTTAGCCATTTCAAAACCAATCTTCATCAAATAAACGTTGAATTCCTCATGGAATTACATGCTCTTTCATATTTCATAAGAGGTTTCTCATTATCTCACCAAAAAATGTTAGAAACCTGAAATTAGGTCTCAACCAAAACTGTACGATCCCTTTAAGAACTTTGATAGTGAAATGGAAGTAAAATTGAGCAAGTAAAATATAAGTCATGTAAAGCTTATGGTCTGGAGAATTTGAGGATATCACAGTAAAAAAGGAAAAGATACCCCACACTCTTCAGTGACTAAAACTTTAACTGTAGTCACGAACTCTAAACTTTTGTTGGATGGTTTCAAAAATATATATTCTGATACAGAAGGCATAAACTGCAGAGCACAAATATATCAGCAATGCAATAGACCACTGTATGAATGACAGTATAATTATCATACAACTTTGTCATACCACATATCTGATAGAAACAATAAACAATCAAGCAATCTTTGAAATAAAGATGAACAGGTATGGCAAGAAAGTTGAATTGGGATCAATCGCAATTCCATCACAAATTTTGCAAGTGATAGATCAACACACTTGTAATCAGTCACAGCTTACTCTTTTAGGAAAAAAGATTAGCAATCAATAATTGCAAATGTGCACTCAGTTGCAAGATTTGCAATTGCTTTTCAGGATTTGCAATTGATTTCAACTTTCTTGCCATACCCTCATAAAAAGTGTCATGAAAACAAAAGCAACATATCACAGTTTGATGGATGGAGATGGCAGCTTGGGGTACATGCTTAAAGCCCAAACAAAGTTCTGGTACGCCTTCAAAAGTTGTCAAATTTCGGTCCCAAATGTGAACGTATGCTTAGGAAATGTGCAGGATAACGATGTTATTACAAGATATTCGATGGGTAACGACGAAAATACGAAATATTAATCAAAAAGGTTCAGTCTCAGAACTTACCCGAACGGGGTCAGACTAAACTCGGACTCGGGGATAACTCGGCTTTGACGGCGGGGGATGAGTTGTAATGGTTGTCCCTCTGATTGTACAGTGTTGTCCAATGGGAGCGGCCTGTATAAACTAGCGCTTTGTGTTCTGGCTACTCGCAGTAATGGTCCGAGTTGTTACAACACGCGCATCAAAAACCTCTTTTGCGCGCATGCAAAATTAGTGTGCGCCTATCAAGCACCTCTAAAACAATCAAAGGCGCTTGATAAACAACAACAAAAACTCCAAAGACCGCGCGTCTCAGCAACTGAGGACCGCGCGCTGTCATTTTTGTTTTGTTTTGTACAGGATTACTAGGGAGCTTTAGATTTTGACGCGCGGACGGTTGAGCCGACGCTTGCGCTGGACGTTCTCCTCTCCCTGCGTCGTGTGGAAAAGTAGCTTTAGATTACGCTGGGACGCCACGTATAAAAAATAAAATCGCGCCCCCATATGATCAGTGCATGAAGAAGCTCTCTACGTCGCAAACCGTGCGGACGTGAAAATAACCCAGTACGTGTAGTAAACAACTCAGGCGACGCAAGCTAAAAAATAGATTGACTTTACGCACGCTACTGCGCAAGCTCAGACCATGTTGTTTTCCTTTGAACGTCCGCGCGTCGAAAATCTAAAGCTCCCTCCTAGTACGTTAGCACGCACTTTCCTGTCCATTCAGTTAGGCCAGTGCCGTATATAAAGAGAGTCTGGCCAACTCGGTTTTCGGCATATGAGATTTGAAGCCTGTGAGTGGTCAAAAGCTGGTCCCATGATCTACAGGCGCCATGTCGTTACCAAAGTCAATAGGGAGCTTTAGATTTTCGGCGCGCGGACGTTCAAAGGAAAAAAACATGATCTGAGCTTGCGCAGTAGCGCGCGTAAAGTCAATCTATTTTTAGCTTGCGTCGCCAGAGTTGTTTACTACGCGTACTGGGCTATTTTCACGTCCGCACAGTTTGCGACGTAGAGAGCTTCTTCATGCACTGATCATATGGGGGCGCGATTTTATACAAATGATGCACAGGATAGAGTGTGTTAGTGTAGGCGTATAGTGCACTCGAGGGTATTTACAATTGTGAAACATGCACGAGGCGAAGCCGAGTGCATGTTGCACTACATTGTAAATACCCGAGAGTGAGCTACGCCTCCACTAACGCCACGAAATAATCCTGTGTATCATTTGTTTTATAAAATGGGTCGAAAATTCGAAAACTAACAGCATTTGTCAGCGTTTTTCACTTACCTTTGTGGGTCAAGACGTCCGACGATGTTCGTCCCAAACATTTACGCACGTCGCACTTGGAAATCCCGCACATGTAAGTACTGTACGTATAAGCGTATACGTACGCCACATGATTGTTGTGCACAAGAAAGGCCGGCTGGCAGCCCGAACGAGAAGTTGTTTACAGGATTGACAGCGCGTATGGTAGCGCGCGACGCACTTGTAACAACTGATTAAGTGCGCACTGCTAGTGTAAACATTGTGACGTCAGTGACTTTACGCTTTTTTGCAAGGCCGTGCATGATAGTAAAAATTAATGCACGTACACGTGACTCATATCAGCGCTTCCAATTGGCTACATTCTTGAACCCATTTTATAATATTTTTTATACGTTGCGTCCCAGCGTAATCTAAAGCTACTTTTCCACACGACGCAGGGAGAGGAGAACGTCCAGCGCAAGCGTCGGCTCAAACGTCCGCGCGTCAAAATCTAAAGCTCCCTAATTACGCGGGCGCGAGCATAGCTCACACGCAGTGCCCATTGTTCATTTCGCGCAGCTACGCGCTAATGTTGCTTGCCTTTAGGACGTCCCCAATATTGGTCACGGTGCAGTGGGTATAATAATTGTCATTGCCGTTGTCTACTTTATCGAAGTAGAAGGTATACACGAAAGATATTTTGATATTATTATCTTACCGCGATAAACTAGGGAGGTGACTCCCTGGATAAACTGAAGATTCGTCATGCCTTCCTGCGCAGCATGGCGTTGCATGAAAGAACCTGGCACAAGTGTAATTGCACACCGCTTTCCGACAGATCTAAAAGGAAGGAAAAAGTGGGAAATCGGAGTGCGACGAGAAAGCAGATCCAAACACAAAAGGAAGGAAAAAGTGGGAAATGAGAGTGCGACCAGAAATCTGGTCATCGAGTAGCAACTCGTTTCTGTTCCAGGTGAGATTCATTTTACAGGTCAAAGGATCAAAGTTAGGAAAATGTTGAAATTCTACTATCTACAGTTGTGATCTATTGTTGAAATATTATTACATAGTTCCTCCATACCTTGGGGATTACCCAATGTATATTAAAAAAAAAACAGTATTGGCATGCCACCATCACTCCAAATTGACACGTACGGAAAGGTTTTGGCTATGATGGTCAAAGGTCAAGTGAAATACTAACATGACAGGATTTTCCCTATATTTTTAAAATGACCGCTCAAAGTATTTGAATTGTCATAAAGATAGATTAGTCAAAGTAAAAATGCTCAAATTCCTTAATACTTGCTCAGTCTGCGAGTCTTTAACAATAAAATTCCATCCATTCACACCTAGTTTAAGGAAAGTAAACACTCGACGCATTAAATTTTGTGACAAACACACCATTTTTTTTTTCTACCAGGTATGTGAAACTTTCGTGTAACATTGGAAAGACGTACTCCAGACCTGTTAAGAGAACAATATGGCGGAGGTCTACCAGTCGCCGTTATCTTGTATAGGACATTTTCATTTGTTTTTTTACTTACTACATATCTATTCAATGATCATGGCAGTGTAGTTCTAATTTGGTGCGGATGCCACCGAGGATATCCCTCATAACGTAATCCAGGTACTGTCTTGTGCTTAGTTCAATTTCAGATCTTTCTCTTTAAATTATTTTTAAACAATTTGAGATCATTTTACATACCTTAATACGCACTTATCGATGACGTTGCCATGTTGTACATTGTACATAAGTGTATTCCTTTTGAATTACATACTAATGTGTACTAGTAGGCCTTCATGCCAGTTTCATACATATGGGAGTAAATAGGATGGTAATTGATGGTTATGTACGTGCGAATCATTAACAATTGTGGAATTCGTCTATCGTCTGTGCACAGCTAGAATTGTAAATTTATATATCATTTTGTTATACAACAATCTTGTTACCTGGACAACTTGCTAAATACAATATATTTATAGCATACAGTCTGGTGACAGATAATGACCCCGCCATTGTAACTTCCTTTTTTTTTACAGCAATTTATCATGATATTCCTATAAAGGAATTATGCCTATTATTCATCAAGTTTATGTACCTTTGTGTTTGTGTCTATATGAATGTGTAAGAATGATTGCCATGACAGTTGGCTTTGTTCAACATGGTTGGAATGAAAGAATGTCCCTCCCCCAACCTACCCCCCCCTTTCTCTCTCTCCCTCTCTAAGAAAAAAAAAGTTAAGCATTGCAGACAGTATGTCCCTTGCGCCTTTGGGACGCCTGCGCGTACACGCTAGTTCCCCAAGCGCACGCGCTAAAACCTTAAGCGCACTGTCCACTGGGTAACGACATGGCGTCCAATTCATGAGTTGGCCAGACTCTCTTAATATACGGCACTGAGTTAGGCCTCATTTGGTATTATGCAGTGGCCAGTAGAATGTGGCGATCACTTACTGCGTGTGAATTGTCTGAAGTAGGGTCGAATTTTTCCCGAGACCGAGTTAGTCTGGAGCCTTCTGGAATAAAAGTCGGTTTTCCTACTATTATTATTTTTCTCAAAATACTCTAAACCGACTCATCATTCCGGCAAACCGCGTCAGCCAGGTAAGTTTCTTAGTGGACTCTTTCGATATATTGCAAGCAAAAATGAAATGGTGCTAGACGGGTTCTCAAGCACTTACCGAAACTTAGTTTTCACTTTAACTTGCATTTGAATAATGTTTTTGTTTTTTTAAAGAAAATCTTGCAGTGTATGGAATGGAGCAGGGTGCTAAATAACTTTTTGTTACCACTTGCCCGGTCTGGCAAGCAAATTTTCAAACTGTTGCAGAACACTTGCCCGAACATGAATTATACTTGCCCGAAAAGAAACTATAAGATATAAGAAATCACTTGTAAAGCCAAGGGTTTGACAAAACCCAATCATTTGAATAAACAGCACATATGGGGAGTAACAAACTTGGTTGGATAGAGTGTTGGTGTTGGATTGATGGGACTTTTTCACGTAAGTGGTGAGAAGTAAATATGGCTTCAAAACTTTTTGCTTGCCCAGTGTGGGCAAGCATTTTTTCTCATTGTTCCAAAACACTTGCCCGACTTTGATTTTCACTTGCCCTGGGCAATCGGGCAAGTGCTTATGTAGCACCCTGTGGAGAATATATTACTGCCTTTGATTTCAGTTCTGCATGTCTAAGCAAAATCATTCCCCCCCCCCCAATATCAGCTTTTTAAACTGTTATTTTGCCCTGTTGGGATGGACAGCTATCCTGAGATTAAAACGGTAAAAGCTGAAGGAAGTGAGGAATGTACTATGTAGTGAAAAAAAAACAAACACCTCGCGGAAAGTGATATGATTCACACGAGGTAGAGGAGGTCATAGATATCAAATAAATGCTGACCTAAAGTAACTGAGCAAAAGTGGTATTGACCCTGGGAAAATGGTATAAAACCTTTGAGAAAACTTTATCCTATAAAATATAGATTAAAAAGAAAACAAACAAAAAAATCTCCTACATAATTACCAAAAGCTGCACACTGGCACTGGTCCAATGGTCCCTGACCAGTAAAAATCACTGTCAGACCAGATACTTTTTCAGGAATGGACATGTAAAGAATTGAAAAACTGGATACCTAGTGGTCCGACAGACAGGTCGGACCAGTAGAAAAAATGGGTTAGTGTGCAGCCCTGATATTTACCATATGTTTGGAATTGCCATTTATTGTAAAACATTGCAGAGTTGTAATACTAGAACTAGAGATTGTAATTTGTCATCACTGACAAATTAAGGTGATCCGATCTTTTTTTTTTAATCAATGATTCGAGTCCTGATACTGCAAAGTCTCAGCTACAACATATCAAAATCTGAGAGAAATTCACCGAAGCATAAGTAAGATAGTGCTCGATAAAGAGAGTCATGTCAATTTTCACATCTAAAAAATTCCCTCCCATAGAGATAACACGTCATAGCAAAGATAGAAAAAGAAGTACATATGACCTTTGACCCCACTTTGCACAGACAAGATGGCATCTGAGCAAAAAGTGGTTATTTTATGAAATGATCCCTGTAACATTGTCTTTACGTGTGCAAAATATGGGAAAGATAGGACATGTATTCACCAAGATACAGGATGAAACATCTATGACCTTTGACCCTAATTTACATACCCAAGATGGCGTCTGATCAAGTAGTTGTGATTTTATGAAATAATTTTCGTGACATGAACTAAACATGTGCAAAATATGAAGGTGATAGGGGCTGTTTTTCTTGAGTTATTGCAAAGAAAGTTGCAAAAAGAAAGAAATATTTCAATACATCGAAGATAAACTTTAATTTCCACCAAGTTTTTTTACGTGATCCCGACAACGTATGAAAAAACGAAGGGCACACTTACGATAGCCCTACATCTCAGCTACAACATATTAAAATCTTAGAGAAATTCACCGAAGCATAAGTGAGCTAGTGCTCGATAAAAATAGTCATGTCAATTTTCATTTCCATAAAAATTGCACTCCCATAGAGATTACACGTAAACTGGTCAAATTTGACAAGGTTACCTTCAATCCATTTTATTGAGGTGATGTCGTCGTCAAATCAAAATTGTTTAATTACATTTATGAAAGAACATTTCATAAGCTACAATATATTGAAATTTGGGTGAAAATTGGCAAAGGATTAGTGAGATACGCTCGAGTAAACTTGAAATTTGATGACGTCATTTTGAAAATTTACTTTTTTTACTTTATTAAGAAATTTGATATCTTTTAATCATTTTATCAGCATAGCCAGCCCATGAAATGACATGTACAACTCATCACCTTTCAGAATATGTAAAGAAAATGGGGGGTCACCGTCCATCCTGACGAGTAAAATCCGATTTAAAATTGGCGGTTTTTTGGCATAGTTGCACTGTGTATCCCCGTTGACGCACGCGCGGAATTTTGAATTTGACGGGCCCGTATGACGTCATATTGAGTCGGATCGACTTGAAACTTGGTAGAAATATTCCTTGAAATTTCGGACATCCGATCCGTGTGAAAAAATTGAAAATTTCTATTTCATATTAGCTGTGCGTGCGTATATGTGCGCGCGCGTACGCGTCCGTCCAATTTTTTCAATTTTTCAAAAAATGCTCCAAATGGTCTGAAACGTGTGCAAAAAAAATTTGAGCTGGATTTGAGCATACAAATATTTCAACGCGCGCGTACGCGCGCGTTCGCGCGCGTTTTGAGATAAATATGAATTTTGAGAATATGAGTAGAATGCGCTTGACTTGAAATATATGTGACGTAAATTTCATTGAAATATTCCATTCCATTAATGAGATATGATTGAAAATGTGTTTTCATATAATGACGTCATAGTGACGTCACGGTCGACTGATCACTACGATTTTACTTGACCCGTCGTCTTTGGGACATGATACATATATGGTATAATTTTGGCATTGATAGGAAGAGGACTTTCTGAGCTAACCGATACACAAATTTTGTCCAGAAATAAAGAAGAAGAAGGAAAACAAAGAATCAGTACAGATACAGAAGGTGATCCGAGAGGATACTCGGATCACCTAACAAGGTGGTATGAGAGAGAACACCTCCATTATGGTTTGTGTATTTGCATCTGAACAGAAATATTATTCTTTATGCCCAAAACAATGAAAAATGTAGTAAAGTGACATTGATCAGTGCCTCCCTTTAATGTCTTATTTTACTATCAAACGAAATGACAGAGTTGAGTTCTCCAATCTATCTGTATTTGGCATGAAATTTCTTCCAGAAACAATCAAGACCAAACTTTGAAAGTTATGTACCTTTCAATCCCAACTTCATATAGCGTCCTCTTTTACAGATTCTAGGAAAAGTTTGAAAAAGTAATTCAGATTGATTTTCAGTTCCATTCAGTTCATTTTAGTTTCGTACGAGACCTGCTTCAGCCAATGGCTTTTCTTGAGCTGGTCCATGGTGATAAAAAAAAAAATGCAGACAGAAGTGGTAGGCCCTATATACAAGAACGCACATGTACACTCGTATGATATGTCTCAAGGTGTTAAGACGTTGCTTTAATTACTTGCAGAAGGCCTATTCACTCACAAGAGTTATTGGTTTCTAGATTGCGATGCAAAAATCTATTTTATTCACCACCTTTCACACATGGCTAAAGAAACTCACTTGACTATCAAGGAGTGTTCTTCACTGAATTTGCGAGTAAAACTCTCAGTTTCTGTCACTATTTTGTGAGCAAAAGTCATACCTTTTATACAATAATGTGGCTACTGGTCATTTGAAAGAAAAGGCATCATAAATTCATAGTACAATTCACATCAAAACAGCTTGACATTTTTCTGTAAAACTTTGCTCATTACATCTCAAAGGTAACAAAAATCTATAAAAGTTATATAGATTTGAGAAACAGAACATTTTCTCAGAGCTTGACTATGTTGCTATCACTGCTCAGAATGATGTGGCACACAGGAGTTTTACACCATGGCATGTAATGAGTTAAAGAATAAACATACATAAGATACAAATGTGATATGTTTTAGAGTATGTGAGTGGACAGGTTCAGTGTTAGCTATCATGGGATTGATTCGCGCTGACACATGAAAATTGAGATTGCTATCAAAATCTTTCAGCAAAGCAAGGTTTTCACATCCAAATGCAATTATTTCCAATGGAGCACTGCACATTAAAGGACAAGTTCACCTTCATAAACATAAGGATTGAGAGAATGCAACAATATTAGTAGAACACATCAGTGAAAGTTTGAGGAAAATTGGACAATCGATGCAAAAGTTATGAATTTTTAAAATTTTTGTGTTGGAACCGCTGGATGAGGAGACTACTACAGCTTGTGAGTCATATGCGTACAACAGTATAAAGAAAATGTAAAAGAAAATTCAACATATTTTCATTTTTTTCGCATAATAAAAGAGCTCTTGACTTGCCTCTTTCTAAAGGCAGGGGGAATAATATTGCCCATAACATTTGTCGGTAACGAGTCAGGGGAATGTGTACTTTTTTCAAAAGATGGAATTTTGTGAAATTCTCTTTATATTTTCCTTATATTGTTGTACGCAAGTTATTCATACACTGCAGTAGTCTTCTCATCCAGCGGTTGCTGCACAAAAATTTTAAAAATTCATAACTTTTGAACGGATTGTCTGATTTTCCTCAAACTTTCAATGATGTGTTCTACTAATATTGCTACATTCTCTCAATCCTTATGTTTATAAAGGTGAACTTGTCCTTTAAATAACACGAGTCATATATCATCTGGCATGTAATCATTTTTCCCTCTCCTAAAAATTCATGATTCTTAGAGATTCAAGGTCTTTTCACCCAAATGGCTACTAGCCAAATGATATCAGAATCATATAGCCACTGGTAGCTGGAGATCATTACCTTGCCAAATACTGCAATGTTTTGCATGAATCATATTGAAACGAGAGAAAAACAGCCCTGTGAGAAAGTCATAGGAGACCTATCCTAGCACCACTTTTGTAGGAGGGCTGTGCATCAATACTGTGATACAGCAAAACAAATTGACATTGAAAAGAATGAGTGTCAGTCTTTGTAAAGGGAACATTTTTGTAGTAAAGCTTTTCTGCACCAGGGACTTTGGGTAGTGTGTACAAGGCTATGCAGGTTTTCTGTGCCAATCCGCACTCATAATGCATAAAGCTTAAAGGGTTGATCATGTATCAAGGTTGGAAAATGTATGGTACTACTTGCATCCAGATTCTTTTGCGCTTCTGCGCATGTAGGACCTATGTGAAACTAGGGACAAATTTAAGGACAAGTTCAAATATAGGCCCTTACATGTGGATTGAATGAATAATATTAGTTCACATCAAGTTCACATCAGGAGAGCTTGAGAAAAATTAGACAATGCTTTCAAAATGTATGAATTTATGAGATATTTTTCTGTGCTGGAGTGACTGTTTTTTGTGTTTGTTTGTTTGTTTGTTTGTTTTCATTTGAAAATCATCCTACAGCAATGTCATCAAAGTTAGACAAGTTCTGAAAATTGAGCTACCGCAGTGTGAACACATTTTGTCTCAAGGGAAATTTGCTGTAAAAATCATAATTTTTGGCATCATTAACTTGTCACTCAGAATTTCACAGTACTTATAGGTCTTGTATATAAGACAGATGAAATGGAACTTGTTAAAGTTGTACAAAATATATATGCACAAATTCAGAAAGAAATGCATACGAAATTGCATATTGAAGATAGAAACGTGAACTTTAATCTTCTAAAATGTGTTGCCAATTTTAGAATCATGTGACAAATTTGAAATGATTCTGCGCCTGAAATAGACAATTACAATAAACGGCAAAGTACTCAATGTGCTCTCATGATTCATTCACCAATTGCATTACTATTTCAAGCTGCATTATGCCCCAATATCAATTGTAATATAACCCAAATTTCAAGTCCACAATTTGCAAGCATTCATTACCATCATGAAAGACTTCTGGTGTTCTTTTCCATTTTTCCATAAATGTCACTTCTGATTTGACTACCCTTCTTTCCTTTACCTTATCTTTTACTACTACACACAGACACTCACACCCACACCCACACACACACATACCCGCACACACACACACACACACACACACACACACACACACACACACAAGTACACAAGTCGTTTGCTGTGAACTGTTTGCAAAGTTTGTTCAACTGTAATTGTTAGTTATATGGCACCATGAGGCATGATCAGTTTCAAAAAGGGATTTTCCCTTCCATGTACCTCTTCTCCCTCTCCCTGCCCCCCCTTTCCTCTGCACGAAATCTGACTTGACCTCTAGACACCACATAAATCTGGAGGCCACCGCTATCTCTGATGTAAAGCCCAGTGCAAGGCTAAAGGAAGTCGCTTCTGCCTTTCTCTGGTAGACTGTGGCATTCTTCCAGAAAGAACCTGGTTTGGGATTCCCATCAAATGGTATTAGGGCCTATTATAAAGTAAAATGGGAATGGACTATGCAGAAGAAGTGGCAGAAAATGGAGGGGGAGGGGTTAATTGGAGGGGACATTAACAGAATAATGACTCGATTACTGGTAGTTTTTTTTTTAACCAGTTGAAGATGTGTCCCAGGAATACTTGGGCAGGTGTCTGTTGGAAATAGTATAGCAAAATCAGTCTGTCCTCAACGGGTTAAGGGGGTGGGGGAATACTGTAAAACCAGAAGCATTCGCGGCATAAAACTTT
Source organism: Diadema antillarum (assembly GCF_040938485.1). Lineage (NCBI taxonomy): Eukaryota > Metazoa > Echinodermata > Echinoidea > Diadematoida > Diadematidae > Diadema > Diadema antillarum. The sequence continues at coordinate 2,999,615 of NW_027270950.1, read as the reverse complement.
TGCAATTTGTCACTGGCATTCAATGCATTGACTAGACAAAACCTTTGATGTGCATGATGTTTTTGCGAATCTTGGCTCCTTGCGAAATTTGCAAAAGTTTCATGCACGCAAAAGTTTCTGTTTTTTACAGTATGTGACAGATTTCATTTTATATTTTTGTTTTAATGTTTTTGTGGCTTCCACTGCACAGGAAACCAAACCACAATGTTTCAGGTTTTTGGATATTCTTGATGTCCTAATGGCCAGGATATCCCCTCAAAGTGTCAATAAATTCAGGATTCTTTTGTTTTTGAAACAAAAGGCATATATATTATGTCAAGTAGTCAGTGCTGGATATGGAAGAAATGTCATTTGAAAAAGACAGGTCTTGCATTAAAGGAACCATTTGTGCTGCAGTACACTTAATATAATTGGTATAGTTGTAGATTTGCTTGTCACTTTTTTTTTTGGTTATGCTACATACATGTAGTCCAGTAAAATGTAGATCAAACCTTCAGGTCCTCATATAATTATTTTCAAACCAACTGTATCTTGATAGTACTAAAACAAAACAAAACAAGCAAACAAACAAAATAAACTTGGCAGAATTTATACCTGTTGCCAGACAGGCAAATCCCACACGTGCAACTTGATTCACAACTATGAAGTTCTCAATTTCAGTGTATGTCTGGAGTTTTGAGAATGATAAGCTTGTGTCTGGAAGGGGGGGGGGGGGGAGGAGGGGGATTGGGAGGAGGTTGAATTTCTTCTTTAGTCATGAAAGTTAGGATTTCAGTGCTGAAATATAATACAGATATGAATCGAGTATCATGCAATGACATTGACAAAACCTCCACTTCTATTTCAGTTTTGACATCAGGTTGATAAATGTCTGTAGTATGAAGTATTTCTAGAAATGCAAATGACAAAGGACCGTCAAAATTGACTATATATCCACTTATGTTACATTGCCTTGATAGAGAAGATATGTGGACATCAATCTTAATTATGTTTTTATTTTTTGCTTCCTGGACCATAAAGTTGTATCTCATTATATCATTTATTTTGATTGAAAATGGGCATATCTTATTATATTCAGAACTCACTATGTTCTATCCTTTTATATGATTTTAGAATTAATACTTTGGCTTTTTTTTCTCCTTTTTGCATGGCTAAAGATTTATTTGGGTTTTAACATTATCTTGAACAAAATTTTCCAGGCTACATAGCTCATTTCACAGATCTCAAAAAGGCCCTTGTGACGTTTGCGCCACCCCACTGCAAAGTTGACCCCTGATTTCCAATGCTGATACTAGTTAGAAAGAAAAAAAAGGCTTTGTAATCTTCTCCTGCATGTACAGCTTGCAGTCTATCACATCATAGCCACCAGGCTAAATTTGATGTTTTGGAAAAGCAAGGAGCTGGTCCGTTAATTTGCATTTAATGTATCTTTGTCTTCCTTTAATCCATCATGCAGTCCTGAAGGCCAGTATGTGATTCGAGGTCCGGACCGCATCGGCAGTGTGTACAAGAAGGCCCTGTATTATGAGTACACAGACGACACCTACACGGAGCGGGTCCCTAAGTCCGCCTGGCAGGGCTTTCTGGGACCCATGCTCTATGCCGAGGTTGGGGACACCATTTTGGTGCACGCCAATAACATGGCATCCAAGAACTTCAGTTTCCATCCACATGGAGTCTTCTACTTCAAGGACTCCGAAGGTGAGTAAGAATTAGGATTTTGGGGGGTCATCCCACAAGACCGACACTCACAAGTTCAATACCGAAAAAAGGTCCATGAGTCATACAGCAAGTGAGTCCACACCAGGTAGAAACAGCCCACGAGTGTGACATTACAACATAGAGTTTAATGTGTCGGTCTTGTTGACCTTGTTTGCTTTAGCATCAAACTCATGGGCTGTATGACTCATGGGCTGTAAATCTTGTTGGCTGTATGACTCAAGGGCTGTGTGACTTATGGTCTGTAAGGCTCGTGGGTGTCAGTCTTTTTGGGAGTAGCTGTGCTATATGTGAGTACCTATATCTTGCCATAGTTGTCAACTTTCCTTTCATCCTCCAGTTGCCTTTTTGATATTTCTAATACTTTAAAAAATCCATAAACATAAATCTTACACATCTGAGAAGAAATCACAATTGTTATAAAGTACACAAAAGGTGCAGCGTAGTTTGGGTGTACAATTCACACCTGTAAGTTACCAAACTTTACTTATCACTTTGGCTGTAAAAATTGTACATTTCCCTGCAGTGAGGTATCTTGAAGATGTAAATTGTGCAATCTGCTGCATACTAACGATAACATTTTGGCTTTTTTTATTCTGATAACAAAATATGGGGTTTTTTTTAATTGATATATGACAGTGTCAGTGGTTGGAAATCAATTTTTTTCTGTTTAGGGAACTTTTTTGAAAATAACAAATGAATGACTAAAAGCTTGTCAAGCATGTGATCTTGAGAAAGATCCTTGAGCTGTGAGATTCAAGCGTAATATGTGAGACTTGGTAGGTCTGAAAATACAACAAGGAAATTTTCTGACCTGCATCCAGGATGCAGTAAGACTATTCTTTTGTGACACCATGCATGAACAGTGATGAAGAAATTGTGAGGAGAATTGTTTTTCTTTTTTAATTGTAAAGTACAATTTTCTTAACTTGTTACTGACGTACATGTATCTTAAGGGTAATATCATTCAACCTGCATTCTGGAAAAGGTATTGAAAGCCTGGACATGCTCTTTTATTATATTTGAAAAGTAGAGGTATGATGAATTTTTTTACATAGATATATTTTCTTTATATTGTTGTGCGTAGACCTATGTGTTTGATGTCACAAACTGTAGCAGTCTTCTCACCTTGCAATGGCAGCAGCAAACCTTAACTTTTGAAGCATTTTCTAATTTCCCTGAAGCCGCTTATATATTTAGTTTAATTCTCCTTTAAATAAGTCAGAGGGGAGAAGACTCATTCAATTTTTTTGATGGAAGCTTTTCTCATCTCTCATATAATATTCGTTGAATACAAAACAAACTTGTCTCTTTGTGACATTCTAATCAGCGGGATGTTTGCTCAGGGCGTTCAGAGGAATGGACGAATTTGGGATGGCTGATAATTGCCAGTATATTGCAGATATTATCCCTCAATAAAATATGTTTACTAGTACGTATACGTCAGGAGGTGTCTAGCATGTACTGTTTGTTGACCTTGGTGTGTACGTGTTGAATGGATGTGAATTTTCAGCAGTGTCTTGGAATGTGGTGCTAGCTGAGTATGTCATGAGAGACACGCGCCCCTTCTTTATTTATTGTTAAAACAAAAGAAATAAAAAGAAAAAATGAGATGAAACCCGGAAGTAGCACCAGAATATTGTTTGCTCCCCCCCCCCCCCCCCTTTATGGAATTCCTGGATCCACCTCTGCCTTGTGTTTGCTATAGTTTCAATCCTTGCCCCACACACCACAGCAAGTCAGTCCAGGATGTCCAGTAATCAATTAGTGACCTTTTGCTCTCAAAGGAGGTTCTATTGACATGGCAGAATGTATATTTGACCAGGAAGTAAGTTGACCTTAAGAAGAAGACTGGTCAATATGTATACAAGTGAATTATATGTTGCTAGCCCAGTGGAGTGACCAAACAGCAATTCTCAATCTGGTAGAACATACTTTAAAAATCTTAATTGCGTAAACAATTGAGCTTGTGATTGTTGTTTTTTAATCATTCTTTTTGCCCTTCCTGGTTTGTTAAGGTGCTGTGTATGAGGACAATGTCCCGGAGAGGGGAGGGGACTACCTTCCACCAGGGACCAGTCACACCTACCGGTGGGTCGCCAATGAAAGGGCGGGGCCAGCTGAGGGTGGTCCCAATTGCGTGCCCTGGATGTACCACTCCCACATTGAGAGCACTTTTGGCACTAACAGTGGCCTTGTCGGATTCATGCTTATCTGTCGGGCAGGTAAATTAAATTTCAAAAGAGGAGATTCACTCAAATGATATGATTCATCAAAATTTTGTACTCTGATGCCACTGAAATATGTGACAAAACACTCAACCTACAGGTACCACCATATTTCTGTCAAGAGAAAGGGCATGACATATATTGAGATACTCTTTGTGTGTCTGAAACTGAACAGGGGGATGCAGAACTCCATAATTACCATGATAAAGGGATTATCAGTTTAACCTGAAATCAGGCTTACTCATCTTAAGCCTATTCTATTCATGACCATGTCAATGTGTCAGTTTTATCGATAGCTGTTTTTCTTTTTTTCACAGTAACTGTGAAAAAAGAAAAATCATCAGTTAAACCAACACAGTGACAATGTTATCTTATAGTTTTCAGGCACACTCCCACCTATCTTATTGGGTTAAATATACTTGAAGTCAATTTCACACGTAAGAAATATGAGTAAACAAAATTGTTAAAAATGCCAGAACTCAAGATATTGCTGTGCACTTCAGACCTATATACAGTACAAGGGGGCTGGGCGACTTCTTTTTGAAGATGACACAAACACGCACATGTCATGATTGCCTATTTCTGATGCCAAGATAGGCAAGTGTTTTGAATTTCTCAGTCTGTATTGTAATATGAAAATACACGTGGAATGTATGCACATATTTGTTATGGGTGCCATTGTCATTTGCAATTTATGTTGTAGTTTTTTTTTGTATTCCCCAATGAAAATACATCAAATTTGATATATACCAAATAGAATAATGTATGATATCCAGCCTGCATGTACAATAAAATGTTACTTACATGGAATATAATGGTCAATTTATCAGAATTTTAATCTAAGTGAATATGTAAGAGATATCATGTGGGAATTCACTTAAAAGCAGACTCACTAAGCCTTGGTTCCATTGGTTTCTCTGTCCAACGTAGGCATTCTGAATGACCAGAACAAGAGGACGGACGTCGCCGAGGACTTCCTCCTAATGTTTACTGTCACCGACGAAAACCTCAGCTACTACATCGAGGAGAACATTGACAGGTTCACGACGTCGACCACGCTGGATCCAGGTATTAATTATTTGGTACAACTGAGTCTTGTGTATAGTGTGTGTGTTTGTGTAATTCTTAATAAATTGAAATATATTTTCCCCACTTTTATACATTGTGCAAACATTGTATGATCATTCAAGTATGATCAACACATAGAAGTATTACGTTATTCTAGTGCGGTGAGATGTATCATTGCTTTTTCATACTATTCTTCTCATCCTGAAATAATTTGCTCATACAAACAAATCATACCTTTTAAATAAAGTATTCAAAGCAGCAATATATTTCTATAAAATTGATGTATTAATGCAAAAACTATTCATGATTATTTCCATGGAATATTTTTAGCCATGTTTAGAAGGAAAGGCAGATTTCATCAGTAGTGTGTGTATGTGTGTGTGTGTGTGTGTGTGTGTGGGTGTGTGTGCATGTGTGTGTGTGTTAATATCTTAGTAAGAATAGAGAATAGAATGTAGCCAGGTATCTGGTGCAGAGGGAAATTTCGAAGTATTGAAGGTGGTTTAACTAAAATATCTGAAATTTGATATTCAAGTACTTTGATAGCTTCAGTCTATCTGAGTTTTGAAAGTCAAAGAATGATTTGAAATTTGATTATTATTTATTTGCTGGCATCACCCCTCCCCCCCCTCCACCCTTTTATCTTTTTTTTTCTCAATGCTGCTCAAAAGCTAATATTTGAACTTTGCATCAGATAAAGATAAAATGCCTTCACGAAATGACACCAAACCCAAATTTGACAAACATATCTGAAACCTTGAACCAAGGGTCATAAACTGTTCAGTCACATCAGTCACAAATTACTTTTATTTTTGTATATTGACCTCCATGTCTTATATGGGAGTCATTCAAAGTATGTTAATATGCTGATGTGTTTTTTTATAACTTTTTTCTTTGCACAGCAATAATTTTGTATGCTACCTTTTAAAGGGTATACTTTATTGACTGGGATCCCTCCTGTGGGCATACACTGTACATGGGAGAATAAACATGTGTGCATTGCACAGATTTTTTTAAAAATGTATTTTGATACTTCCTACTCTTTGATAAAGCTGTCCTTCATGCCCACAATCTGTAACAAGAACATTGATTAGATACTTAGTTCAGCTGAAAACTATTTCTATGTTGTAGGTCTAGGTTGTTTGTACTACTGCAAAAAGAATACCACTTGACATTTAGAATGCAGGCATCAGTTTGTAAAATCTGTATTACGTATGAGGTGATGAAAAAAAAAAGTTATGAATATGATGTGATATTTTAGAGTGCAAACAGGTTCATTTATTATATATGTTCAATACATTTGACTTTACTGCAGTTGATACATTATAATATGGAGTAGTATACCTTTCTGTGATTGGTTCATGATCATTTGATTTTGGAATGCTTGATTATATTCTTACATAGGAGAATCTTTTCATGCAAACACACAGGATTGGTACCATATGATAAAGCTGTTTATGTTTTGTCAGTCAATAGCACATATAATTCAGATTTTGTGCAGTGATCAAAACTGAGTTATGGATAATTTGTGATGCATATAAAATTTGATGTAGGGAAGGAACATGACTTAACACCCAGGGGTCGTAGATGTTTTTTTTTTTTTTTTTTTTTTTTTTTGGGGGGGGGAGGGGTGGGGGGTCAGAGATCAACAAGGTCAATGGTATCCCCCTCCCACCCCTACATACGTGTGCTTGGTGATGACACTGTGAAAATGATTACCATGGAAAATGTACTTCAGAGAACTTTAACTAACCTTTATTGTGTAGCAGATTATGCCTTTCTGTTGATGGGAACATACAGAATATTCTAACTTCAGACTTTAAAGTTCTATCTTTCGGAAGTCGTGAGTCAGTCAATGGCATTTCAGACCTCTTGGATTTATCATTCTTTGCAATATCACTGAGAAAAATAATATGGGACCACATTGTAAGCAAAGGCCAGGTCATTAAATAATTAGTTTAGTGTCTTTATTTCTCCAGAGCAGGAATGATTTAAGAAGAAAAAAAGGTTCGGCAAACCGTGAAAATTCTCATACGTTTGTGTTGGTCTGAATGTTTGTACGCGTATCCAATATGGTGTGTAGTTGTGTTTGGTATGAGTATATTTCAAATATCAAGTTTCAGGTTTATTTCACATCTTTTAAAAAACAAAGACAACAAATTTACAACATATATAACTATTTGAATATGAAAGGAATACACAAATATCTTGAAACATTTTATATCATGGTACAATTATAACTAGTATATAGTTCGAATGATAACATCGATAGAAATCAAATCAGATGACATATGATCTCGCTATTGTGGAGTTCATGTGCACATTTTATAAATTAACCCAGGCTGACAATGTCTATGACCTGATTATGATATAATTATTATGTGCCATGGATTTAATACACGGCATATCAGGCCTCCACAACCAGTAGACTGTCTTTTTTTTTTATTTCTGTGGAGCATGATTGCATTCAATGCACTAATTGGTAATTTCAGCAGTAGTGTGGAAGTATTGCTGAAATTGAAACATTTACCATATATCCTTCTTGTTCCTTGTTTTTTCTCTTAAAAAAATAAAACAGAGGATGAAGACTTTCTGGAAAGTAACAGGATGGACAGTGTCAATGGCTACCTGTTTGGTAGTCTGCCAGGACTTGACGTCTGTCTGGGGGACACAGTGGCTTGGCACATCATGTGTATCGGCACGGAGATTGATGTGCACACCGTCAGTTTCCATGGAAACGTTCTGGTGAGACATACCAGGGGGGATTTTGAGGACAAAACCTTTTCTACTCTCGGCACCCTCTAATTGTTGATATTTTCTGACCAGAATTGACTTACTTACTTACTTAAGTCGGGTAGTATTCCCGAGATCCATGGATGATGTCCCTCCAGCGCTCTCTGTTCTCCATTACACTGGCAATGTCCTTTGTGTCATGCAGACCAGTGTCATTTAAAGTGTGTCTACATATGTGCGTCGAGGCCGCCCGCGTCTTGCTCTCCCATGTAGTGGTTCCCATAGTAAGACTGAGTGTAGTGTTAGCTCAGGGTGTCTTTTTAGAGTAGCTCAGAGGAGGCTAGGGCTCGCTGGACATGCCCAAAGAATGACCAGAATTGCAGAAGTTTACCAGAGAGAGAGAGAAAGAGGAAGAGAACCAAGAACTTTTTGTTATGTTTTAGAGCTTTATGAAGCAGTCTTGACATGGACATTTTTCACATTAAATTACAATTTGCAAATCTCATACATGTATATCTTAGTTGTAGAAGCCCCACCCTTGTTCTTTTTTTTTTTATTGTGTGAAAATGTTGTACCATTCCACTCATAGAGTGGATGCAATATTTTGATGCAAACTAAAGGATTTTTGCAAAATTGATTTTTTACAGAGGCAGAACATTTTATTTATGATATCATACATTTCAAGAATCACTTCAGGTAATCCCATTTTGCCAGAAACCACAGTAAACAAGTATTTTTTTTTCCAAAATGATTTTCTTTTCCAACCTGTTTTTCTAGTATCTTATGCATCTCAGCAGGGGAAGCCTGGACTATGTAGAGTGTTTTCTTTCTTCTTGCTTCAGTATTTTGTTTTCACCCAAGATAAATGACAGCACAGTTATACTTTCAAATTTTTTCATAATACATTATTATCAGACCATGTCATCTCAAGCTTGAAATGGATAGCTCAAGGCCCGAATTCATGAAGGTGGTACAATTGAAACCATGGTTTAAACCATGGACAATTTGTATAGAGTGGTGCCAAGTGTCGCATGGTTATTTCGTAATGAAGTAGGCTATGCGACACTTGGCGCTCCATACAAATTGTCCATGGTTTAAACCATGGTTTCCATTGTACCACCTTTGTGACTTCGGGCTGAAATGTCTTTCCAATGTTCTGTCGGTCTTCCTCACCCTCAAGGAGTTGCGCAATCGTCGTGTTGACACTCTCAGCCTGACACCAGCTGTCATAGCCACAGGGAATATGGAAGCAATCAACCCAGGCACTTGGCTGGCCAAATCGCACGTGGTCACACACAAACTTGGTGAGTTGCCCTTTCGGTGTAGTTATTTTTCTTGTTGGCATATTGGCTTTTATAGAAAAAAATAATATTTAGAAAAATCATATTTTGGGAGGATGAATTAGCAAATATTAACCCTTTCACCGTAAAATTCACCATGTATAGTTGCTAAGGTAGGGCCTAGTACTAATATAAAATTTGGATAAATTTGGATTTCATCACCTTCCTACGTTAGGTAAATCTGGTTTTGATAAAGCCATTCTACCATTGCGTTAAGTCTTTTTTGACACCGTGTTATGAATGCCAACTTGAACATGGCATAGATTAAGCCTTTTTCAAACTGTACTCAAATTTACGAATGTTTTATTCCCAGGAGCATAGAGACAAGCTAAATAACCTGCTCTTTTTAAATGAAATTCAGTTGCTGCAATCCAGTTTTGCATGATATATTACTTGTTGATATGTAGGATAAGCCTCGGACAAGCTTTCAGGTTGTCAAGAACAACCTCTGTTTAAAAGGTATGCATGAAATTTGAATATGTTGCGAAACCGCTTATTGTGCTTAATCATTATGTGAAATTGCGTACATTCTCTTCTGTCTGGTTGTGTGTCATATTGGCGGAGTTCCAACAGTTGTACCTTGAATTTTCACCAAGCATTTGCTTGCAGCTATTGTCTCCATCTGTTGATCTTGGTATGTTTGCATTAGATGCAGGGGCGGATCCAGGAATTCCGTAAAGAGGGGGCGCACGCACCCCTCCCCCCATTTTTTTCTTTTTATTTCTTTTGTTTCAACAAAAAATAAAGGGGGGGGGGGGGACGTGCACCGGTTGCGGTCCTCCCTGGATCCACCCCTGAGATGCAAGACTGATTGTATTATTTTTGGGTAATTCCCACAGGCATCTTAGTTTTATTTCTATATGCCTTTTCCAGCAGTCTTTCTGTGCAACCGTACCAACAGTTGTTATAAGTTGTTTAACCTGTTAAGGACGAGTCTCATTTATGCTCGGGCAAGTGTCTATGGGAAATGCGTGTTGTAGCGAAATCAGCCTGTCCTCAATGGGCTAAAGGCAGCAAATGAACCCGACACCAAAAAGTTATCACCATGGCACTGGCTAAAAAAAGTCAAGATACACATCGAAGGTTGAAGACACTGGTTAACAATGTTTTCAGTTTGAAATATGTGGTCTGCGTGGTCCCCTCGTGCTATCAGAGCCTCTGATATTGAACAGATTTGAAGCTACGAAAAATGAGGCTCCTGTATCTAAATTACTACACGTATGTAATGCATGTGATTATGATTGTGTTTCAGATGTATTATATTATGTTGCAAAACTTGTTGAAATTGGAAAAAAATAACCTTACTGTGTAATGTCATATTTGTTTGTACAATATTGTTTAAGGAAATTGCTGAAAATTGATTAAATTGTATATAGCAATGCCATACAAAAAATAAATCAAATGAAATCATATCAAATCATATCAAAATCAACAATACAAGTGCTTCAAAAATCAAACCTTTGAGTAACCATCAGATTTACCATGCACAATATTTCCCACAGAGAATAATTTTCAAATAATTATACCATTCCATGAATGGTTTCTATTAGTCAGATTAGTTGTTCATAGATCTCTTGATAGTGGAAGTATGAGTCAAAAAACTTTTTGTGCTGGAGTGTTTTTTTTTCATGCATTTGAATTTGAAGTTTGGAACTTCCAAAAGTGACACGCGCGCCGTAATATAAACCATGGAGCTATAGCAGTCCGTGGTTAAACAGTGCCTTTTTAATGGACTGAGACGGCACTTTGCTAGGAGTTAGTTTTGATGCATTGCCATCTCAACATTATGGTCATGGTCACATAGAACATTTTTTAGCTCGCTGAAGGCTCAAGTGAGCTATTGCGATTGTTCTTCGTCCGGCATCCGGCGTCCGGTGTCTGTCGTGCGTCATGCGTCATGCGTCGTGCATCAACTTTTTACATTTTCATCTTCTTCCTGAAAACCCCAGAACTGATTTTCACCAAACTTGGTAGGTATCTCTAGGGGGTTAGGAACTCAATTTGTTAAAATGGGCACCATGCCTCACCCGGGGGCCCCCAGGGGAGCCCCAAACCCCCCAAAATTAAGGAATCTTTAAAAATCTTCTTCTCTAGAACCAGAAGTGATAGAGCTAAGTTAATTCTATGAGTTAGTACATTAATGACTGTAGTTTCAAGTTTGTTCATAGCAGATTCAGGGATGCCCCCCCCCCCCCCCCTTGCGGGCAGGGGGAAGGGGTGGGGAGGTCCAAGTTGGGGCCTAAATTGTACATTTTCATCTTCTTCTTGAAATATGCATGATGGATGTTCACAAAACTTGACAGGTAGCATCCCTAGGGGGTTAGGATCTCAATTTGTTAAAATGGGCACCATGCACCACCCAGGTGGTCCCAGCCCCCCAAATTAAGGAATCTTTAAAAAAAGTGTTCTTCTCTAGAACCAGAAGTGATAGAGCTAAAATTGATACTATGAGTGGGGGGTTCGAATTTGGACCCTAATTGCACATTTCCATCTTCTGCTTGAGAATGCCTGTTCAAATTTTGGTAGAGCTGTGTGTAATTTGGATTAGTGACTGCGTGAAAGGTGAAGGTGAACTTGCGATACTCAGGTGAGCGCTAGACCCGCGGGTCTCTTGTTTTTTTCCAAATACCCGAGGATACACTGAAAATCATCTAATACTTGATCTGAGCCCATGTTAAAGAACTTTTTCAAAATTTATATTTTTATACTTCATACTCATGCATTCTTATGGTGAGCCACCACTCAAGCATTCTTATGGAAGCTGCAATGTCATAATGTCATCATCCTTGTTCGGTGTAATTTTTGTATTTTATTTCATTTTGTTTATTTTTATTTTGTATTTTTGTATTTTGTATTATTTTTTATTTTTTATTCATTTATTTTTTTTATTTTTTTATTCATTTATTTATTTATTTATTTTTCTTTCTTTCTTTATTATTATTATTATTATTTTATTTATTTATCTTTTTTTTTTTATTTATTTATTTATTTATTTATTTTTTTTTTTGGGGGGGGGGGGGGGGTTCCAGAGTAGGTTTTTCTGCTCAAGGACCATAATTAATTCCACAAATCTAAGCATTTAGATGTCAATTTATGCAGGCCTTGTACAGTACATGATGTGAAATTATGAAAATTTACTGGAATTTATTTTAGAAACTGAACATCACAGAAAAAAAAAGACCACACCCCATAAAACTAAGGGTGAAGTGTGACAATGAATTTGACTCATGCTACTTACACTGACATCAACTTCCCCTGAGATTGTCAGTGGGGCGTATCCCTTCTTTTTTATTATTTTATCTCATTTTGTTTGGTTTGCTTTGTATTGTGTTTGTTTGTTTGTTTGTTGTTGTTTTTTTTTTGTGTGTGTGTTATGAAGCTTGAGATGCTGATAGGGGAATAAAAGAACTGCTATCTCTATGGTCTCCCAAAGATAACACATTATTGTTTACTTCGTTCCAGGATAATGCAAAGTACACATAGATAGGCCTACCAAGTGCCCTCATAAAGTCTCTTGAACTTTTGAGATAATGCTCTAATGGAGAATAAAACATTAAGCTATTCCAGTGATCACATCTCATTTTTCCCCAAGTCACTGTACACTCAGTACTGTCTTGTTTGGTTTCAACAATTGGAGGAATGCTAATGTGTGGGAACAAACATTTACTCATACATGTCGTATAGGTAAACGTGGCACACGAGTTGTACGTGCCTTGCCAGTACCATCACACATTAAAGGCTCAATAAAAAGAAACTGTCAAAGTTTTCTAAATAAAGATAACCATAAACAAGTATCACCATGCTCGGAAACTGATGCCCAAATGGTGATGACTTATGCATATCTATGGGGGAAAAACACCCTAATCTCAATGAGAAATATATTATTGTCCCACCCAAATTACAAACATAATTGATTGAGATTATAGGCCTGCAAATGCAAGCAAGAAGAACATATTTTGCAAGCTTGAGTACTGCTTTAGAAATCTTTTATGATAGTCATAAGTGATTGTAAAACCTTTTTGATCTATGAAACAACACTAAGGGAAAATTCCCTTTTGATTTCTTAAATACTACTGGGAGGAAATTATTTTGTTGTATTAGCTAATAGTTTGTGAATGATATATGAAGTGATTAGATAGTCGGGCCCACTTTATCATGCCCACATTTTGTAAAGGTTAGTTTACAAGTTTGCTCTTCACCTTTTATCATGGTCAGATTAAACACTAGCTTGATGCAAAATTGCATGATGTGTTGCAAAATGGTTTAATTTACAGTCCAGTAAATACCTCTTTCATGTTCCCCCGTGTAATATAGACAAAACACATTTTTCTTTTGTTGATGCATTAATGAAAAACTATGATTATGTTTGCTTGCATTATCAATGTGATGTAAATTGTGTAGAAATTCATTGCAGAAATTAAGACTTGTGTGACGTGGCAAGATAGCATTCAATCTGTTTTGATGCGGATAGGCTTTGCTGTGGGCTGGTTCTAGACCTCATGTCCAGATGATCCATTGTGACAAGGCACACGTACACTTTGGCTTAAAGGAAACCAAAACCCAAAGAGCAATGTGGATTGAGTGAAAGCAGCAACTTTAGTAGAACATATCAATGAAAGTTTGAGGAAAATCAGACAGTCGATGCAAAAGTTATGAAGTTTAAAAGTTTTGGTGTTGGAACCGCTGCATGAGGAGACTACTAGAGGTTATAACGTATGTGTGGACAACAATGTAAAGAAAATAAAAGAACATTCCACAAAAATTCACTTTCTAGCATAATGAAAGAGCACATGACTAACTGCTTTCAGAAAGTAGGGGAATATTGCTACCCTTAACATATGTCAGTATCAAGTTGATGGAATGTGTAATTTTCATGAAAAATGAATTTTTGTGGAATTCCCTCTATGAACTTTATATTGTTGTCCACTCATACGTCATAACCTCTAGTAGTCTCCTCATCCAACAGTTCCAACACCAAAACTTTAAAAATTCATAAATTTTGCATCGATTGTCCGATTTTCCTCAAACTTTCACTGATATGTTCTACTAATGTTACTGCTTTCACTCAATCCACATTTCTCTTTGGGTTTGGGTTCCATTTAATTGCTCTGGCAAACTTTGAAATTTGAGATTGAACACGCCCATGGAGTAAAGCAGAAAATGGCTTTCAACAAGCTTGTTTAACGTGGGCCTCTCTTTTCCAATGACACAATTATTTTGAACAATTAGTTTCATGTGTTAATGTAAGCCCTATATCTATATCTATAGATCTATAGATCTATCTATATATATTTGTATATATATATATATATATATATATATATATATGTATATATATATATATATATATATATATATATATGTATATATATATATATATATATATATATATATATATATGTATATATATATATATATATATATATATATGTATATATATATATATATATATATATATATATATATATATATATATTGTTGTAATGCGTTGTATATTCTTGTTTTCCATGAACTTGTATTGACAATGAAAATGTGACATTGGAAATAAAATTTCAGCATTTTAATTTGAATTGAATTTGAATTTGAAAAGCAGAAACAAACAACAGCAAACAATACAAAACAAAACAAAACAAAACAAAACAAAAAACTAGTCTGACCAAGATGAATTCCTCTTTCAATTGAACACTTGTCTACAGCTGGAGCAGAAGTTTTGTACAGAGTGAATCAGGACTGTGGACCAGGGTACACTCCCGAGCCGCTCTCCGGCCAAACGAGGGAGTACTTCATCGCCGCTGAGCCGCAGGTGTGGAACTACGGCCCAACGGGAATGAACGGTCTGGATTACACTCCACTCAATCAGACAGACAGGTGCCAAATCTACGCCATCTGAACACATTTTTGACAGACATTTTCCACCTGTGATATACAAGTTGCTAGTCATTTGCACACTCTGCAAGACAGGGCACCCCTTTCTAGCAAACTGTCTCTTTTCCAATGTTATTTTGTCAGTATACTCTTTTAATCTATATCGAGAAAAACTTGGAGGAAAAGCTATTTGAAGGTACCAGCTGGATTTGCAATGGATAGGTGCTCTATGTTTTTATTTATTTTTTATCAAAAATTTTCAACTGTTAGAAGTCTACAGGAGAACATCCTAAAGTTTTTCTGTGGGGGGGGGGGGGGGGGGGAGAGTTACATTGTCATTAGATAGTGATAAATGGGTGTTATCATTTGACCTTGCTGTATTGAGTGTAATTGTAGGTCCTATATGCAGAAAAAGTTGTCGTTTGCATCTTTGTTTAATAGTAACAACAAAATATATATTGTAATACACATTTGAATGAAGCAGGTATACCTCATTTAGTGAACTGTGCTTTTATGATTTCTGTAAATGCTAAATTATGGTAGTTCAACAACAAATGAATGACATGAGAATAGTATAAGCTTTACAGTGGATTGACAACATACAATTGCTGAGTGAGAACCACATTATTATGAACTCTGTCTTGCTTTCGCCTCGTTTCTTTTCACAGTGCGTCGTACAGTTTCTTTTCCAATGAATGTAACAGAATTCCTGGCTCGTACATAAAAGCCAGGTATGTCCAGTACACCGATGAGCAGTTCACCCAGGTCGTTGAGCGCAGCTCCGCGGAAGAGTACCTGGGCATTCTGGGTCCGGTGATCCGCGCGGAGGTCGGCGACACCATCCGCGTCACCTTCAGGAACAATGGGAACTTCACCCACAGCATCCATCCAAAAGGCGTGCTCTACAACAAAACCAACGAGGGGATGAACTATGAAGACGGCACCGACGGTACGTTATCCTGAACATGTTTGGCCAGTTTACCACTGTACCGTACTTACTGATGTGCTATAACTTTCTTTCTTTCTTTCTTTCTTTCTTTATTTGCCATCAGGAAGACCTGTAAAACAGGGGTTGTGGTACTGTAATCAATAGCAGCAAACTTTATGCTCACGAACATAGCATAGGTCTACTTTTGGCGAATCTTCTAAGAATATATTTTAGTAGCACATAAGGGAGCATGCTGGTGTGAAATCTTGATTTGCTGACATAGAAAGGCATGTCACTTTCCTCACCCCCCCCCCCCCATTACCTGTTTCCATAAACTAACTCTAATCAAAACTCTGAATCTATTGATATGACACCTTTAGATGCAGTTGTAGGAGTAGGAATATGTATATCAAAATCTAATTCTATAATACCAGTATACATTCTTTCCATCAAATTGGCCAGGATTTTCAGACGTGTGACTAATAGGCGGATGTAGATAATACACTGGCTCATACCATATTTCAGTTCATTATTGTTTTCCCTATTTGCAATTGGTGAGCTTTGTGACACTCAGTTTCTTACATTCTTCAATTCTCTGATCTCTTTTTCCTGTCTGGGTCTTGGCTCTGTCAGGATATGCTTGAGCAAGCTTGCTACTCAGTTTTCTGCCACAAAGCTATGTAGTGCTATTAATTATATTTGCTAATCAGGTCTAGTACTATGACCTAAGGAACACAAGTAAAGTAATGATTTTTAGTAAGTGGATATAAGAGGCTCATTGAAAGAATTCATTCATTGAGAAATTAATGACTGGAATGAAAAGGGAAAAAAAATTATTACAATCTAGAAGCTTCATATTGTGGTATACAGTATGTCCCAAAAAAAATTAGTGGGGCCCTCCGCAATGATATCTTTAAAAATAGTGAATCAATTTAAATACTAATTCAGGGTATGAAACTATAACTCATTGCCCATATCTTACAGAAAACCCCACTCGATTTGCTTCAGTGGTCAAAGAGAAATACAGAATTTTGTAGAGTATAGACTATATTTGAAAAATTTTATCAATTGGGCATTATCAAAGCGAAAATCTGATTGTAATTTTTGGGGGGTGACATACTGCTGTAAGTCGCCCCCAAAATTACAATCAGATATTCGAATTGATAACACCTAACATGATCAATCTGTCTAAGTGCTACTTCATGGTCTTAAGATATAACATCTTAGCTCTATTTTGCAGAAAACCCCATTCAATTTGGTTAAGCGGTCACAGAGAAATGTGGATTATCGTAATGCATGTCATGAGTCTGATTCTTCCAATTTTAGCAATTCATTGCTGTTGTGAGTGAATAATAGACAGATTTTGGACAGAAGAGATTCCCGACATCCTCTACAAAATTCTGTATTTCTCTTTGACCACTGAAACAAATCGAATGGGGTTTTCTGTAAGATGTGGGCAATGAGTTATAGTCTCATACCCTGAATTTGTATTTAGATTGATTCACTATTTTTAAAGATATCATTGCGGAGGGCCGCGTTGTAATTTTATTTGGGACATACTGTACAGTAGAACAGATTAAAACTGACTTTAATAATGTCGTTAGATTATTCAAAAGCTGTGCTAAATTAGTCATTCGACAAACTAAAATGCTTCTACTGGACAGTTACAAGGCTGCAAAACCAAAATCAAGAGCTAGCAAAGTTGGAGGTCATTCATTTGTCTACTATTAACCCCAGTTTTTCAATTGCATTTTGATGTGAACACTTGCGTACATATCAAACTATTTCAATATCACCTTGTCCCCTGAACTGTATCTACAAACTTAGCTATGTACTATGTACTATGTAATCACATTTAATCTGAGCCATTGTCAATTCTTTGATATATCAGTGTCCAAAGGTCACATTGCTTGTCTCACTAAATTCCATCCATTGTATTGAGAAAGAAATTATCTTGCCTGTTTGGTATAACATAAAGGGGGAGCTAGGAGAAGGGGGGGTATAGAAGTGATGCAGTTAAATTCTATGTGACTGTTTTACCCCCATACAAAGTTTCTAGAATTGTTGAGTATCTAACTTCCTTGCAACTGGTGCACCATAATTGCTATAACCCCAATTTCCCATAGACAGCTGCTCAAGCTTATTTGGGACTAAAGTCTTCAAATGGTTAACTTTTTTTTGCAGGGGGGGGGGGGGGGGGGGGGTGGGTGCCTGACAGGCTTTGATTGAAACTGAGTAACTTCAGCTAGTAAATACAAGTGTCTAGGAAAGGCTGAATTCTCTTTATGCTTTCTATCTTCGGCCATATTGCTCTGAGAGATCTGCATATTGTTTAAATGAAACAGAAAGCAATCAACTCCTTCTTGCATTAACTGATGTGAAAAGAATTTAAGAGACTCCCAGCAGCCAAACCACCTTTTAAATTCTGTAGGAGGCTACCTGAAAATAATCAGGCGATATATAAAAAGCCTTCTTGATCTGGGGAATTATTAACTCCATTTGTGCCAATGACTTAAATGTGCACAATTTCTCACACAAACACTGAGGGTTAAACCCTATTGAAATGCATGTAATATACAAGTATCTCTTCGAATTTCCTCCTTGAAACTGCCCTAATTTTTAATTTGTGAATGTGTACAGCCACCCCACCCCCCTTCCCTTCATAGTAGCTTACTGATAAACATACAATCTACCAGAAAAAAAAAGATAAACCTTTTACATATTCAGGAATGTAGCTGAACTTGCCACTCTTTTTTTTCAGCATTAAATTTAGTAAACCATCCAAACTTGACATAGCTGTAAAGGTTAGGAAGCCCAGTCAGGTGCCGCAATGTGCCTCGGTCCAAGAGGAAAATCATGGGGACGCAGTAGCCGTTTTCACATCAGCCCAATGTTTCGAAATACGGCACTATTTTCTGACTTGGGAAATTAACCCGATCACGAAATAGCGCACTATTTGATAATGTGAACACAAATTACTGCGCTAATTGTATCGCTCTGATCGAGAAAATTTCTCAAGTCCAACTCAGGAAATTTCTGAAATAGCGGGATAGTAGCGCGCTATTAGATAATGTGAAAATGACTCAAGAAATTGGCGCGATGCATCCCATCATGCCTAGCGTGTGTGACCCGTTCGATCGAGGCAAACTGCACACAAAGTATGAGGAATTTTTTAGAGGGCACACACATTAGTGATGCTGTTTGCACATACTCAGCTGTCGAATTAGCTCAAAAAAAATTCGGGCTAATTCTCTTCGGGCTGGTGTGAATAAGAAATGAAATAGCGTGCTAATTCGCAATTGCGAAAAATATCTCGAGCTTGGATTTTTAACGGGCTGATGTGAAAATGCCTACTGGGATAAGGATGATATTTATCATATAATATCTTGTTGCCTGCCTGGCAGCAGGGCCCTCAGACTTGCAGGCTCAAAATATCACAAACAAATGATGATTGAATTATATAATGAGAGAGCTTTCAAAACTGGGTCAAATGATGTTATGAACAAAAATTTGATTTTGTGGCAGAGTTTCAGGTGGCACAACATTTGCTTCTGCGACCGGTCAGATTTTCTCCAAGGATGTAGGGTTAGGGTTGTGATAGGGCTTTAGGTTTAGTTTGATGTGAGGATTAGGATCAGGGTATTAAATGGTTATGTTTGGCTTAGCTTGCAAATATTTCATGGGAGCAATTGTCGCAGGGGCAATGGTCATGGAACCCAAATTTCGTGCTAGCATCCTTCTGCCAAGCAGGAGATGGTCTATTCATTGACAGTAGTTCCAGACGCCTGTGCCGAGCAGCAAAGAAAGCACTCCAGCATCAGTGAATCAGGAAACAAAGAACAGTGAGGGTTAAAAAAGAGTTTTTCTGTTTGTCTGCAGCTGCCTCTCGGGAGGATGGCGCTGTAGCGCCCGGAGAAACGTACGTCTATGAGTGGAGCGTACCTCCCTCGTTTGGCCCCATGGACCTGGATGACGAGTGCCTCGTCTGGACCTACTCATCAGCCTTCGACGAAGTGCAGGACCTCTACTCGGGTCTGGTCGGCCCTCTCCTGATCTGCAAGGAAGGCACTCTGAATGATGCAAACCAGAGGGTAAGAGAAAAGAAAATATATGTTTTTTAATCTCATCAGAATCCCACATACTTTTAATGCGATGTTTGTGTAGTTTGGTCAATGCCGATGAAGGTAGTAGAGAATATTGCCAGGGCTGCAGAGATGAATTTTCTAACTGGTATCAGAGATGCGATACGGACAACATACAGAATATTCCATCCAAAGGGTTTGAAATGCTCTTGATACTCTAGCAATTTAGATACTGAAGACATTTAGCTGATATTGCATTCGATTTCAGACTGATGTCGCCCAGGAGTTCATCCTCCTCTTCATGATCTTCGATGAAAATCTCAGCTGGTACATTGATGAAAACATCGCCACCTATACTTCCTGTCCTACTGATCCTGAAGACGGAGACTTTATGAGCTCGAATTTGTTGACAGGTGCAGTCTCTTTCCATCTCTCTGTGACTGTCTGAATGAATGAATGAATGAATGGATGGATGGATGGATGGATGGATTGATGGATGTATGAATGAATGCAGAGCTACCAAGTCTCACGCATTCTGCGTGAGACTCGAGCATTTAGGGGCCGTCTCACGATCTCACACATGGCACCCATTTTTCTCACGCATCTTGGGAAGTCTTCAACTTAGGCCTTTAATAATGAACATAGCTCACAAGATTAAAGTGATAATTGCAATTGAAGGTATATTTTCCTTTTGTCTTTCAAAATAAGTAAAAACTAGTCACTTGAGAATGCACCTGATATTACCACTAAGAGCTGAAAGATGAAAAGGCTCCCTACTGTGGAAGGCCACAGGGGGGAAAACCCCTCCCACACCTTTGCTTGCGCGCACATTCGCTCGCCGAGATGCCGACTCATGAAAATCTCACTCATAAAAATGTTTTGAACTTGGCATCCCTGTGAATGAATGAATGAATGAATGAATGAATGAATGAATGAATGAATGAATGAATGAATAAGTGAACAAACGAGTGAGTAAATGAATGAATGAATGAATGATTCAGTGAATGAATAAATATGTTAATGAATGAATGAATGAATAAGTGAATGAATGAGTGAGTAAATGAATGAATGAATGATTCAGGAATGAATGAATATGTTAATGAATAAATGAGTGAATGAATAAATGAATGAGTCAATGAAGAAATGAATGAATGAATGAGTGAATAAATGAATAAATGAGTGAATGAATAAATGAATGAATCAGGGAATGAATGAATGAATGAATGAATGAATGAATGACTCAATGAATGAATGAAACAATGAATGAGTGAATGAATGAATAAATGAATAAATTAGTGAATGAATGAGTCAATGATGAATGAATGACTGGCTGAGTGAGTGAATGAATGAGTGAATCTAATACTAATATCCTTTGTTTGAATAAAAAAGCAGAATAACACTATTTAAAAGAAAATAAGTAAGTTCATTATAAAAACAGAGAAAAATGAATGTTTACAATGATACTGCTCTTGTTGCATCAAAAAGAAATATTTTTGAAGATACTATGGAAATTATAACATATATCTTAATTATTTTCTTTATTTCTCAACAGCTTCACTCTGAAATATCTCAAGTTGATGAAAATAGATATAAGATCAAGATAGATATGTAAGTCTTTTTTTTTTCAAAATCTAGTTGCAAAGGTGTGATATCTTGAGTGCTTCATGTGTAGATGTCCGGATCCTGAAATGATTTATGTTGCCATAGTGTTTCAAATTTGAGGTACTGAGTCTAAAAACAATGTTTGACATGTGTGACATCATCAGCATTACATAGCTGATGTCTCAAAAACCTAGGCTGTCAGGAAGCCAATGTTCTGGTCTGGTTGGTTTTCTTTGTTTTTTGTCTTTGAGATATTTCTGATTTTGTGAGATATGGAAGTAAACTTCTAGTTAGAGCTTTGAAAGAGAAGAGACAAAAATAGAGTAATTCTTGTTCCTGCTTGGAACTACAATTGTTTTATTTGTGCCTGCTTGTTGTCCTCTATAGGTATCAATGGTTTCTCTTTCGCCAACTTGCCTCAGCCTGTGATGACCTCGGGTCAAAGGGTTGCCTGGCACATTCTCGACCTCGGCAAGGACACAGACCAACACACAGCCTACTTCCACCAGCTCAGCTTCCTCTGGGAGGGGCGGAGAGTGGACAGCGTGCCCCTCTTCCCTGGCACCACCCAGTCCTTTGTGAGCACACCCAGAAACCCTGGTGAGTTTATGTTCATAAATTACGTGCTCTCAGATACACCAAGTTAGTGTAAAACCATGAATGTTCATGTACATTTTAATTTTGCGAGAGCCAAGATTTGCGAAAAAATGCATGCAAAGGCTCTTGTCTACACTTTATGCATTGAATGCCAGAGGCACTTCGTGAAAATTTCATTCTGCTATTAAAAATATCATGTTGTACAGTATTGTATATTTCCTAGATGTAGGGAAATACGAGGTATGATATTAAACCACATAGACACAATGTCTTGATCTACAATAACTGTATGGTTGCATCATACCTTGTGCACCATCATATTTTTATGCCTCCGCCACGAAGTGGTGCCGGAGGCATTATGTTTTCGGGTTGTCCGTCCGTCCGTCCGTCCGTCCGTCCTTCCGTCCGTCCGTCCGTCCGTCCGTCCGTCCTTCCGTCCGTCCGTAATGAATTTTGTGGACAGGGTAACTACCAAAACCTTTTGAGGTATCCTAATGAAACTTGGCATGTATGTGTATTAGGGGGTGAAGTTGTGCCTATTAACTTTTGGGTGCACATGCTCAAGGTCAAAGGTCAAAAGGTCAAGGTCAAATGATTAAAATTTCACTATTTCCCCCATATCTATGCAATGCCTAAAGATATTTTCTTGAAACTTAGTGTATACATGTATTACCCAATTAAGATTCTCTGGTGAAAGTTTGAGGTCATGAGGTCAAAAGGTCAAAGGTCAAAAGGTCAAGTAAAGTGTTACAATTTACTTTTTTCTCTGTATCTTGGAAATTGTTCAAGGTATCTTCATGAAACATAGTATATATGCATGTACTGACTGGCAGTGGTTATCTAGGGAATTCAGGGTTCATTGGGTCAAAGGTCAAGGCAATACTTCAAAATTTTACTATTTTCCTTATATTTATGCAATGCCAGCAGGATTATTTTGTTTAACTTGATGTATGCATGTATAACCCAATAGAAATTATCTGGGATTTTTTTTTTTTGCCGAGAAGGTCAAAGGTCAAATGGTCAAAGTGAAAGTGCTGAACTTACTTCTTTCTCCATATCTCGGAAGTGGCTCAAGTTATCTTGAAACTTAGTATATATTTATGTATGTTCTGCCTGACAGTGATTCTCTTATAAATCAAAGGCCAGATGAAAATGATAACAATTTACTGTTCAATACAGAAATTGCACTTTTTCTCCATACCTTGAAAATTACTCGGTGCATAAACTTATGAAAGGGTCAAAGTCAAGTTAAAGTTCTTAAATCCCCAAATACATGCTCTCCTCCAATTCATCCAATTAAACATACACGTGTAGGTCAAGGAAGGTAAGCATTCAATACATTTGTGACAAACATGTCATTTTGATATTTTGCCAATTTTGTGAAAATGTAATCACACATTGTCCACATGTACTATAGACCCATTAGGAGAATCATGCATTATGGCGGAGGCATACCAGTCGCCATAGCGACATTTCTAGTATGAGTTGAGCTCATGAATATATATTGTATGAATCTCTCTGGCAGTATAAACTACGCACGGGTTTTGCACAATGTGCTTTTACATCGTGTTTGATTCCTATCTATGGCAGTTTATAAAAGTGCCCCACCTACTTGCACCACATATAATGAGGACATGCAAACAAATATATTATTTTGTATGTCAAGACAGGGCTCAAGATGTCATTTCGATACATGATGTACAGCTGTATGTTCAGACAATATTATAGTGATCTTTATTCATGCAACCAAATACGAAGAATAGCAGTTTAGATGCATGAAACATTGCAGATCAATATGCCATACAAATGTTTATCCATATCTGGTTATCCATATTAGAACTTTCTGGTCAGAAAGGGGGACAGTCCACATAAAAGGCTTGAATTGATATTTAAAACGTTATGTATAGGCCTATTGTATGTAAGTAACTTTTATTTTGTGCCAGTGTTTGACAAATTCCACATGCATAGATCAGTTGTATAGTATGAAACACACATTTCACAAATTTCTACCTTGTTTCACCAGACTAATGTAACATGGTGATTATTGGGTCTCTTCTTCTTACTCGAGCATCTAAGTTAGGTCACCAGATTTGCTCTCTACTGTATGATACAGTCTATGTATGCAGTCTCAAAGCAAATAGTGTCTGCCATTTTGGAAATGGAAACAGCTGTTTGGTAAACATGACAGGTCATGTGTTCTGCACAAGTCCTGCACACCAGAATGATTCACCCTCTTATTCTTTAATTATTTGAATCAAATGAGAAACAAATGTACAAACTTGTACCAGTCAATAGGCCTACTTGGCTGTCATCATCATCATCATCATCATCATCATCATCATCATCATTATCATCATCATCATCATCATCATCATCATTCATCATCATTGTCATCAACATCAACAGCAGCAGCATTATTATCATAATCACCATTATTACCAACCATCCTTGTCATCATCATTAGTACACTGTATCATTATCATCCTTAACGTCATCATCATTATCACCACATAACTTTATCAAAACCAATGTCATCATCATCAGGTGTGGCGATACGGTGCAATTAACTCGCCAAAAGCATAGACCTCGAAGCCTCATTTGCCTAAAGTAAACAGCTTGTGTAAGCAAAACCGTTGTGGAAGTGTTGCAGGATAATCACAATATCTCACCTCAGAAGCCATCAAATGAATAAATCTATGCAGCAAATTGAAGGAGAAACTGTCCTCTAACTCTCTATGTTAGTTATTTGGGGTTTTATTGAAAATAAACCTGTGAAAATAACGTCAAAACTTAGCTTCCAAAACAGAAAATTTGGTTTCTAAACAAGTGCTTTTTTCTCACATTTTCCTTCATTGCCCAAAAATGAAACTTCGGTATATGACTTATGGTAGTATATCCATACTGTTTTCCAAATATCTTTTCTGTATCATTTGGCGCACGGATATGTCGGTAAAAATTGTGATCACTGTCACTAGTGATCCATGTAAAATCCAAAGCATAAGCAGTACGCCGTCCGATGTATCGGTTTTTGTGCTGCATGAAGCAGTTGACGCACATTCCAGGGTTTGTCTCTCGCCCACTCACCACCCTGTGGACCAAAAACCAAACCCTGTCGCCGTGCGCCAAACCTGACACCGCTGATTGGCTAAGCGTGCGCTGACCGGTAGAGAACGCATGCGCAGGAGGATGATCTAGTTGTGCATGTGCAGTATTTTCTCTTAAATTCTTTTGTCTTTTTGCTCTGATTTTCACCAACTACCAATTGCGCAAACACGAGACTACGCAGGTAGTGAGTCTGGTGTATACAGACTAGCAATATGTTAATAAAATGCATATTCATGCAGGCGCAGACTTATGTCGGGAAATAATCGTAACCCTTTCCCACGGTCGACTCAAACCGAAAAATGCACATATCTCGAAAGATACATCAGTATTTTCGCCAAAAAATCATATGAAGGAAGATATATATCCATATTAGATATATGTGTGAGGTTTCAAAGGATTTGGTGGTAAAATAAGGGAGATACGAGGAGGTGAGCTTTGGAGAATTTTTTTTGTCCTTCGCTCGGCACGGTGCTTCGATGACCGTTACGAATTCAAAAGCTTACGCCCCTTTTTGCAGAGTTAATTGCACCGTATCTCCAGGCCTGATCATCATCATCTTCATCACCAGCTTCATTATCATATTCTTCATCACCGGTTATTATCACTATCATCAACAAGATTAATGCATATGTGACCGTGCACCTCAAAACGAACATAAAGTCGCACACACTGATTTTGCGTGAGGACTGAAAATAAGTGAAATGGGTCAACCTAGCCGAACTTGACTTTTTCATATTTTCTGAAAGAGCAGGTCTTCTTTTACATTATGCTAAAATTTGGTACATAAAACGGGCAGGAAAGTGTGTTTTTTAGCAGTTTATCTCGAGCATTTTTGGTAGAATAGTGTGATTAGGTGTGTCTTTAGAATCCCTTTTTCATTTCTGAAAAACCTTGTCCACACTCTTCACTTTCAACTCTTAATAACTTTCGAAAGGATAGTGCTACTGCTTTGAAAGTTGGCATTAAGTATGGAAAGGATGTGTTAATGAGGCATTTTTAATTTCAGTTTAATCTGATAATCCCTTCATTGTTGTTACTCTGGTGGTTTACTTCCTGTTTTTTTGTCCAATTCATCGCACAGCCAGCACCGTGTGGTAAAGATTAAGCGCTTGAATAGACACTGTACTTCAGAGCCTCTTTTCTCAGTTCACACTTTTCCTGAGTTTGTGCTTTTTTTCCAATATTTAGATAGGTTAGGAGAGTCCATTTGATTTGAGTTATACATCATTTTAAAGCTTAAAGTCTGCTCTTTCATGATATGGTCTTAACTAAAAATTCATGTCTGGCGACTTTTTGTTTGTTTTGAGGTGCAGGGTCACATATTATCATCAGCAGCAGCAACATCATCATCATCATCATCATCATCATCATCACCTTCGCCATCATCAACGTCATCATATCTCATCATCATTTCACTGTCATCATCATCCCCAGCTTGATTTTCATCTGTGCCATCATTATTTCACAATATTATCACTGCTGTTATCATTTGTATCAAATATTATAATTGTTTTTATCATCATGACAATTTATTCATGCAATATATTTTACACCTAGGTACATGGCTCATTGAATGCCACACAAACACACATCTTGTGGACGGCATGTATGCACTCTACAAGGTAGAAGAAGACCCCTCTTCCTCCTCCAACCAGCAGGAAACGGGGCCAGAGGATGGAGTGGTCCCTGAGAGTGATACAGTGAGGCGGTTCTTCATCGGAGCTGTGGAGGTGGAGTGGGACTACACCCCGGTTCTCTACGACCCCGTCAGGAGCCAGGCTCTCACGGATGAAGCAAGGTTAGGATGGCTGCAGTTGGGGAATGTTTATCCTTTTCACTTTCAACCACATTCAGTCTTACTTTTTGAATATTAACCTGTTGAGGACAACTCCTGAGTATACTCTGGCGAGTGCCTATGGGAAATGTGTGTTGTAGCAGAGACTCCAACTCTCCCGTTTTCGACGGGAGATCTCCTGCCGTAAACCCATTTTTGCAAAATCTCCCGTTCTCCCGCTGGAGATTTGATTTCTCCCGCCCTGGCTCTGTGTCTCCCGGTGGAAAGGATTTCTTACTTATTGCCATTGTATGTTGAGAAAATAAGCCTTAGATAGCACCAGAGAACATCTAGAACCCTAGGAAGTTCGTGCTTCGCACACATCAACTTGGAGTCTCCCGTTTGCTAGGGGTTTCGGGCGGGAGAATCTCCAGATCAGAAGGTGGTTGGGGTTGGAGTCTCTGGTTGTGGTGAAATTGGCCCGTCCTCAATGGGTTAAGGTGGTTACTTCAGTAAATGTCATCTTGCATCATGTACTATAAAGCCACCAAACACACAAAAGAGAGAGCACAGGGCAGTTCTTCAGCTGTGTAGTATATTCAGCCAGTTTTTGTATGTTTGACACTTCGACACTCATGCAACGCTGCATGCTGGCATTGGTCCGATGGTCTAGACTGGTAAGAATCACTGTTGGACCTGTAACTTTTTTTCAGAAATGGGCCAGTAAAGAATGGAAAAACTGGGTAACCACTGGTCCAGCAGACAGGTTTTACCTGTAGAAAAAAAAATGGGTTAATGTGCAGCCATGCAGTCATGTATATATATCTTTAATATCATTGTACTTTAATGAGCTAGAATGTATTAGGACATGCATGATTCACCATGTTTAGTAACAAATCCCCAATTTCTTTATATCTTTGTTCTCTCTAAAAAAAACAACAACATCAAAGGCATTTTCTCCCATGAAAACAGTTACTGTATAATTATGAACTCTGTCAATGTTCACATGATATTTTCAGCCCCGGGTACGTCTTTGTAAATAGAGGAGATACCATGATTGGGAGCAGGTACCGCAAGGCCCTCTTCCGAGAGTACGAGGATGGCACGTTCGTCCGGCAGGTGATGCGGACGTCCAACGAGGACCTCTCCCTTGGACTTCTGGGCCCTGTCATCAGGGCTGAGGTTGGCGACACCATCGAGGTCGTCTTCAAGAACATGGCGACGCGACCGTACAGCATCCATCCCCAGAATCTCCTCTACGACAAGGCCAATGAGGGCGAGGTTTACGGGAATCGGACTGTCAGCGACACGCCCGTCCAGCCCCAAGAACAGAGGACGTACACCTGGTACGTGTCTGAAGAGCACGGACCTTCCGCAACCGAAGATGCGTGCCTCACCTCAGTGTACTACTCCGGTGTCCTGCGGGTGGAAGATACCAATAGTGGTCTCGTGGGACCGATGGTCCTTTGTCGTCCAGGGACTCTCGGAGGTAGGTCTACACAATGCTACTCTAGACTACCTGTGCAAGTCCTCATTCATGCCCTTTAACCCATTGAGGACAAGTCTGGAGTATTCTCAGGCAGGTGTCTTTCGGAAATGCGTGTTATAGCGAAATAAGTCCGTTCTCAACGGATGAACAGATCAAGTCATCAAGTCTTAGAAATCACATATTTATCCTTAAATGATGTATCCGTTTTCCTTCACAAGTTTTCCAATTCTTCGTAGTGTTTTATGAGGCAGAGACTACACAATTTTCACAAATAGCAGTAACATATATGAGCAACACAAATCTAAAATAAAAGACAATCTTTTTTCCTCTTGATCTTTGATATGAAATACTAGCAATTAATGATGAAAATTGTGAGAGTGAAATAATGCATTAACCCGTTGAGGACAAGTCCCGAGTATACTCGGGCAGGTGCCTATGGGAAATGTGTGCTGTAGCAAAATCAGTCCGTCCTCAACGGGTTAAGGGACAAAAAATGTGATTCACCTCAGGTGACTAGAAGATGGTCAACAAACCTATAATTACAGACTTGCTAGGGAAATTATACAAGGAGAATACTCCAAAGGTCAAACTGAAGTATTTCTGCCATGAACTAAAGCAGTGCTTATGATTGATCGTGTGATATCCGTACCTGTTGCAGAGAATGGGCGGAGGAGGGACGTGGACCGGGAGTTCCACCTCTACTTCTCGGTCCTGAATGAAAACAAGAGCTGGTACCTGAGGCAGAACATCCAGCACTACTGCCTGACACCAGACGCAGTGGACGAGAGTGACCCTGACTTCGAAGAAAGCAACCTTATGCACGGTAAGAGGAAACCCCAAAGTTTTTTCAAAGGTACTAGTACTTATTCTCAAGGTTGGGTACACATCACTTCTGGTAGATGGAGTGAAAAAGAAAAAAATAGAGGAAGCTTGCCTGTACATGGGAGGAGCTTGAGGGTGCCTGCAATGCACACTAGCATCACAGTGCACAAATCTATGTGTCGATGCAGAGACGACACGATACAGCATTCACGAACTTGGAATGTTGGCGTTCAGAATCATCAATCGACTATTCTTTTCCGTGATGTGTCCATGAATTTCTTTGTGGCTATAAGATTAATCTGATAGTTTCAGGGAATTTCAAAGCAACTGACAGAAGAAAAGTTGATAATTTTGTCTCAAAAGTATGGTGATCTTGGGTTTGTTTTTACTCTGGCTGCCGCTTTCCCATGACTTGTGTCACATTAGGTACCTGGATGTCCAACAATGAGAAAATTACATATCCAACCAAGTTAAAAGTTACTCTGAAAGAAGAGAGTCAAAGTTTACAAGCACAACAGTAAAGATTTAATCAAGATGAAATAAAAATTAGGGAATCTATGAAATTGTGAAGTTTCTGTTGATGTTCAGTTGATGTGAGTGATATCATTCAAGTTTGCCTTGCAATCACATGGTTCAGGTTCGAAGTCTGTTGAATCGTGGTGAACAATTTTCATGCATTCCCTCCAGAAGTTAAGCAGCAAAACACGCTGTCCCTCTGATAGGACATGAAATGGAGATTGCCATGAGCAAAAAGAGTCAAAACTTAAGCATGCAAAGGATCCCACTTCATTCCTTCTTTACAAAGAGAAGGCTGGTATGAAAACCCAGTGAGGAAATCTGCCCTGAATACACACAGGGAAATTACAACAAACCAGTTAATTATATCATGGCAACATACCAGATGGTTAACTGTACTCCTACTGAAAAGAGAAGAAGAAATTGGAGTAGGAGGTGGATCACTTTTGAGGTGGAGGAGAAAAAGAAGAAGAAGAAGAAGAAGAAGAAGAAGAAGAAGAAGAAAAAAGAAGGATTAGGATTAGGAGGAGGAGGAGGAGGAGGAGGAGGAGAAGAAGAATGAGGAAGAGTGAGACCTATGAAGAATGACATCTGAGCCCATTGTCTTCTGCAACCTCGTAGATCGCATCCAAAGTCTGATATTTTTCCATCCCGCAGGGACAGGTTTACCCTTCTCTTGAACCTGTGGGTGTTGTGTGTGCCTTCAGCTATTAAACTGAATCCACAAGATTTTTGCCTATTTGTTGCCCAAATGTATGTGCATTTCTTTCAATCTAATAAAAAAGAAGTCTCTTCATGTCTTGGTCCCATATGCTATGAAAATAGAAAGATGTGTCTGTGCTCCATTATCTTTTTGTTTTATTTTTTTTTTTACCTCGAAAAGATGATGACCATACTAAATCTAAAAATACACAAATTTTTTAGTTGACATTACTTGAGGGAATAAATTATTGTAAGTATAAAATTTGACAACTATATGTTTCATATAGTAGACTTACAGCTATTCTTCAGTGAATGATATGCCATTTTACAGGTTCTCTCAGTGTCAGCTTTACTGAAAAATTATGTATATGTACTCTCTAAAAAAATCGAGTGAAAATGTTCACTCTTAAACAAGTGAATACAAAAAAGAGTGAATTTAGAGCAAAATTGGAGTGAATTTTGAGTGAAAATGTTCATTTTCACTCGTTTTAGAGTGACGTCAGGGATCTCTCCAAAATCTTCGAGTGATCAATGAGGTCACTCCAAAATGAGTGAATGTGAACATTTTCACTCGAAATTCACTCCAATTTCACTCTAAATTCACTCTTTTTTGTGTTCACTCCTTTAAGAGTGAATATTTTCACTCGATTTTTTTTTAGAGAGTAGTCTTTGTGTTGCTTTCATTCGGATGAGAAAAATTGTGTCTCTGCTCGGATATGCACCAATGGGCCACATCGTTCTCTCATTTTTCTCATGACCTTTGCCCTCCAGGAATCAATGGCTACTTGTACAACAACCTCCATCACCTGGAGATGAGAGTTGGAGAGCGAGTGGCGTGGAATCTCATCGGTCTCGGCGATGAAGTGGACCTCCACACGGTTCATTTCCACGGCCACACCCTGACCTACGAGACGGAGCATACCAACAGACTGGACGTCTCTGAACTCATACCAGGTTTGTGTCTGATCCTGTGTGTAATTTCATTTTTTTATCTAGTTACCAGAGCTGCCATGTCTCCCTGATTCTGCAGGATTCTCCCTGAAAATGTCAAAATTTGTTTATATCTGAATAAGAGAATATTAAAATCTCCCTGATTTGGGAAGTATTTTCGCCCATTGAAATGCATGTAACCCACAGATATCTTCCTGATTGCTGTGTGGGATCTCCCTGATTTGGATGTGGGAATGTTGGCAGACCTGAGCTTCGCCAAGGAAGGAGGAGGTGACAGGAAACCAAAACCCAAAGAGCAATGTGGATTGAGTGAAAGCAGCAACATTAGTAGAACTCATCAGTGAAAGTTTGAGAAAAGTCGGACAATCGATGCAAAAGTTATGAATTTTTAAAGTTTTGGTGCTGTATTGACTTGATAAGGAGACTAGTAGAGTTCATGATGTCATGTGTGGACGACAATACGTTACAAGTGCTTTTCTAGTTTATTTTTGTCATATCTTTAAGTTTATGTTATTTCATTTCATATTACATGTATATCAATGTATGATTATTGAATCTACTCTATTTTTGTTGGTATATTAATGAAGATGATAATGATATTGGTAGATAGTGATAATTATGTCATAGATATTGTGTACTACCATTGCTGAAGCTTATAGGGACAGTGCAGCTATCACCTCATTTTGATGTAAGCTGGCGGTATTTTGAGTTAATGATGTAGTCAGTTTTCAGTGGATGTTGAATTAATAAGTAAGAATCTGTGATGGTAGCAGTCAATGTGAAAGTGAATAAGTTACTAGCATGAGCTGTAATTGCCAGCAAGATGGTCAAATTACTCTTATGTCTCAAATCCTGTGTGTGAAATCTAGGGACCTTCTTGACCCTTAACATGGTGCTCGACGACCCCGGAGTCTGGCTGCTCCACTGCCATGTCAACGACCACATCCTTGGAGGAATGGAGACTTACTACATCGTTCACGATGTAGATGGTGAGTGGTTTATTCTGCTCGACCACTGGAGTGGATGTTTCAATTTTATGTGTTTGAAATTTGTTTCCCTAACGAAGAGCTTTAAATGCCTATAGATGGAGAAGTTAACTTGGGACCAGTGGCCTTATTTGAATGCTGCTTTGTTTTGAAGTGGTGGAGGTAAATTTCTTACCAGCATTCATTATTAAGCAAAAACAAACTGAATGCTAGTAGATAAGAGCCAGTTTTGAGGTGAAAATTTCCACTTTCACAAACTCTCTGAGATACAGTTTTTAACAAATCAGCATAATACAAAATATATACATATGAAAGCAGAAGAGAAAATAGAACAAGTAGATAACCTATGTGAAACTATTTGTTCAAAATCATTGTGTTTATGGAAATGAGATAGTTTGTGATAATGGAAGGGTCAGGAAAGAAAGGTCAATAGAATTGATGGTCTGTCAAAATAGTTCTACAAAGTAGTATGCTTTGTAAAACTTGCTCCAAGAATAACTGGAAGACTTTGACAATTGAAATACAGCTGTATCTCAAATGACCTGTCTATTTTCCCCTCCTAGAGTTTCTAAGTGCAGCACCACTTTTTGATTTGCAATAGTAGCAAAGAAAGATTACATGGCTGTGGGTCATTTAAAGCCCAATCCTAGATCTCCCCCCCCCCCTCCCCTCCCCCACCCCCACCTCCATTTGGGCCTCTTGAACCACTGTTGCCAACATAGTTAGATGCAAATCAGATCTTGGATTTTCATGAAAAAGTGAAATTGTCAAATTCAACCCATCGGTCCCACTTCAAGCTGGGATGTCAACAGAACCCAGGGAAATTTTCCTCTCCAAAGCCAGATGACATCTCATAGGTAAGTCTGTAAGCACAATTGTTTTTCATTCCATGGTGTTTTCTTCCATCATTTCTTCCAAACTACAGAAATAACCACCCCAGAAACTACAACGTCGATGTCTCCCACAAACAAAAGCTGAAGAATAACGGGAAGACTTTGACAATTGAAATATCTTGAATAACTTCTCTGTTTTTCCCTCCTAGAGTTTCTTAGTGCAGCACCACTTTTTGAATTGTACAGCACCACTTTTTGATTTGTACATAGTAGAAAAGAAAGATTACATGGTTGTTGGTCATTTAAAACCCAATCATGGATCCCCAGGGGGCCTCTTGAACAACTGTTGCCAACAAAACGATACAAATCAGATCTTGGATTTTCATGAAAAAGTGAAATTGTCAAATTCAACCCATCGGTCCCACTTCAAGCTGGGATGTCAACAGAACCCAGGGAAATTTTCCTCTCCAAAGCCAGATGACATCTCATAGGTAAGTCTGCAAGCACAATTAGATATATTTTTCTTTCATTCCATGGCGTTTTCTTCCATCATTTCTTCCAAACTACAGAAACAACCACCCCAGAAACTACAACGTCGATGTCTCCCACAAACAAGAGCATGGCTGTTCTCACCTTCTTGTTGGCATGGACTGTTACACTGTGGACATCGTTTTAAATGGAGGTTCCATGTTGGAGTGCTTTTGTTTTAAAGAATCGCTAATGGTACAAGATATCACACTGAAAAAAAAACTTTTCTTTTGTCTATACAATATGACAATGTCATTCCATGATGATACCATCAGATACAGCAGTTGATATGTGTAGTCGTAAACAAGTAAATCCTACTAGGCTTTTCCATCTGGTTGTGATATGTACATAATTTGCTGATATCCTAATTGAGGACTCTATGCTATCCTAAAGTCATTAATTGCAACATGAAACTACCTAATCAGAAAGTAATGAGCAGTCCTTGATTTATAAAGGTCATCTGTACCGCATATGATGGATTAACCAACGGATCTAAAAATAGAATGATTATGAGGATTAAAATGAAAATAGATCTACCTGTCGCTGTTACTCAAATTTGAGCGAGGAATTGGCAATGTTGATACATAGCAGTTGACTCGAAACAGAAAATTAAGCTTTTACCTTCAGATAGACAAAACTTTATATTGCTTCATTTCTATATAGTCAGATAGAGATAGATGGTATATATATCTGCTTCTCTCCACCCCTGCTGGGTTTAAAATGTTACTTATCTGTTCTAATGACAGACCAAACTATAGTGGAGTCTTATGGACTGATTGTAATGAGTGTTTCAGGAAAATTATAATTTTCTTCTTATATGTCTGCATTTGAACACTTTGCATTAGTACAATTTTTGTTGAATATGTGAATGTCACTTTAAATTTTTAGTACATATGCTTTAAAGCTGTACTTTATAAATGACATGTAATGTTTTGTTAAACTTGCCATATCCTTGAAATTTTTCATTGTAGACAAGAGCTTTCAAATCAAAGTGCAAATCAGAATAATTTGTGGTTTCTTTACTCTACTGGCTCAGAATGGAATATTTTTCATTTAACATGCTAATGTGGATTTCAAAAGACTAAAAAACAAAGCATTGTCATTAGGCTGTTTTTATATTAATATACAGTACATATTGTTTTTAAAGATAATGAACATGTTGTGATGCATTGCTTGCTATCATTGTGATGACAAATCTTTGGTATGAATTTCACGACAGCACTTGAAAGTTTATGGATATTAGTTTTCTGAAAAGGGAGGAAGTTTCATTGAGCCAATATTTTGTGAGTTTCTATGCAATACATTATAGACAGTCACATTCACATTGCTCCATTTTAGTGATGGTGGAATGGCAAATTGTAATGGCAAATCTTCACACCATTCCTCGGTGACCAAACACACTGATTGAAAGAAATTGAGAACATGCCTCAAGTTGAATCAAATCTCTTCAAATCTGTAGAAAGTTCAAATCTCTTTAACTGTTTGACACCTATTGTCTAACTGTAACTATATGGCATACCATGTCAACAGTTTTGTTGTGGTAATGACAGTGGTATTGTTACAAGGCAACTGCTACCACGCTTGACATCCTTCTTATAATATTTTGCATGTCGCTTCACCTACATTAACATCCGTTAACGTTAATCAGCCGAAGAGTTGTATTAAGGGTGTGTGGTGTCCCAATGGTGTGTAGAGATACGAGAGCTTCACATTTAACGGACAAGGTCACCTTCATAGACATGTGGGTTTTGTAAATACAGCAATATTAGTGGAACAAATCAGCAAGAGTTTGAGGAAGTTTCTGCTCAGTCATGACTGGATGAGAAGACTACTATAGCTTGTGATGTCACATGCGTACAACGACATAAAGAAAGTATAAAGAAAATTAAACATATTTTTACTTATCTCGCATAACAAAAGAACACTCATTTTCTCTCTTTCAGATGGCAAGGGGGGTAATATTATCCTTAACATACATCAGTAACAAGTCGAGGAAATGTGCACTTTATTCAAAAAGTAAAGTTTTGTGAAATTCTCTTTTTATTTCCCTTATATTGTTGTACACATGTGACATCATACACTGTGGCAGTCTTCTCATCCAGTAGTGACTGCACAGATACTAAAAAAAAAAAATAACTTTAGAAAGACTTTTGAACAGATTGTCTGATTTTCCCCAAACTTTCACTGATGTGTTCTACTAATATAGTTGCCTTCACTCAAACCACATGTCTGTGAAGGTGGACTTGTCCTTTAACATCATAAATGTTGAATTCTAACAAAGCACAGATGGAAATGAATGCAGTTTGAATGCCCACCCCCCCCCACCCCCCCCCCCCCCCAAAAAAAAAAAAAAAAAAAAAAAACGACAGAAAACCTGTGTGCCATTATAATGAACAATCCGAGATATATAAGCAGCAAACTGAAGGCCATGCATGATGCATGACAATTTCTTATTTTGTGTCAATAAAGCCCACTTGCAACATAGTGTAACTCAAATCTCTGTCATCTCTTCAACATCAGGACCCTTAGGGCAACTATAGGCTAGGCCTCATTTGAAACTATGCATGCACTCCTGTGCTTTCAGAATTTTAAAGAAACACAATATTGTTTGGTGTGAAAGTGGTCATTAATGTGACATTTACATAATGGAATTTGATGAAGTGGATCATACTTTTGTGACCTTGAGAAAGGTTTGAGTTTCAATGTTACTGAGCAGGATAAGAAAGGAGGGCATGCATGCTTGTAATGTGGTATACAATCTAGAGCAGAAAGAAAAAAAAAACAAAACAAAACATGAAGACACCCATGCAAACTTTAAGTGAAAGAAAGTCGTATGAGAGGGATAATAAAATTAAGAGAAAGTGAATGAGATTTTTGTTCATGCTGCAGTGAGAATTCTGAGGAGTCTGAAAAGCATGTGCATTTAATAGAAACAAAAGAAAATAAAAGGACAGATGACAGGCTTCCTTCATATGCATTAAGTAGTGCCAGCCTCAGGTTTGGAATATACCTGTACAAACTAGTCAAGATTATTTCAAATCAAGATTATTTCAAATATTGGTGGTATGCTGTGCAGCAGGGAATTTTTTGTACCTTGTAATGAACATTGCGCCTTGACCGGTCTGACTGGTAGAGAATTAGTGTGAGTGTACATATCTGGATTTTTGCATTTTGTGTTTCTTATTAATTGTTGTACATGTGTAAACTTATTGGTTGTACAGAACTTTTTATTGACTTTTATCCATTGTACAGCCATGAAGTTTTGTAAGTGCCTTTGCACCTTGAGAAGGGGTCATTCACTCTTGTACATTTAATTTTTCTCCCCCTTCCATATTGTCTTATTGTTTTTACATGATATAGTGTATATTATGTCAATGAGCGGAGAAGACCTATTGACAATCCCCTTTTTGTTCTTGATCATTACAGTGAAAATTTTTTCCAGGCTCGAATGAGTTTAGCCTGTGTTTATCAAAGATGATACTAATTCCTGTCACAAACAGAAATTTTCATTGACTTAGCGAAGTGAGAGTTCTTGATTGAACCAGTCTGGCCGCATATCACACAGAGTTCCTCTTTTTCCACACATCCTGACCTGCATGGAATCCATATAAGATTGTGATCTTTGTCTGTGTATGCAAGGTTTGTTCACGATGTAGATCTGAAGAGCTAAATCTTTCCATATTCTGTGATAAAGATGTGTAGTCTATTTGAAAGAAAATAAATCATGTCTTTTTATATTGTAATGCAGAAATACGCAATCCAAATTTATCTAATTTCAAACGATGTTATTATTATGCGTGTATGTCAAGTAAACAATAATGTTGATCTGTGTCTTATTTTCAACTTTAAAAAAAGAAAATAGGTGCTGGATAATGCCCTGAGGTAGTTACAGTGCATGTATATGATTACAGATAATGGGATCTGAATGTTTGCTCTGATAGAAAAAGAAGAAAAAAATGAAGGAAAACAATTATTTTGTGATGAAAGAATATTCGTTTTTGTTCTGTTTTGTTCTAGTCTGAGATTGTGTGGAAAACATTGAAAATATAATCATCCAAACTTAATTGAGTTCTTTCATCCAGTTCAACTTAATGATTTTCTTGGTCTTGCTTTCAAGACTACTGACATTATTACAAGGGGAATCAAAGGTGAGTTGGAATGGTTCTGTGTGAACAAAGGAATCAATATGTAATATATATATATATATATATATATATATATATATATATATATATATATTTACCTTACTTTCTCATATCTCACATGTGCAAAATTATTCAGAGGAAGCCAAATGCTGTTGTAATGGTGACTTCTTTTGCAAAACATTATCCCAATTTACTGCTACATGAATGTCATCAGAAGAACCAGTTGAGGCACGTGGCTGGTTGTTATTCATAACTCTCTGCCCCAAAAAGGAACATGCGCCTAAAGAATTGCAAGGTTGGTCTGTCGGGTATTCGAGCTTGAGTCTGCCTGAATCGCTATGACGTCTCCGTGGCCGAGCAGTTACGGCATTGGCGTTCCATGCCAAAGACCTGGTTTTGATTCCCGGTGGAGACCAATTTTTCAACTCTTGCACTTTTCTGAAAAGGAGGAACAGTAAGAATAATGATGACGAAGCTTATATATATATATATATATATATATATATATATATATATATATATATAAACATATACATATACTGTATTAAAAACTTTGAGCAGGGAAAATGTTTTCTATTGGAAACCCACTTTCTTCGCTCAAAGTTTTCAATATTTATCATTTATTTTCTGGTCAGATTTCCCTTCTTTGTTTCAATACATATATATAATGCTCTCCTTTACGGCATTGAGCACTTTTCAATCCTCAACAAACTATAATATAGTTTGTTGAGGATTGAAAATATATCGGGGATATATTATATCCCCGACGGATATATATATATATATATCCAAAAACTGTTAGCCAAAATCTGAAATTGAAACATTGGGACTAACCTGTTTCAATTTCAGTTTGTGGCTAACTCCTGACGGGGTGTCGCCGTTTATTTTGGCCAATGTTTTGATATATATACATATATATATATATTTCAAGGCATATCGCTCTTGTCTATGTGTTTTTGTGTGCATGCATGTATGTTAGAAGGGAGAGAAAGTGATAAGGTATCTGTTAGATCATATCTGCGTGGAGAGAGTGCCACCCGTGATGATTAGCTCTGTGAGTTCCACTGAAATATAGCAGCACTTTTAACAGGAAAAATAAAACAGAACAACCCCCGTTTTTTGGCCCTTTCAAAGCAAACCTATAATAGAATTTTTCAAGATTATGATTCTAATTGGACGGGGGAGAGTGACTTGAGTCAAGGGTCAATGTCCCATTTTCTAGTTCCAGCAATGACATTTTATAGATCTCCTTTACACCGCAACACTTACATGTATATATATATATATATATATATATATATATATATATATATATATATATATATGTGTGTGTGTGTGTGTGTGTGTGTGTGCGTGTGTGTGTGTGTACATACATACATAAAATATAGGGCCTATACAATATATAGGGCCTATACATAATGACTACTACACCTAATCCGACAGTAGACATCTAGAAATTGTTTCAGTTACTGTATTCCATTAATAGTATTCAAATAATATATGCTGAACCAGATAGTACTAAATCTGTTATAATGACCATAACCATCATAATTCATGTTGAAAATGGACGTTAAGTAGGATTGTTACACTGTATCATACTGCATGAATCTGAGAATAGAATCTATTTTTTTATTTTTGTATGATACACAACCACACTTCACTCAAATTCATGAAATTCTTCCGTCGAGATGTTTTCATTGCAATTGATTGACAAATTGCCCTGCATCGACGTAAATAAGCACTGAATTGATCAGTGTTTTAGGAGTAGCCATGATGAAAAATCATGGGCGTACATAATACTCTAGCAGGATTTGAACCTACGACCTCTGGATCACCGGTGATCACGGTGATCTTGCACATTGAAGGGTTGTAGAGCTTCTGAAAGGGACGCTTGAAAATTATACCCCTTGGGTTTTTTTTTCAAAAATAAATCTTACAGTATTGATTAGTTCTTCATAAGATGAATACATAAATGCAGGCAGTTATCCTTGATTTAGGGGTTGTCATCATCACCTTATTGCTTACAAAGTACACTCTTAAAACATCGGAGTCAGAACTGACCCGGAACTGGGTCCGTTGGGGTCACACACCGTTCCGGGTCAGAAATGACAAGGAACGGGGTCAGATATGACCCATTCAGAGTCATGAATTGGGTCAGGGTGACCCCATTCGGGGTCTTCATGACCAAATTCCAAGTCATTTTTGACCCGGTACGGTGTGTGACCCCAACGGACCCAGTTCCGGGTCAGTTCTGACTCGGATGTTTTAAGAGTGTACTGTAAAAGACTTTGATTTATCAAACAGATTAACTTTATGTATTTTGAGCTGTTTCAGTGGTAGCCAAAAAAAAAGAGAAATACATTAAAATGCAACAATCATTCAAAGTTATGTAATACTGATGACTACTATATGTAATACTAAGATCTAGTATACCACAAGAACATAATAAGAAAGCAAATTGTAGTTAAGCAAAGTTAGGGGGTAGAGGAGGTGGGGGAGCTAGGGGGAGGAGAGGGGAAGGAAGGGGGGGGGGGGAGGGAGGGATTTGACAGAATAGATCAACATAAACCAGCGGAACTTGTATGGGAAGGATACTTCCCATTGAATTGTGTGCATTACATGCATACTCTATAGGGCTCACACGGTAAATAATTCCCCATAGAGACATGTGTTAAAATTCAAAATTCCAAAAAAAAAAATAAAAAAAAATCTGAAATAGCTGGGAGAAATGAGGTGTTTTGTCTTCACTAACCCGGATAAAAGAGATATACCCTTTCATCAATCAAATTCCAAGGGCGGGTTCTTCAGCTCGAACTCTGTCCAAGGGTCCGCAAATACCATGAGAAAAGCTTTCATCATCCAGCCAAATTGTGTATAGTTTGTAGAGGAATTCCTACCCAATATCTGCAGCTTTTCATTTTTTTTTTGGCCAATCTGCATGATTGATTTTTAATCATTTTTTCTTCATTTATTTGGGTATCTTTGGTAGAATACGAATTTGTGAAGGGTTCTGGGACATTCCATTTTATTTACAGGTGTGAGCCCTATAGAATATGGCGATTACGAACTGCGTATGATTGTTCGAAATAGGGCCTATATTTGTCCCTGATACGGAGTTAACCTGGCTCCTTCTGGAATAAAAGTCGGTATATACCGACTTTTATTTTTGATCTCAAAAATACTCCGAAACAAGTTAACTCATCATCCCGGCAAATCGCGTCAGCCGGGTAAGTTCCTTGGTAGACTCCTCCGATATATTGCAAGCCAATAAGACGTGTTCTCAAACCCTTACCTACCAGAACTATGTTTTCACTTCAAGAATACAGATTGCAATAATGCTCTCAACACTGAACTGTCACGGTTAACATGTCCCTCAATGTTTATTCGGGGTCATCCCACTAGACCGACACCCACGAGTCATACAGCCCACGAGTTCGACATTGAAAACAGGTCCATGAGTCATACAGTTCACGAGTCATACAGCCCATGACTTCGACACAAGGTAAAAACAGCCCACGAGTTCGACAGATACAACACGGCGCGTAATGTGTTGGTCTCGTGGGCCTTGTTGATGGCTTAGTGTCGAACTCATGGGCTGTAAGCCTATGACTTGTGAGCTGTATGACTCGTAGGCTGTATGACTTGTGGGCTGTATGACTTGTGGGTGTCGGTCTCGTGACGTGCATCCGTTTTTTCTACTTACTAAAGTTTTCTATATATTCTCTTCCCCCGAAAGTGTGCGCTAGACCGTTCAATTGCATTGTCAGGCTACTTTGTGTATATGTTTGTGTGTGTGTGTGTGTGGGGGGGGGGGGGGGGTTACTCCCCTCCCCCCCCCCCCACGCAAGGTTTCTCATTACCTCACCAAATATGTTAGAAACAGTCCCGAAGTTAGGTCTCAACCAAAACTAAACGATCCCTTGCTTGCTAACATGAAGACGTACTTTCCATCAACAGACGTGAAGTCCTCGGGAACGGCATCGTGAACGGGAAAAAAAAAAATAATGTTCTGACGTGTCCTCCTATGACCCAGGAAAACCTGCAGGCAATGTTTTCATTAATGAGAAACTACTGTCGAGGAAACACATGGCCATTTTTATGCAAATAACTAGATGGCTGATTCGGTTCCTGCTTATTAATAGCCATGATGTCATGCGCGTCTTGGGAAGAAAAGAATCATTCTGATGACGGCAGCATTTTTTTTTCGCCCCTCTGTCTCTCTATTCATTCTCCCGTGACATAGGAAAAGGAGCAACAAGATTCTTTCGTGCATCTTCCCCGTGTCATGGGAATTGTGAAAGTGTCATGAAAACGTAAAGAGGATCCTTTTTTGTCATTTATTTGAATTGCACAAACTAAATCCTCAAATCATCAAAGTATTACTACGGACACCAACCAAGCATGGAGAGGGTGTTTAGAGGAGTATATCCCGCTTCAACGTCAGAGAGCGTTTGCATTAGAATTTAATTTCAACGATCTCATCGTGGGTGACAATTGTGGATTTTTTAAAAGTAAAATATCATCCTACGTTGTTAATTCATTTCTGTTCAAAAGAAATATAGATTGGGGACTGAAGTAAAAATTTCTGGTGCTCTTGCCTTCCGCTGCATAATATTTCAATGCAAACGAAGGGTGACGCTTATGAAGTTCAAACAATAATATTCTGTAGACAACCTCTTAAAAGGATGGTGCAGTATTGGTGGAGATGAGAATTGGGCTTTTAACTTTTTGCAAGATACCAAGAAAACCCTTACGAAATAGTACAGTGCATACCATTTTAGGAGGAATTCAAAGTTTATTCGATGAAAATCGGGGTTGGAATGACTGAAACATCCAAAAAAAAAAAGTAAAACAAAGCAATCCTTATAAAGTGCGGGTCCCACACTTTACTAAAATCGCTCTGTTTTGGATATCCCAGCCATTTCAAAACCAATTTTCATCAAATTACAAAACGTTGAATTCCTCTTGGAATTACACGTTCTTTCATATTTCACAAGAGGTTTCTCATTATCTCTCCAAAAAATGTTGAAAACCTAAAATTAGGTCTCAACTAAAACTATAATGATCCCTCTAACTCTCATCTCCAGGCCAGACATCGGGTCCAAAAGGGTGGGACGGCGGCAAATGCGTTTTGCTGTTTAGTTACGAAACAACAAAGTACCAACATAATTCATACCATTCATAGTTAAGACACCATACACCTATCCATACATACACATATGAATACAAAAGTATGTATAGTCACACAAACACACTCACACCTAGCACATATCTATATGCAACACATCCTGTTTGTGTATGTGAATATCCACAAGCATGTATGAGTGCATTCGTGATTGTGTTTACATTATTTCATATGCGTGTGTATATTAATATACTGTACTTTGTAAAATGATTATAGTAATCTTCAATAATGCACATGTATGTATGTGTGTGTGTGTGTGTGTGTGTGTGTGTGTGTGTGTGTGTGTGTGTGTGTGTGTGTGTGTGTGTGTGTGTGTGTGTGTGTGTGTGTGTGTGTGTGTGTGTGTGTGTGTGTGTGTGTCAGTGTGAATATGTATAAACACACGTTATCCACGCACACTCAGTTTGAGAGCTCCATATTGGAATCTGAGGGAAGCACGTACTGCAAACATAAAGACGTTCTTTCCTTCTACACACATGAAGTCCTCGGGCCGGGGAAGGGGAGAATAATGTTCTGAGGTGATGAACTCGTGAAACTCACGAAAACTTCAAGGTCACCGTCTTCATTAATGAGAAACTACAGCCGATAAAACAATAACGACAACACTGACATTTATGTAAATTACGTGTAGATGGCTGATTCGGTTCCTGCATGTTATTAGCGATGATGTTTTTCATAACCTGGAAATTTGCCTGCCTGTTTTTGTGTTTTGTTTTTCCTGTGGCAAAAGTAAAGGCCCTGTCATAACTTTCCAGGTAAGCTACGCGGGCTTGCTGCGAGTAGGGATTTTCCGGCACGTAGGATAATTTTCTGCGTGCGGACAAGGATAGATGTTGGCGAGTTCCGTACTTGTCTTACTGCTAGACGCGTGCTATTTACCTGCTACTTGCATGTATTCCGTGTGACCTGCGTGAGAGCTTTGAAACTGATCCATTTTTATCTACGAGTGACATACAGGGACTGCGAAGTACCTGCGTGGGAGTTGCCTGCGTGGTGCTGCCGCTAAGAGCCTCCTACTGGTGTTCTGCGTGTACCTCTGCGGGCAAACCCCCGCGACGCCGGAACGAGTTTTGAGCATGCTCAAGGCCCTGTCGCACCGTGTCTTGGGAAGCCTTGCGGGTTGACTTGCGGAGACATGTTTGCTATACCCGGACCTCCCAGCAGTTGGTCCGCACCTGAACGTACCTAGCGCGTATCTTGTCCGTAGTTGCCCGGAGGTGCGCATGCAATCCGATTTACCCGCAGCCAAGGTTTGAGCATGACCAAAACTTTTTCCGGGTGAGTCACGGGGATTGCCCGCAGAGGTCCACGCAGCACGTCAGTTGGAGGCCCTTAGTGGCAGCACCTCGCAGGCAACTCCCACGCAGGTACTTCGCAGTCCCGTATGCGTCAAGATAATGACAGTCTGTGGGACTTCTGCCATTCATTCAGAGGGATTCACCGAGTTGTCAGCCCTCACTCGACACCCACGCGCCTGACACGCAGGTCACACGAAAGTATAACGTAAGTAGCACGGGTCCAGCAGGTAAGACGCATGCGAAACTTGCCCAAATCCTTGTCCGCCTGCAAAAATCGTCCCGCGTGTTGGAAAATCTCCACACGCAACAAGCCCGCCTAGCTTGCCCGGAAAGGTTTGACAGGTCCTAAACTTGGCTGCGGGTGAATGGGACTTGCGTGAGCAACTCCGGGTAACTATGGGTGAGATACCACTTGCTAGTAATTGTCATGTGCGGGTCATCTGCGGTGACCTCCGGGTAGTAAAAAATTGTTCTTCGCAAGTTG
Source organism: Diadema antillarum (assembly GCF_040938485.1). NCBI lineage: Eukaryota > Metazoa > Echinodermata > Echinoidea > Diadematoida > Diadematidae > Diadema > Diadema antillarum. The sequence goes on along the minus strand of NW_027270950.1, from coordinate 2,954,635 downwards.
CACGCGAGACTTGCCCGGAAAGGTGTGACACGGCCTTAATTCACATACACAAACACCAAACACATATGTAGGCCTACGTACAGTGTATATCAGAGCTCTGTATAATGCAGTACTGTAAGTTTGTGAGTGTGAATACATACGAAGGAGTTATGCCTGAATTCGTGAATATGTGTAAATGATTAGGAATAAACTTTGAAATGAATATAATCAAGTATATATTTATACAAATTGTATACCATTTTACATACACATGCATGTATGCTTGTGTGTGTGTGTGTGTGTGTGTGTGTGTGTGTGTGTGTGTGTGTGTGTGTGTGTGTGTGTGTGTGTGTGTGTGTGTGTGTGTGTGTGTGTGTGTGTGTGTGTGATGGTAATATGAGAAGGTCTTCTCAGTGACAATAAGAAAGGTTTTCATCGACCAGGTCGATACGACAATACATGGGAATATTTTAAAATGAACCAGCTAACTAAACATGATAACATTTTCTACCGTGTCTGACACGGCCTCCCACCTACACATTCTTCTTTAACCGTCTGCATGCCACATTAACTTGCTCTCCAAAGGTACGTGAGTGAAATTAGTGCACATTTGATTCGTAGCACAGAAGGGTGAATGTTCAGAAAGAGTAGTCGCATAAATTAACCAGCAATATTGTATCATGATTTTCAATTCCTACCCGGAATAATGATAAATAATTTCTATGATTTCTTTGTCTCTCTTCCTAAACTCGCGGCACCCTTTCTGTCTTTAAAAAAAAAAAAAAAAAAAAAAAAATCAACATTTGGTTAGCATAGAACTTCAACTATTCCGGAATTCTACAATTTCTCTGAATGATAGTCTTGTTCAAAGCCGTCAGTCCTCTAATTCTGTGTGCCATTCATGAGACAAATTCATGGTCATACATTATAGGGCCGTATGCATTGAGAGTAACATTTGCTTGTGCTGAGGGTTGCCTTCTGCTTGAATCCGTGTGTATGAAAACAAGCAACGAGCAAACGCTTTTGATTATAATGATGACAATGATGGTAATGATAATGATGATGGTGGCGATGATGGTGGCGATGATGATGATAATGGTGATGACGATGGTGATGGTGATAGCGATGATGATGATGGTGATGATGACGATGGTGATGGTGATGGCGATGGTGATGGCGATGGTGATGGCGATGGTGATGGCGATGGTGATGGCGATGGTGATGGCGATGGTGATGGCGAAGATGATGGCGATGATGATGGCGATGATGATAATGGTGATGACGATGGTGATGACGATGATAATGTGATGGTGATGATGGTGATGATGATGATGGTGATGCTGGTGGTGATGATAATGGCGGTGATGATGGTGATGATGGTGGTGATGATGATGATGATGGTGATGGTGGCGGTGATGATGATAATGGTGGTGATGATGATGATGATGGTGATGATGATGGTGATCATCATGATGATAATGGTAATGATGGTGGTAATGATGATGATGATAATGATGAGGATGAGGATCCACAGTATATAGCGCCATATATCTGTTATAGAAACATTCAAAGGCGCAGACTCCTCCAAGAGAGTTAGCAATTGGATGCCTGGTGAGTCTTGGGTAAGGCTTTGAAGTGATCCAGCTGGTAAATTTCACGGAGAAAAGATGGGAGGGAGTTCCATAGGCGAGGAGCAATCGAGGAAAATGCCCGGTCTCCACATCCCTTGAGATGTATAATGGGCATCTGGAAAGTAAGGCCAGGGCCCCGTTTTATCAAAATCTATTATAAATTTCCTTACCACACAGGCTGCCATAGAGCTACCATAGAAATCGACTATACGATCAATTATAACTCTTCATAAAACAGGGCCCAGATGAACGAAGGCCAGGGCGACGCTGACGCCGCTCGAATAAGGAAGACAAGTATCCTGGGGCCTGACCATGAATGGCCCTAAAAGTGAGCAGTAGCAAGCAAAAGCAATTGCTTGCTGCTAGCCAGCAATTGATCAGAGTTTGACCAATCATTTGCTTAAAGGAACATTCCAGACGACTTTTGTAATCTCATGAGTACAACATAATACAATAGTGCCGCGTATGGATTTGTGGAACTTTATAGTGGCCCTTGAGCAGATAGAACAATACTCTGAATAAACTATCCAAAGACATATTACACTGAACAAGGATGACGACATAGAAGGCTCACATATTCCAGCAATGTAGCAACGTAATTCCATTACAGTATAGGGCCTACTACTTTCTCAGTAACATCACCTGGGTGGAATTTACGCATGCTTTTTTTTCTTTTGTTTTACTTCCTTGAGCAACCAATTATGTGTTCTTATGTGAATATAATGATAATGATGATGATGATGATGATAATAATAATAATAATAATAATAATAATAATAATAATAATAATAATATAATAATCATTATATATATATATATATATATATATATATATATATATGTATATACATTGTATATATGACATCATCCTCGTTCATTGTGATTTGTATTGTATATTCGAAGCTTTCTTATTCCTCATACCAAACACTATAAATTCTTTAACTCTAATGTACCCAGTATTAAAGATGTTCAAATGCTAGCATCTGAAAATCATCCGGTTGTCTCTTTAACAGGAATCCTAAAAATGATAACAAAGGGTACACTAAAAACAGAAAGAAAGAAAAAGACAAGCATTGTGTAGGATATGGAGATGCAAAAGATGAAAAATGAAAAAAACAATGAAGAAGAAGACCGTGTAATTGTTTTTTGCATTGTAAATTATTGTATTATGTGAATAAAGTATGAAATTGTATTATGTGAATAAAGTATGAAAACTGTGACGACGCAGGGGAATTTTGAGAAATCATGACTTCAGGGATAGAAGAAAATAAGACGCTGAGATGAAAAACCGCACTTTTGCCGTCAACATTTTGCCTGGGCTCCATTTCATGTTAGGATAGCATGTCAATATAGAATGTCAATTTCCCATAGCAACAGCCAATCAGAATGCTGGATTCTTGCCATTCAAGCAAGAGTTGCTATCATATCAACTTTTTATAAAATGGGAAGAGTACTTTGTAAATCATTTAACTGTCCCTTTTTCATTTTACAGTAGAAACGATCGAACGGTTGATCGAACAATTGAAAACACACACACGTGCACACACACGCACACTCACACACACACGCACAAACTTGGGTTCACGCACTTTTACTGTTTGCGTCACTCGCAACAACAACCGTCTAGTCAAAACGCCTTTATCTTCCAATGCAATTAGGTCTTATCGTAGGGCAGGAACTAGAATAGTCGTCTATTTACCATTTGCGAGTAGACATCCGTATGTCTCGGAGCGGTAATTTCTCACGCAATTAGCTACTAGTTAAATGAGGTTAATCGTCCAGTATGTATGCGTCACTTCCTTCCACGTAGAGTTGGGGTATTCAGTGGAAGAAGTTTTCCTTCCTTTTTATTCAACTTGATTATCATAATTCCCATGTTATGGAATATCTTATTTACAACATTATCATATATATAATTTGATCACACATGACCATGATACATTCTAAAAGATGAATATAGTAAAATCAACATTTGAGTAAAAAATTCTACATTTACAAAAGGTTGGAGGAGTGACAACATTTAAAATGTTGATTTACCATTTTCATTTTTTTAGAGTGTATATACCTGTAACCCAAGAAACAGATTGGAGCTGGTAGTAACAGAGATCTTATACAAGATGGAACTCCATGATTACAAAATTTGCTCAGCTATGGACTCGCTCAGACTGAACCAGAGCTGTTTTATTGCACACGACCGACTCACGTGGGTCATCCCACGAGCTATTATATTGCACCCACGAGTCAAAATACCGCCCCAGAGAATGATAGGCATCGGGGAAAAAAAAGACTTTAGTAATATACCCACGAGTCATTCGAGTGCACGTCACGAGTTCGACACCAACGTTGTCGAGTCTGCAACCCACCAGCCATATGGACCGCCCATGAACTCGACACTTGGCAAACAAGGTCCACGAGTTCAACACTCATTACATCACGGGGCTCTTTGCCTAGTGTTGGACTCATGGCCACGAGCTCGAGAGTAGGCAAAAAGTTCAATGAGCTAGACTCTGCTGAAACTAACATTGGTTTATAGATGGCGCTGTTCATCCTGTCGAGCTTGTGCGTGAAGTGTCTCCACTATAGTTCGTGGGCAGCGTAGGACTCATGAGCTGTAATAATCCGTGGGCTGAATCACTTGTGGCATCTACCCGACGCATTACCGATTGAGTCACTTTGACGCCCTGTTCCATAATGAATATAATGTCACGTCTCTTATTTCCTCCAAGATGATTTGAGGCAAGGTATACAGGCCTATCACTGCCTTGAATTCTCAATAGAACCATTTCAAATGGGAAAAAGTAGGTAGTTATGCATTTATTATCAAGTTTTTGCATAAACACAGAATATGGCAGGATAGGGAGGGTTGAGAATCGTTTGAAGGTTTTTTTCAATGACAACTAGATAGGGTTCAGTAAATTACTGTAGTGCAGACGATGATAAACTGAACATGGGAATGTCTCAAAGAGAACCAGCTAACTAAACATGATAGCATTCCCACCGTCGTGTCTGACACAGCCTCTCAGCGAAGACGCAGTTTTTGCCAGGCCAGTACAAACATGGTCACGTGGATCCGCTCAAATTCAATTTTGTCAGCATTACCTTACCCAATAGCAAGTAGTGCCTATCTCTAAATATCTTATCTTAGCTTTTGTTTTTATGGAAATATTCTGCAAGTCATTATCATGGAACAAAGTTAATTAATTGAACTCCGGAAGGGCTGCCGCATCCCCCTCTGCTTGGATGGCCTACGTGCGGACTGGAAGCAGCATCTCGCTGGGATGAAAACATATAAATAGCCGCTGCCTTCCTCACTTCAATCAACAGATCCAGCAAGAAGTCTTCGGCTTTCTTCCAGACTGTCAACCAAGTCTTCATCAGCTAAGGTGAGCTCGATTATCCCATGCATCATTGTTTTCAAGTTGATATTTCTACCTTCACTTTCCACAGGCTCTCTATCATCAGTCGGCTGCCAGTGTCAAACCTGCGATGGTATCCGTATGTGGTCTCCGATCTGCCGCCAATGTGCTTTTTCCTTTTACAGGCAGCCATGTCTTCTATACTTGTACTATAGGTGTTGCAAAAAACATGTCCCACTTCTGATCCATAATACTAACGTTCAAAAACTACATTTCAGATAACACTGACATTGTTATCATGAGCAATAGCTGGATAGTAAACAATATTTTGTTGGAAACGTTTTAAAAATGAAAGCATAAATCAATTTCATTGAATGCAAGATTGATTCTAAAGTTATAGAATTCAGATTTTGCTCTATTTTCAACCCTCAGTACAAAACTTTAAATTTGCACAGGGGTCAATAAATAGTGCGTATGGTGTAGGCCTATGTGGTTAATACCCAGAAAATGGCCAGGGTTTGCACTGCTAGTGATTCATCTTGAAATATAACGCATGGGAACATGTGCATACATATTCATGTGAATTCATTTTACCCTTTATCATGAATTCAGACGAGCAGTGGCCAGGGCAATCCATCATGAATAAAGAAGTCATGTGCCTGGGAGCAAGAGACCAGAAGCATATATAATAATAATGGTCAACAGAGCTCTTAATAGGTGGTAATTATGTCCATTGTTCAGGGTAAAAAATTGTAATCACACACTCACAAACACATCATTTGTTCCCGTGTAAAGTTCATTCTTTTTTTTTACGGAGGATTAAAATTTGACCAAAATCTGGCACCAAATTTTGAAGTAAATTATGGATTTAATGAAACTGATTTATGTTTTCACATTCACCTCCAAACATAATAGGACACTAGGCGGCTACTACTCATATTATCAGTGACAATGTTAGCTGATATATAATTTTCGAACTATTAAGGATCAAAAGTGGAAAATTACACTTTTTGTAACACTAGTATATGCAAATCACATCGAAATGATAAATACTCCACACTAAATCACCAAGCGGGAAGGGATTCTCATAAAGCACTTGTTACCTCTTGTATAAGGTCCTGGTCTAGGTCTAAATAATTAGACCTAGACCTCATAACTTTGGCTCAGTCGGTAGCGCGTCTGCCTTCAGATGCAAAGGACCCGGGTTCGATTCCCGAGTCTCACTGAGCAATGTTGTGTGTAATCATATTACCGTCCCCTCTAGTAAGAGGGGACGGTGCTCTCTATCAGAGAGTACCGACCAGAGTGTTCCTCTCCCTGTCATGGGAACACTCTGTTCCTCTGATAGGACATAAAATGAGATCCTGTGTATAAGAGCACCCGTGTGTATAGACGTCCTTTGGTATAGAATGACATACCATAATCATAAGTAAGAACTATCTCTTCACTAAATCAATTCAAGAAGAGATATAAGTTGTATTCATTAGATTTACATAACGTGCAATGATCTTGCAACGTTTAAAACGATGTGTCATCTCTTTATGTAAATGTGTGTATATCATGTTAATCTGAAAGAATTGTTTTGTCATCGGCGTCCAACTTTAAGGCAATCAGCCTTCCTGTTGTGCCCTTACCCTTTTATAATTCTCCTTTTCCATTTGCTTTTCTTCTTCTTCTTCTATGCCCTGCATGCAGAGGGTTGTATGATTGTGATTGTGTCAGTGTGTTTTCTGCATCCATTGTGTTGTTTCATGAAAGTGTTAAAACGAACTTGAATTAACTTGAATGTAAGAGAGTCACAACCCCGTTACGTGATCAATTATCCCGCTTGAGTTATTGCTCGGTCACAAATACCATCAAGAACTGCTACGAACGCCGTGCGAACGATTCTTAGACAATTTTGTAAGATCTTCGTAAGAAGGCCGTACGATACATGCGTTCGTAGACCGTTCGTAAGTTCGTAGCCTGGTCGATGGTCTTGTCCAAGATTTATTTATTTTTTTAAACTTCGTATGAAACCCTCTCTTCTTAGGACCGCCGTACGAACATCGTCAGAACTACGCAAGATTTTGTAGGGTCGAGGGACAATTCTAGAAGCCTTAAATTTTTACGATGATTGTAAGAACGCCTTAAGTCGTTCATAGAGCGCTCTTACGTCTTTCGTATAAGAATGCCTTACGAACGGAGATTCGTATGGCTTCGACTTTGTCAGGCGTTCGTAAGGGACTCGTAAGGCGTAGGTACACAATTTGTGCAACTGTTGAGTTTTAGTGGGTAAAATCCAAATGCGCGAAGTTCTAATCCTCACTCTGTTCTAGGTGTTCGACCAGAAAGCATCTCTGTTAAATATGGGACCGCTACAACCACTCGATCTTCTTCTTCCTCCTCCTCCTCACTTTCAAAAGCAGCTGCAGTTGTAGTCTCCTTGGTACTACTGCCATCTTGAAGTATAAACTTTCAACTGTTACAGAATATTCGACAGGACACGGCAGCGTCTTTTTAACAACCAGAAAAATGTCAAAAAAATATTCTAAAAACCTTCTTACAAATGACTTGAGAAGGCCGTGAGTTGCACGTACGACCATCTTACGACAAAAAAAAGACCGTAAGATGGCCATAAGTCTGACGAAAGAATAACTCAAGGCATTCTTACGACAAACATACGAATTCTAGGGCCATTGTATAACTGAAAATCATTTCGTTTCTCTAAAAGTTCTTAAGTTGTTCTTGCTAATTAAACAGCGTTCATACGAAATTCGTAAGAAGGGCGAAAGAATCTGCGCCCCATCTACGAATCTTTGTACGAACTCCAGAATTCGTACGATCGGTGGCATTCGTACGAACGCATCATTTGTACCAACTTTTGTGACCGTGGCTTAACTCATGACAAAGAGCGGGGTGCATATAGCCCGGTGGAGCGGTCCCGTCTCACATCTAAACGGATCCCCCCCCCCCCCCCCCTCACGAATAGCTATAGTACAGCTGGATATATGGGGTACCCATCTTCTGACACCCATCTTAGATGGAAAATGAAACAAACGAACAAACAAACAACAAACAAAACCTCTCTCCGGTCTAACTTCTCTGCAGTGCAAAACACTCAAGATGCGTGCCTTCATTGCTCTTCTCTTCGTGGCCGTGGCCTCGGCCGAACTGGCCCCTCTCTATCGGCAGAAGGAGCCCATCCCGGGAAAATACATCGTCAAAATTAAGGTAAGTGAGCGGTGACAATGGGCAGAAGTCTTTTTCTTTTAATGGTGTATGGTATCCTTTTTTTTTCTGATATTCTGTGAGGGAATTCAGAAGACTTGCTCCGTTGATGTTGGTGTGCGATGAATTTGTGATATCTATTTGACTCCTCATTGGTTTTTACTTTTTTTCTTTCTTTAAAGAGAATGACCTTTTTTTTTTTCACTTGACTGTTATAAACCTTAGAATTATCACTTTCTTGTCCACCTTTTCCCCACTATCTGTGATCATGCAGTGGTACTTAAAGTTGGATTTCTTTTATTCCCAGCATAATCCGGCTACACTGGTTATAATCATGTACTTAATCCCAATCGTTTGGCTGAATTGGACATTCATTCATAAATGCAAGATAAAAGAATTCAACTCTTTTCTAAAATGCTACCACTTCAGAAATATCATACGGAAACAAACTTCACCAGGTGGACCTGATCATGAACATTTCACGATGGTAGCTAAGGGGCAGGGCGGCGCTACGTTTTTCAAAGTGGAATGGATATAATGATGATATTTGATTATGATAGACTAAATAAGTCTACAGCCAGCACAGAGTCTCGTCGAACATCTACCAATGCATGTGATGTAATCATTTGACAGAGCGGCTATGATCTCGACATCGCTGCGTCATCAGTTCGAACCAGTGGAGGTCGAGTTGGTTCAATCTACAGACGTGTCGTTCACGGATTTGCTGTCGAACTTACGGACCGAGTTCTCGATATTGTAAGAATTCACTTCTTCTTCTTCTTCTTCTTAAGCAAAAGTTATTATGAGATTTTTTCAGGCTGACTATAAGCACAGCTTATTGTTTGATTTGACGGCCATATCATATAGGGCCAGTTTCCATCTATCATTGATTGACACTCCCGATTTGTATTAAACACCTCGATTTTGCTGCATTATAGAAACGGCAACCACCCGTGATGTACTAAATGCAAAAAAAAAAAAAAAAAAAAAAAAAAAAAAAAAAGAGGAAAATATCGAGGACGAATATGTTTCCCGCTTAAAATAAACTGTATATATTTATCATAACATGCTCCAATGCAAATAGCATGCAATTATGATGTAAACATAGTATCTTTTTGAAATGCCACGAAGTTTTCCCTCTCTTCGGTGTAAAGCTTATTGCCTCGCCACCGTGAACGCCGCACAATATTTTGTGATGTTTATATACACTATCCGCTTTTACCACAGCATGTACGCCATAACCTGGCCAAATAAGCATACCAGAGTCATTCATGTATACCCACTGAAAACAGCCAACTAGTTTTCAACAAAACCGTTATGAGCATTCTGCTAACAAGCTGACTGCAGCACTTTTGTAAAATCACCTTTAGTCATGTTAGTTGTTATAATAATGCAATCATGCCGACCGCAAATGCAGTCATATTGTTTGACTCATCAGCCATGCAGAGTCAGTTCATTTACATTTACTATTTACTGAATTCCCTGATTTTGCACTCTACAGTTCGATTTTATTCTGTGGAAATTGTAAACTACCCGTGATGTATTAAATGCAAAAAAAAAAAAGAAAACATCGAGGGCGGATATGTTTCCCCCTTTTTAAATACCTTGAATGTAAACACCACACTGATGTGAATAGCGTGCAAGCGTGATGTAAATAAAGTACTATTTTGAAAAGTAAAAAAAGGAAGTCTTCTTCTTCTTCTTCTTATTATTATTATTATCATTAATATTATTCTTATTCTTATCTTTTTCTTATTCTTATTATTATTATCATTACTATCATTATTATTACTACTACTATAATTATCATTATTATCATTATTATTATCATATTTATGCGAAGGCAAAGCGATGACACAATTTTCGATGGCGAACGCGTGTTTTTTGTGTATTCTTTCCTGTGTGTGTGTGTGTGTGTGTGTGTGTGTGTTTGTGTTTTTTGTGTGCATTATTGCATCAGCCACATAGCATGTCTTCACAACAGTGGTTGTGATTAAAGACACATGATTCACTTTAAATAAAAGCAGTCTTGTAATATCACCACTCTAATGCTCCTTAATTTTCCATATCTGTAGTTTTTTTTTAATGAATCATAATTAGAAATAAATCATTTAGGACCAATATTTTCCACTGTGCTGCTGTGACTACTGTTGATTTATGACATCATTCGTGCATATACTTTATATTGTTTTTGAAAAAAATGCCCTTATCAGACGAATGGAGGAAAATCGACAACTTGTACCGCTTTGAATCACATATTTTTTTTTCGTATTTGATAATGGAAATAAATAAACTGTTGAACTGAAAACTATTGAATTGAATTTGGCTTCGATCTGCTAGAACAGATCCAGGTGACCTTGATCGTGATTGATTTATACCTTCCATTTTCAAAGTATATGAGAATTATAAAAAAAACAACAATATAGGACTCATTACATCTGTTTTCATAAAACGCCGCTATGAAATAGACGATATGGGTTTGTTTTTAGCGAAGACATATACAAAAAACAAATGCTGAATTACTTAAAACATATCATATCAGAGTTATACCTGCGAGCTGTAGTCTAGTAATTATTAGCTGGTCTAATTTCGAACATGTGACTGCTGTTTTATCACAGTAAGATTCTGCGTGTTACTTTTTGTTTTTGTTTGTCCTACAAAAATAATGCGTGCTTGTATGCAAAACCACCCACTCTTTGTAATTTCCATAACAATGATTTGTAAATATCATTGTATACAGAAATGTTTGTGGCATGGCGTAAACCATAAAGAAAATTCATCATATTTTATTTTCTTCTTTTGATTCTAACTTCAACTGCTATACATTTGTTAAGTTAAGCTTGTTAATTTAATTTCCCCGGATCTATAGAATTTTTATAATTGACAATAATTGCAATGTCTTTTTTGTTTTGGATGGTTGCGTACACACGCACGCGCGCGCGCGCACACACACACACACACACACATACATAAGATATAAATTCCATTTGTCCATCTGTGTGGGTGGGTATGTGTTTATTGTGTATTTGTTAGCTCATAAAAAAAAAACAATTTTTTCTTTGAAATTGCTCCTCAAAACCGCCCCATTACAGTTGTACGAAGCATAATTATGTCGAAACCTTCATTGACGTGCAGGTGCGTCGACTTCCCGCCGTAGATTACATCGAGGAAGATGGCGTTATCCGTGCTATGGGCGCTACGTGGGGTCTCGACCGCATCGACCAGAGAGACATCCCCTTGGACGGTTCCTACAACCCGGGCACCTCAGGTGGTAAGTAGTTTTGTAGGGGTCATCCCACGAGACCGACACCCACGAGTCATACGGCCCACGTGTCATACGGCTCATGAATTCGACACTAGGCAAATAAGGCCCATGAGTTCGACACTAGGTAAAAACAGCCCACGAGTTCGACATTACAACACGGGACTAGATGTTTCGGTCTCGTCGGCTGTGTTTGCTTAAGGTGTCGAACTCATGGGCTGTATGAAACATGGGCTGTATTAATGATTCGTGTGTCGGTTTCGTGACGAGCAACGGTTTTCTCGGACATAGAGCACAGTGCATAATTTGTGTCTACACGTGATCACTGTTGCCTTTTTTTTTTTGTGGCGGGACTTCCAATGGGTTTACGTCATTAAAATGCATGGCCGTCACCAGGGGGGGGGGGGGGGGTGCGTTGGGTGCGAACGCACCCCCCTTCAGACCCTAAAAAACAAAAAAAAAAAAACAAAAAAAAACAACAACAACAACAACAACAACCTTCAGTCTGCGAGCGACCTCAACGCCGGACAAATGATTATCATTTTTTATCTATTTATTTATTTTTGTGAAATTTTGCATCGGGGACAAAAAAAAAAAAAAAAAAAAAAATCGTGGGCAAAAGCAATTCGCACCCCTGGTTCTGGCAGCACTGATTTTATACATAATTATCTACTAGTGCAAGTGTATTCTATACAGTGTTGACTATATACATAGATTTTGGACATCCTTCCCATACTTGGTCACTTCGACGCCACCTCGCTGGTCATACCTCCCTCAGTCATGAACATAAACCGACACCCTTGACTACCAGTGGCGGATCCAGGGGGAGGGGCGCACCGGGCGTCTCCGCCCCCTCTTAATTTCCAAAGCGAAAAAGTATAGCTACAAACGGCAGTTTTTGGACTGTAAAATGTCAAAATTTTCAAGCTCGCTCGCTGGCATTTAGTCGTAATGCCATTCTCCTGAAGTTGCTGCCAGTAATTGCCGGCAGTTCCACCCGGTGCCCCCCCCCCCCTTACTGCAAAAAATATAGTTACAAACGGCAGTTTTGGGACTGTAAAATGTCACAATTTTCAAGCTCGCTCGCTCCGCTCGCTCGCATTTAAATTCTCCTCATATTGCTGCCAGTAATTGCCAGCAGTTGCGCCCGGTGCGCCCCCTCAATTTCCAAAGCAAAAAAAGATATAGCATCAAACGGCAGTTTTGGGACTGTAAAATGTCAAAATTTTCAAGCTCGCTCGCGTTTAATCTTTATGCAATTCCCCTGATGTTACTGCCAGTAATCGTCCAGTTGCGTCCGGTGCGCCCCCCTTAATTTCCAAAGCGAAAAAATATAGCTACAAACGGCAGTTTTTCTACTGTAAAATGTCAAAATTTTCAAGCTCGCTCTCTTCGCTCGCTCGCATTGAATCGTTATTCATTTCACCTGATGTTGCTGCCAGTAATTGCCAGCAGTTGCGCCCGGTGGCATGCGCTCCACCCCCACCTTAATTTCCAAATCGAAAAAATATGGCTAGGAACGGCAGTTTTTGGACTGTAAAATGTAAAATTTTCAAGCTCGCTCGCATTTAATTGTTATGCAATTCCCCTGATGTTACTGCCAGTAATTGTCTGCAGTTGCGCCCGGTGCGGCCCCCCTTAATTTCCAAAGCGAAAAAATATAGCTACAAACGGCAGTTTTTCTACTGTAAAATGTCAAAAATTTTAAGCTCGCTCTCTTCGCTCGCTCGCATTGAATCGTTATGCAATTCACCTGATGTTGCTGCCAGTAATTGCCAGCAGTTGCTCCCGGTGGCATGCGCTCCCCCCCCCCCCCTTCCCTTAATTTCCAAAGCGAAAAAAATATGGCTAAGAATGGCAGTTTTTGGACTGTAGAATGTACAATTTTCAAGCTCGCTCGCATTTTATCGTAATGCAATTCACCTGATGTTGCTGCCAGTAATTGCCAGCAGTTCCGCCCGGTGCGCCCCTCCCTTAATTTCCAAAGCGAAAAAATATGGCTAAGAACGGTAGTTTTTGGACTGTAAAATGTAAAATTTTCAAGCTCGCTCTCTTCGCTCGCTCGCATTTAATCTTTATGCAATTCCCATGATGTTACTGCCAGTAATTGTCTGCAGTTGCGCCCGGTGCGCCCCCCTTAATTTCCAAAGCGAAAAAATATAGCTACAAACGGCAGTTTTTCTACTGTAAAATGCCAAAATTTTCAAGCTCGCTCTCTTCGCTCGCTCGCATTGAATCGTTATTCAATTCACCTGATGTTGCTGCCAGTGCCAGTAATTGCCAGCAGTTGCGCTCGGTGGCATGCGCTCCCCCCACCCCCCTTAATTTCCAAAGCGAAAAAATATGGCTAAGAACGGCAGTTTTTGGACTGTACAATGTAAAATTTTCGAGCTCGCTCAAGCTCTCTTCACTCGCTCGCATTTAATCGTTATGCAATTCACCTGATGTTGCTGCCAGTAATTGCCAGCAGTTGCGCCCGGTGGCATGCGCTTCCCCCCCCCCCCCCTTCCCTTAATCTCCAAAGCGAAAAAATATGGCTAAGAATGGCAGTTTTTGGACTGTAAAATGTAAAATTTTCAAGCTCGCTCGCATTTTATCGTTATGCAATTCACCTGATGTTGCTGCCAGTAATTGCCAGCAGTTGCGCCCGGTGGCATGCGCTCCCCCCCCCCCCCTCCCTTAATTTCCAAAGCGAAAAAAATATGGCTAAGAATGGCAGTTTTTGGACTGTAAAATGTAAAATTTTCAAGCTCGCTCTCTTCGCTCGCTCGCATTTAATCTTTATGCAATTCCCCTGATGTTACTGCCAGTAATTGTCTGCAGTTGCGCCCGGTGCGCCCCCCTTAATTTCCAAAGCGAAAAAATATAGCTACGAACGGCAGTTTTTCTACTGTAAAATGTCAAAATTTTCAAGCTCGCTCGCTCGCTCGCATTGAATCGTTATTCAATTTACCTGATGTTGCTGCCAGTGCCAGTAATTGCCAGCAGTTGCGCTCGGTGGCATGCGCTCCCCCCCCCCCTTAATTTCCAAAGCGAAAAAATATGGCTAAGAACGGCAGTTTTTGGACTGTAAAATGTAAAATTTTCAAGCTCGCTCTCTTCGCTCGCTCGCATTTAATCGTTATGCAATTCACCTGATGTTGCTGCTAGTAATTGCCAGCAGTTCCGCCCGGTGCGCCCTCCTCCCTTGATTTCTAAAGCGAAAAAATATGGCTAAGAACGGCAGCTTTTGGACTGTAAAATGTAAAATTTTCAAGCTCGCTCTCTTCGCTCGCTCGCATTTAATCGTTATGCAATTCATCTGGTGTTGCTGCTAGTAATTGCCAGCAGTTCCGCCCGGTGCGCCCCCTCCCTTTATTTCCAAAGCGAAAAAACTATACCAACAAACGGCAGGGTTTTTTTTTTACTGTAAAATGTCAAAATATTCAAGCTCGCTCGCTTGCATTTAATTGTTATGCCTTTCTCCTGATGTTGCTGCCAGTAATTGCCGGCAGCTGCGCCCGGTGCGCCCTCCCCCTTTATTTCCAAAGCGAAAAAATATAGCTCCAAATGGTAGTTTTTTTACTGTAAAAGATGAAATCCTAGCTACGCCGGTGCCCTTTCCCCGCTTGGTTTCCCTCAACAACAGTAAAAGTCTATATAGGGATTGAGAGCTTCCTATATTCCGAATGTCTGTCAAAAAAAAAAAAAAAAATCTCGTTACATTAGGGTCAAAACGCACCCCCCTTGAAAAAAAGCTGGTGACGCCCCTGAAATGTATTACCCCAGCACATAGTTACATACAGTTCTATACTTGCATGAATATAGTTGACAGCACCACCTTTCTGTTCTTTTTTCTGGTGCTTCTCGAGTTATCTTTGTGTGTGTGTGTGTGTGTGTGTAATGTACATAGTGTTACTTAAGTTCCGCACCATATTAAAGGTACACTGAAATCCCATGTCGATTGAATTCTTGTTACGTATTTTTGATTATCATAATGTGGTAGTGTTTGCTGAAGCAGTAGGGACGGTACGTGTAATACAATGATAGTACCATTATGTTCATGGCTCTGTACGAATAGGCATTACAGTGGACTCCCGGTATAACGAAGTCTTCGGGACCGGCAGTTTTCTTTCGTTATATTGAAATTTCGTTATAACCGAACAAATAAACAATAGAAATACATTGAGTAAATAATGTTGTGACCTAAATTTTTTAGTTCGTTGTAACCGGAATTTCGCTTTGGCCGTATTCGTTATATAGACGGGAGTGCACTGTATTACAGTAAGAAGGGCTATAGTTTGTAAACCCAATAATATTATTATAACAGCCTTTAAGATTGTTTTACAACTGCTTGGTTCATTGAGGATATCCCTGTTCTCGTAGATTTTTCAGTCCAATCATTTCATTATCATTTAACGCATGTTTTTTAGTATGGCAAGCGATCATTAAAAATGTATATACACTCAAAACGCAGTGCCAAGTCAAAAAAGAAATATATATATAAATATATACATGTATAGAAAAGAAATACGCTGATTCTATAGGCATGGTATATCTAAGATGTGATGGCTATTTCAACATTGAACCACTCCCTTCTTCGTAGAAAGTGGTAAAACACTTGTACGGTCAATCACTAATCTCATCAGTTTCAGCTACCTTATTCCTGTTTCAATATATTCCTCTTGGCGCGAACAGGTGGCTCGGGTAGAACTGTATGGGTTATAGACACTGGTGTTCTCCATACCCATAACCTGTTCGGCGGCCGCGCTACGCAAGAGAAGAACTGCGCCGGCGATGGAAAAAATGTAAGTAAGCCCACTCGCTTTGATTAGTGACAGATTTGAACTTGAGCCCCATTATTGAACCTGATACAACATTCATATAGTAAAAGTTGAAGGCAATTTAATCACTCACCTACCTCTCAGCTCCTTGGTTTGGTTGGTTTTATTGTTGCACATTCCACATTCTGCAAGTAAAGTGTAAACATATAAAGATTCAAATGTGCACATTGTCAAAATACAAATAAGAGAATGAATACATTTGAAATATGAAGAATCTACCTAGAAACATTGCTTCCTAGAAAAATTGACCTCCTACATGAAATTCACGGTTATGACGAATGACAAAATTATGAAGTGGGAAATACATGCGTCGAAGAATACAACAAAATGAACGTCCATTACATTATCTAGTTACAAAAGATCGATGTGATCACCACGCTTTTGTAAATAATCACATTATTCTCCTTTTTACATGTAGGAATATGATAGACCGATAAACAAACAACTGTTTTAATGATATGTATGCTATACTAGATAGTGGTGCTTGCATTTTGCAGGAGCTTATATTAGGGAGCTTTAGATTTTAGACGCGCGGACATTCAGAGGGAAAAAAAAACATGATCTGAGTGTGCGTAGAAGCGTGCGTCAACTTGTCCCGCGCTGCTGGGCACGCTCAGATCATGTTTTTCCCCTTTGAACGTCCGCGCGTCTAAAATCTAAAGCTCCCTATTTTCCCCAAGTCCACCGTTGTATTCACACCCCAATAAATGCCTGATTCCTTCCAAAGCTGTAAGAATGTATTTTGGCAGAAAAAAATCAATTCATTCAAAATCAAAAATCAAAAAGACCACACGACAGTTAAAAACACGTTATCTCTCATTTAAGTATGGTAGATAAACATAATATAATATATGCCATCACTGTTGAAGAGTAACAGCTGTTCACGAATGCTCCAGGATCTACGAGCGTCGCGCTTTGGGCATGAAAGGTATTCTCTTTCGAAACATTTCCCCCTTCCCCATTCCCAGCGTTTTCGCATACTTTCCACATTTTGCAAACTTAAACAATCCGTTTATTTCACATTGTAATGTAATCTATACATTCACCTGTATGTTTCCGCTGGAAATGGATAAATGAGTAAGTGAATGAATTGATAAATGAAACATCTTCAACGATTTGGTTTTTAATTTTTCTTCGCAAAATGATCAGTATGATTGCGATGGGCATGGGACTCATTGTGCTGGTACGGTAGGCTCCAGCACCTACGGAGTTGCCCAGAGCGTCACCATCAAAGGAATCAAAGTTCTGGGATGCGACGGAACCGGATCCACTTCTGATGTTATAGAGGGTAAATAAGCTAAATATTCCATAATTCAGCAACATGATAGTGTCGAACTATCTTTACAATGCTTTCAATCGTCCTGCCGATAGAACGTTTCTCCCAATGTATCACTCGATCTAAAGATTATGCTTACCAATTTATTTTCCCCAAAATTATAGTATTAATTGGTTTATTGTAAATTGTTATAGTTTCGAATATGATTTTTTTTTTTTTTGGGGGGGGGGGGGGTGGATAGTATTAGTTGGTTTCGTTCTCCTCTCTAAAGCTCTCAACTCTGAACACTGTACACTATCTCTTTTTTTTTTTTTCTCTTCTCTTCTCTATACTTTTCCTATTCGGGCACCCCCTTATTCTTGTCTCTTATTGTCGGTGTTGTCCTGTTATGCACCTTGTATCGACCTTTCCGGTCAAATGATATTGAAAATACTTGAAAATTTGACGTTATCTACCCTATAATGTGTTTATATGTACTCTGAGAGAGAAGTAGAGAGGGAGAAAAGAATTTACAAGCCGTAACATGTAAGGGCCGTTGTCCAAGTCAAGCAATTTGCTTATCGATAACTGCTTCTACCACCAGAATTCTTTAAGATATGCCGTGAAATATATCACATGCGTATCATTCACATTATTATAATATATGTAATGATAACTCTTGTTTATATTTTCATGCGTTGTGAATATTTCTAATATTATCATATACTGATCTTTTTTATATTTAATATTATTTTCATACATCAAAAAAAGTGGCGAAATAAAACTTACTGAAACTGAAACTAAACAAAAAAAAAAAACCAAAAAAGTTTGAGTCTCGTGTTTTGAAACTTACAATCCATCAGTCAAAGTATTAACTTTATATATTTGGACGTTCAGGTCACTTAACATGAGATTCTGACATTGAAACCAAGATCAATGGAACACAAAAAAAAAACCAACAACATTAAAATGAGACAGCATACGCAACTTTTCAGTTTCATATTCAATTTCCAATTTTGAAAAAAAGAATAATGTCAGGTGAAACCATTTCTAATGTTAATAATGTGTTACTGATATTGCTACATCACTTGGCTTCTCTGTATTTTCTTAAGAATATTTGTTGCAGTGTTGTTGTTTGTTTTTTTTTGTTTTTTTTTTAAATCATTTCCCGTCAGTCATAATAGATATCTGTTTTTTATTCCCTAAATCTGATTTTTATCTGGGACCTACAACTAAGCAAGCTATATTTTGTGATTTTGGTGTCGTATGGTCGCATTTTTTTGTCCGTCCGTAATGAATTTTGTGGACAGGGTAACTACCAAAACCTTTTGAGGTATCCTAATGAAACTTGGCATGTATGTGCATTAGGGGGTGAAGTTGTGCCTATCAACTTTTGGGTGCACATGCTCAAGGTCAAAGGTCAAAAGGTCAAGGTCAAATGCTTAAAATTTCACTATTTCCCCCATATCTATGCAATGCCTGAAGAAATTTTCTTGAAACTTAGTTTATACATGTATTACCCAATTAAAATTCTCTGGTGAAAGTTTGGGGTCATGAGGTCAAAAGGTCAAAGGTCAAAAGGTCAAGTAAAACGTTAAAATTTCACTTTTTTCTCTGTATCTTGGAAATTGTTCAAGGTATCTTCGTGGAACATAGAATATATGCATGTACTGACTGGCAGTGGTTATCTAGGGAATTTAGGGTTCATGGGGTCAAAGGTCAGGGGTCAAAGGTCAAGGGCAATACTTCAAAATTTTACTATTTTCCTTATATTTGCAATGCCAGCAGGATTATTTTTTTTTGACTTGGTGTATGCATGGATAACCCAATAGAGATTCTCTGGGATTTTTTTTTTGCCAAGAAGGTCAAAGGTCAAAAGGTCAAAGATCAAGTGAAAGTGCTGAACTTACTTCTTTCTCCATATCTCGGAAGTGGCTCAAGTTTTCTTGAAACTTAGTACATATTTATGTATGTTCTGCCTGACAGTGATTCTCTTGTAAATCAAAGGCCAGGTGAAAATGATAACAATTTACTGTTCAATACAGAAATTGCACTTTTTCTCCATACCTTGAAAATTACTCAGTGCATAAACTTATGAAAGGGTCAAGGTCAAGTTAAAGTTCTTAAATCCCCAAATACATGCTCTCCTATTCATCCAATTAAACATAGGCCAAGGAAGGTAAACATTCAATACATTTGTTACAAACATGTCATTGTAATATTTTGCCAATTTTGTGAAAATGTAATCACACATTGTCCATATGTACTATAGACCTATTAGGTCCTGTGTCATTTTCATGTGGAATATGAAAATAAATTGAAATTGAAATTGAAATAAAGAAGAGCCCACAGATTTTCGAAAGCACATGCAGTCTTGACGAATACCCCGCCAAAACAAAACAAACCAAAATAAAACAAACCAAAATTGTAACCTGCTGGTCCACTTTATAATGATTACCAAATTCCTGCTAGGATTCGCTCACCTGTCTGCCTGAAGGCAAAAAAAACAACAACCAAAAAACCAAAAAAAAAAATCAAAATATTGAAAAAAAATCGTGAGATGCTATGCGTAGTGTTGAGGGAGTGTCGTTATCATGAAAGTAAATCGCCACAAACTGAAACGCTCTCTCAATAGGGGTTGACTACGTAGCGGAGAAAGGCAGTAAGTACGATATTGCCTCCATGTCTCTCGGCGGAGGCACGTCCATTATGATGGACAACGCAGTTGAGGAGCTGATGGCTAAAAGCATATTCGCCGTCGTTGCTGCTGGCAATGAGGATACGGATGCATGCAACGGCTCGCCAGCTCGGGTTTCTGGCGTAAGTATACCAGCATTATAGGACAAATTCACCCAGTTAGGTGTGTGGATTGAGTAAAACACACCTGTGAAAGTTTGAGGAAAATCGGACAATCTGTTCAAAAGTTATACATTTTTTTTAAAGTTTCAGTGCCGCCATCGCTGGATAAGAAGACTATAACAGTTTGGGATGTCACTGTACTGCAATGACTGCAGGACAAACATTTATAAAGAACATAATATAAAAGAATTCAATATATTTTCATATACGTCTTCAGCACTGGGACCAATATTATCATCATGTGTCAGTAACAAGTCGGGGGAATGTGTACTTTTCACAATTAAATAAATTTTGTGGAATTCTATTCATATTTTCTATTTCGTTGTACATACGTGACATCACGAAGTCTAGTAGTCTTCTCATCCAGCGATATCTACACAGAAACTTCAACTATTCATAACTTTTGAACCCGTATTGTCAGATTTTCCCCAAATTGTCACTCATGTGTTCTACTACTATTGTTGTATTCACACATAAAATATTTGAGTGAACGTGTCCTTTATTGTGCTCTTTTCATCATGACTGATGAACGAAATTTAAATGCATGCGTTTTGAGTATTTGAAATTGCAGGACTATGACCACCCTTTTATTGTATCATAGCCCACCAGTGATTGCTGAATAGACACAGTGCCTGCCTATGTAATGCGTACATCTTAATCTTCTAAAGATATAGATGGAATCTCATTAACGGTAATTTGTATCATTTAAGTAAGAACGTGGGGGTGGAGGTCCTTCCAACATTTTGTCTCCATCACCTATCTGCTCATATACTTCTCCGTCACTTGTCTGTCAAATATGTAGAAATAGCATATCAATTGCTTGATCCCATCGAACAAAGGCAATCACTGTCGGAGCCACCAGCATCGACGACAGCCGCTGGCACTGGAATGCCTGGCAAGGCTCCAACTACGGCTCCTGCCTTGACATCTTCGCGCCTGGTGAGGATATCACCTCCACATGGTACACAAGCAACTCTGCCACCAACACCATCTCCGGAACGTCCATGGCGACCCCCCACGTTGCAGGTACGTTAGGGATATGGTATGCATTTTAGTGAGTCATAGATATGGTAAGATATTTTTGGCTTTTAATATTATTTTGCGGCACGTAGGCCTATTGCTTAATGTAGTTCAATTCAATTTTACTGTCGTACCATTTTGAAATGGAAAAAACAAAGTATATAAAACAATGGATTATTAATAATTTCGTGATAGAATTATTTCACGACTCTGATGGCGAATGCAAATCATATATATATATATATATATAAGTTAAATCCGGGCGGTATATAATAATGAGACGAAGGAAACATGTAATGACGTCAAATGCCTTGCTTGGAATTAAAAAAAAAAAAATTGTGTGATCAGACGCACATGGGTTAACGGCTATCTCGAGGCGGTACTTGTAAGTCAACGGTTCTTTTCTTTGTTTGTTTATACGCTTGAATTTAGTTTTTAAAAATTGTGACACAAAATGAACGTACTCAGTGCATGGACATGACAAAATACAAATGTAGGGCCTACTGCTTTAAAAAAAAAAAATAAGCTGTGAGTACAATATGTCTGAGTGCATTCATCACATTTCATTCGCTTACCACTAAAGCTGTAGACTAATGGTGAATATGTTTAATGCATGGGTCTCTTAAATCTCCAGGTGCGCTTGCACTTTACGGCGGATGGAACGCTTGGAACACTATCTTGAACCAAGCAACCTCTAACCGCCTTTCAAACATCGAGAGCGGTTCTCCAAACAAACTGCTCTACGTCTAAGGTGACTAGAAAACTAATTTGTATAATTCTTTGCACCCTGCACTATCCGACTCCGTAGCCAGTTTAACCTTAGCAATTAATGATAAAATCGAAATATTCCCCACATATACACTGAATATCAGTTCAAAGAAAATAAATATAAATGATAATTGTGTTTTTGGAATGCCTCGAAAGGGACATTATTTTGTTAAATTAGTTCCAACATACAAGTGCAATAGGGCAACGTTGATTCTCTCAAAATCCACCAAACGATAAAATTTGAGTGATATGATTATGTATTCTTTCAAGGAAAATAGTGCAAGGATCTTAGCCACACATGAAATTGTACAGGTTGGACAATACAAGTAGGATTTTCCACGAGCCTATAAGCTTCTGGTTTAATCAGTTAATTGTCCATTGATTGTATACCTAAAGAGAAGAAATATCTGCCTCAATTAACTCAAAAGATATTAATGATATACCTGTGTGATGCGGAAGAAAAAAGAGTCAGGAGATAGAGAGATAAAAAGTAAGAGACGAAGAGAAATGAAGACGACAGGAAAGACGACGGAAAAGAAGCAAGAAGAGAGTACCTGTAGAAGATAAAACGGGATGTATACTTTGTGGGTGACGTTAGCTATTCCGAATATTCGTTATTCCGAAACAGAAATTCCCTATACATAGACGTTCATCATTCCAATCATTTATGGCGTCATTCCGAATATTCGTATTTCTGTAGCTGAAGTAAGGTTTGTTAATCCGGAAATGACAGAAAGAAAGTTATTTCGAAGTTTCGTTGATCCGAAAATGAAATAAGGTTCGTTAATCCGAAAATATAAAGACATCAGGTACTAACAAACCTCCGGAATTACGAACTTTTTTTTTCTTTTTCGAAATAACAAACATTCGGATTAATGCCCCTTAATATCATTATCGATTTAACGAATCTCCGGAATAACGAATTCACTTTAATCTCAAATTAACGAGCCTTCGGAATTATATTGTAACCTGTCCAGCTGTCACACATATTTTGATTAACTTTCACTTATCTTTCCTTTATCCGCACTATGAAAAAAAAAAAAAAAAAAAAAAAAAAAACCTGTTTGGGGAAACATCGCAAGTAACTTAGAAAATATAACCATTGATAACTAAGAACATTTCAAAGTCACGAAGTCTTTAAGTTGTAAGCTCTCTATATACCAGGCTCTACAAAAACGTCTTTCGTTTTTTTTTTTCCTGCCATATTACAGATGGAGAAACGAAGCACCACGGCTTGCAAGATCAACGTTCGCAATCCTTTAAACTTCTAAGAGTCGTTTTGATTTTGCTTCCGAATTGTATGATCATGTAATAACATGTTGCTTTTTTTTTTGGGGGGGGGTTCAGTTTGATCTCAAAGCTGCATTTTCCACAAAAATCATACATAAATGAAGAATGCACGCATAATATGAACGAAAATATAAGCAATAAATTCGCAGTACATGATTATGATACTCGTAAGGAGCTGCCCGAGCTGGCTACAATTTGGTCAGCTCTTATACATTTTTCTCATTATAATTACACACATGAAATTGTGACCTAACCCTAGGATTATTAATTCACTAGGAGACAGAGAAAATGTATTCATCGTCATACTTTTAGCTTTGGTTTCTCAAAGAATGTTATGTTTTGAATCCCAAAGAGAATATGGCCCTTTGGGGAAAAATGTTGATTATTAAGTATGATTTGAACAAATGTCTTGAAATATTGAAAAAAAAAGATCTACGAAACAATTATTTCCAGGTTGAATGAAAGAAATGCAGGAGTCTACCATCGCAAGAAGATAGGTGAAGGCAGCCTAAAAAAAGAAAGAAAATAAACACAGAGTAATGGGCAACTTGCCAGTAAAACTGGTTTTAAACAGAGGGAAGTGAGTTGGGGAGGAAGACACGAAGAACAGTGATAACCTAAGTGTGCAATGGTATTTTCTTTTTCCTGTGGGGTCCATAGTGCAATTATCTACCCCCTAGACAATTGCCCCAGACCCTTCCACTGACCCTAACCCTTATCCTAATCCTGTACCTAATCCTAACCCTAACCTGAACTCTAACCCTAAACCTAACCCATACCCTAATCTTTCCTCTTACCCTATCACTTACCAGTATTTAGCCGGAGGTTGATTGCCCTGATACGTTTCCTTAGGTATCCCCAGCAACACCACACCAGATAAAACAGTTTCTTCCTATATAGGTATACCCAACAGTGAGACGCTCCCAAGAGTGGCTATAATGCACTACACGAAAACTTTTCCAAAGCCAATGTTTTGGTATTTCATATTCATATATATATATATATATATATATATATATATATATATATATATATATATGGAAAACAAGAAAGGCACCATTCATGAGATATAGTGCAGTTGGGGAATGATCCAAAACCTATGTCTGATAATTAACAATGTCACAAAAATCTTAACTCGAGGTAGGCCTATTGCGTCTATTCTGTAGTTGTAGAGGCATCATGGAATGTTCTGTTGTAATGATTGGGTGAATAAACTATAGAAATGACTTGCAGATTCGTGTGTGTTTATCTCGTGAAAATGTGTACAAATCATTGCAATACATGTAAGTGTCAAGTTGCAATAGTTGAAAGAAAATGAGGTGAAAATGTTGACATGAGCATGAGTGCTGAGCTATGTGATGTGTGTGTGTGTGTGGGGGGGGGGGGTGGTCATCCCACGAGCCCAACAATGAAACTAGACTTGGAATTTGTCAACACTGACAAATTAGGTGATCCGATCTTTTCGAAAATCAATGATTTGAGTCCTGATCCCAATAGGCATGACCGTAAAGGTTTTATCTGTGTATATGGACATCGGCCGTGTGATGTTTGGATTCTCATTTAGAAAAAAGGGAGTCAGGTCTGCCATCTTTGGTGCCATATTCCGTATACACTATAACGAAGATACAGAATGAAGTATATTTGACCATCGACCCCACTTTGCATAGCCAAGATGGCATCTGAGAAAAAAGTGGTTATTTTGTGAAATGATCCTGGTAATGTGGTCTTTGTGTGTGCAAAATATTGGAAAGATAGGACATGTATTCATCAAGATACAGGATGATACATTTGTGACCTTTGACCCTAATTTACCTACCCAAGATGGTGTTCGATCAAGTAGTTGTTACCTTATAAAATAATGTACGTCACATGAACTAAACATGTGCAAAATATGGGGGTACTAGGGAATGTCTTTCATGTGTTATTGCAAAGAAATATGAAAATACATCGAAGCTAAGCTTTAATTTAAGAGAAGTTTTTCGACGTAATTTCGACGTCGTTTGAAAAAACGGAGGACACATTGCCTATAGCGCAAAGTCTCAGCTACAACATATTAAAATCTGGGAGAAATTCACTGTAGGGTAAGTGAGATAGTGCTCGATAAAGACAGTCATGTTAATTTTTCTTTTCAAGAAAAACTGCACTCCTATAGAGATAACTCGCAAATGGGTCAAATTTGACAAGGTTACCTTCAATCTATTTTTACGAGGTGAAGACTTCATCCAGCGAAATATTTGATGATTAAAACTAATAGAGCATTAAGTAAGCTACAACATACTGAAATCTGGGTGAAAATTGGCCAAGGATAAGTGAGATACGCTCGAGTAAACTTGAAATTTGATGACGTCATTTTGAAAATTCACTTTTTTATTTTATTAAGAAATTTGATATCTTTTCATCATTTTCCAGCATCGCCACCCCATGCAATGACATGTACAACTCATCAGCTTTCAAAATATGTAAAGAAAAGGGGGGTCACCGTCCATCCTGGCGAGTAAATTCGGATTTAAAATTGGCGGTTTTTTGGTATTGTTGCACTGTATATCGCCATTGACGCGCGCGCGGAATTTCAACTTTGATGGGCCCGTATGACGTCATATTGAGTCGGATTGACTTGAAACTTGGTAGAAATATTCCTTGGCATTTCAGGCATCTGATACATGTGAAAAAACGGGAAATTTCTATTGCATATGAGCTGTGCGTGCGTATATGTGCGCGCACGTACGCGTCCGTCCGATTTTTTTCATTTTTTCAAAAAATGCTCCAAATGGTCTGAAACGTGTGCAAAAACATTTTGAGCTCGATTTGAGCATACAAATATTTCAACGCGCGCGTACGCGCACGTTTTAAGAGAAAATATGAATTTTGAGAACATGAGTAGAATGCGCATAACTTGAAATATATGTGACGTAAATTTCATTGAAAATTCCATTCCATTAATGAGATATGATTGAGAATGTGTTTTCATATAATGACGTCATAGTGACGTCACGGTCGACTAATCACAATGATTTTACTTGATCTGTCGTCTTTGGGACACGATACATATATGGTATAATTTTGACATTGATAGGAAGAGGACTTTCAGAGCTAACCTCTGCACAACTTTTGAGGAGAAATAAAGAAAGAAAGAAAAGAAAGAAGAAGAAAGAATCCGTACAGATACAGAAGGTGATCCGAGAGGATACTCGGATCACCTAAAAAGGCCAAAAGTTTCAGTCTCGACGGTCTTGTTTACGTGATGTCAAGCTCATGGGCCTTATTTGCCTATAGTGACGTGCACGTGGACCGTATAACTCGTGGGTCTATTTCACGGGTGCTCGTGACGAGACGGACACCCACAAATCATGCACCCCTCGAGTCATACAGCCCACGAATCGTACAGTCCACTGCAGCCCATGAGTTCCAGACTAAGCAAACAAGGCCTACGAGACCGACGCATTAAGTCCCATGTTGTGGGCTGGTTTTTACCTCGTGTCTAACTCTTGGGCTTTATTTGCCTGGTGTCGAACTCATGGACTATAAGGCTCGTGGGCTGTTTGACTCATGGACCATTTTTGGATATCGAATTCTTGAGCTGTATGGCTCGATGGTGTCGGTCTCGTGGGATGACCCCTATTTTACTTGATGTCGAGCTCACTGGCCTCTTTAGATAGTGTCCAGCTCATGGGCTGCGTGACTCGTGAGCTGTGTAACTCTTGGACTGTATGACTCGTGGGTTGTATGACTCGTGGGTGTCGAGCTTGTGGCGTACACTCGTAGCTTGAGGAGCTTCCCTCCAGACCAAATATTTGTTTCTTTCTTTGTTTATTTTTCTTCCAACACAATTTCACATATAAATCAAGATTCTTTTCAGTAATATCACATAAAATATCAATATACAGATTTCAATGCACATGATTCGAAGAAGGAAAATAAATGTATAAATTATTTCCATTAACAAAATATGTATTAATAAATTTCCAAATCATTACCTGAGAAATTATGCGGAAGAAGGACTGCCACGATAAGCAAATGCTTGAACAGGTGGCAGCCCAGGGACCTATCTATACATAATACACATATCAGGACCTATATTTAGCGGAATGCATGGGGAAGTACTAGTGAAGATATAACGATGCGTAAATCGTCTTTTTGCTTTGGGAGAGTTTTATTAACAAATTTTAAGTGAGGAACGAAAAGATCAGGGAGATATTTCAAAAAGCTGTTGGTAAAGTTACGAACGATTCACGAGCGACTGGTGATCAGTTCTTGTGCTGAATAATGGAAATTCTGATAAGTACAGGTACCCATATAACACATCAGAACTGATCACCAGTCGCTCGTAAGCTGTTCGCAACTGTACGAACAGCTTTATGAAACAGGGCCCAGGTTGAAGGAAATTAATAGAGGACAATCCTCGAATAAATGTTCACGTCATTCTCCCTCAAGCCAACGTGAGTCCACGTGTATAGACCCACTTAAAACTGGAAATATATGGAAACATAAACATGAAATGTAAAATGAAAAGTTATGATGGTAAAATGCATAAAGTTATAAAATCCATAAAAATTTTACGATAAAAGCCTGCTTTAATCCGTCATCTTAAACACAAATTCATTTACAGCCAACTATAACAGACAGTACATCTCTTTAATATAAGGTGGAAAAGTACGTAGTTCAAGATATCACACCTTGTGAACACAACATGTATACTACATTTCCACTTTGAACGTCACTGTATTCAGTCTACATGCAGGACATATTTGTTTTCCAGCCTTTTGGCAGTCTGAAATGGTTAACCATATAAATGCTCATGAAGGTCTACACAAAATTCAAGTGGCTTGCAATTGCTGCCGAAATCTAATGCTTGCAAAGGGCACAGTCACTGATATCTACTGTGAGAAGTATCAGATGTATCTCATTGGCCAATCGCTTTGCAACCACCGCGCCACCATACCACGTACGTCGCCCATACTCGTGTGCGGTGTCGTGTTATGTTAAAATGCTACAGTCACACACGGCCTGGTCGCTTGCGCACTTCAAAATTTCAGCTCAACTTATGAATAATTCATGTCCTGTAGCGTTTCCATGTACGAAAAAAAAAAAAATATTCGCGGCCGGGTCACAAGACGGATTTGATCCGGGTATAAATGAGCCGGATAAGTCCCGGAATGGAGGGTAGTTTATGCTACATTCACAGTCACACACGGCCGGATTTCGAAACGGGTCCATAAGGAATTAAAACCGTATCGACCCGGTTCGAGCAGTAGAGACCTGTATTGACCCGTATCGAACCGAAAAAAAAAAATCGCTTTAAATCCTTCTGAATCCTTTTCGAATCCTATCGACCCTTGCCAACCCGCTTCGACCCGTGCCGACCCGGATGTAAACCTTGTTATCATCCGTTGTATGAAGGCAGTGCGGTATACGTCAAGGGTCCATACGGTTTTACGCTGCGGGTTGCAGCGGATCGATACGAGTCAATGGTTGACCCGGTTCGAACCGGTCAATTCGGATATCAATACGGAGTTGAAATCCGTAAGAAAATTTTGAACATGACCAAAAATTTTTCACCGCCGTGTCGTAGCCTCCGGAATCCATTGACACGGGTTACGATGCGGGCCAATGCGGGTCTCTACGGCTCGAACCGGGTCGATAAGGTTTTAATTCCTTATAAACCGATTCTGTGACGCGCTATGTGTATTTTTTGGCATGGGCAGCGCCATTAACGCGGTGTCTTAGCCGACCCCCCCCCCCCCCCTCCCCCACCCCCTTCCGCGCACGGAATGAAAAACTGATGCATGGTCGTTTTAGCCAATATGCGTCTCGTACTGAGTGTGCGAATGCTTGCTTAGTGCGCGAACCTTTGTTACATGTGCGCGATAAACACGTTGCCCGTGGGGTGGGGGAGGGGGGAGGGGGTCGGCTAAGACACCTCAAAATGAGCTTATGGCTGCGCCCAGTGCCACAAATTGTCTACTGTCCTCAACGAACCCGAATCGGTCTATAGACGCTGTTCGAAATCCGGCCGTGTGTGACTGTAGCATTAGTATAGTAGCCTCTGCAGGGAAATGAGGGCAAGTCCCATTAAAGCAGGGAGGTGGGAAGAGCCACCTCCCTATGGTAATAATGTCAAACTGTCATGTCATGTCTAATAATGTCATGTCATGTCTAATAATGTCAAACTGTCATGTCTAATAATGTCAAACTGTCATGTCAAACTCATAATATTGTTTCTTGTACATTCTGTTGGAAAGAAAAAGTGAAAATAAAGTTTGAATTGAATTGAATTGAATGTGTCGCTGAGACTTCATTGTTTCTACGGCGTGAATGAGACAATGATATTTCTAGAAACTTCCTACACTGTAAAAACATCGGTGTTAGATTTAACACCACGAGTGTTAAATCCAACACCGATCAAACTTCAATAAAGGACCACACCCACAGGTGTTAAAAATGCACTGTGATGGTGTTGAAAAGTGTTCACCTGACACTTCGTGGTGTTAATTTGACACTGTACCTGGTGTTATTTTGACATTGTACTGGTGTTAATTCAAAAATGACACCACATGGAGTTGATTTGATATTTGTTGGTGTTAATATCAATGGTTTAACACCCGTCCAGCTTCAATAAGAGACCACACCAGCTAGTGTTACTTTGGTGTAAATTTATTTTCACATTTTTTCAAAAATCTAGTATTTTAATGTAAAATTCTTGATCGTCTTGTTTAAATTAAAAATCAACAAGAAGTGCAGCTACTAAGAAACTCTTCAAAAAACAGTTTAAAATTTGGAAATGACACCCGGAGGTGTTAATTTAACACCATAAATGAGCACCGAAAATTTAACACCAGCTCGGTGTTCACTATTTAACACCGGACTTTTTGCAGTGTATGGACATGATAGAGATAAGCGTGGCACAGTACAGACCCTCATCAAACTGGTAGAAGAGTACAAACATCCATTATTTTGGTTGCGTCATGAAAAAATACAATGCATGACAAGATTACGTTAAACAACATATTTTTCCACAACACTGAGACTGACATTGGTGATACAAAAGTGACGGGTAACGACTCCATGCACATAATACCATGAAGATAAACGTTGTGCAAGTTGTACGTTTAAAGAGGAAATCCATTCCAAATATAAGTTAGTCTGATAAAAAGGAGTAAAATTTTACGAGTTCAACGGTAAAACTTTGACTGAAATTAGATGAAAAATAAGGAAGTTATGGAATTATAGAGTTTTTGATAATTTCTCCAAAACAGTTCTTGTACAGTGGGTATGAATATGCAAATGAGTGAGCTAATCATGTTATACCCTCACAATTTTCCATTGATCGTGTACAAAAAAAAAGTGATGGAAATTCATTGTTTCTGTCTTTGAAGTCTGAAACATGACGTTATTCCTGGTTGAATAACTTCACAGTAGTGATCAGTTAGACATATTATGAGGATTTGAGCCTCGGGCATAATTGCGTTTGAATGAAAAACTGTAAAATTTCAAAACTTTACGTATGTATACAAACTACACGGTAAGTTGTTAGGGAATGACATGCCCACTTTGTCATTTGCATATGCATATTGACTGTTCAAGAACTGTTCCCCCCCCCCCCCCAAAAAAAAAAAAAAAATGTCATAACTTCATTATTTTTTGTCCGATTTCGATCAAATGTATACCGTTGAGCTCTTAATATTTCATTCTTTCTTATCAGAATAACTTATATTTGGACTGGATTGCTAATGCGCCAGCCATGAAGATAATGCAGCATTATAGGCTTTAATAGCCAAATATCACACGGTCGCATTATTTTGATGACAGGCGCCTAAGCTCCAAAATCAGAGCCACACGTTCACAGAGTATTTGAAATGGTTGAACAGCAACTCAAATCAGTAAATTGATATATTTGTTTTAAGTTAAATGTAAAAATATGGACAGGCAAAAAAAAAGTAAACCGGGCTCTTTCGGTAGAAAGCTCTAGATTTTGCAGTCTGTCCGATTTAATAGTGAAGCTGCAATTAGCATACGCAGATAGGCAAATACAAGAGAAATTATCATAGCGAAATATAGCTGTACTTTCCCCCTGTAACCCCTCCTCCACTAGATAAGAATTCTGATGATGCTTGCACTTCTAATCACCAATCATGCATTTCACGTTCTTCATTTAAGCAATACTGCCAGGTAGGTATAATTGTATTTGATTATTCATAACGATGAGGAGTTGTATATAGCAGCTATTATGGCTATTCTACGCCGTGTTCAGGACTTAATTTAATGAAATGAGTAACGGATAACGTAACATTACAAGAACAGAATGGCAGAAGTTGTATTAAACTGGACCTGCAGTTGTGGAAATTTAACACTTCACACGATTTCATCAAAAACTGTCAGTTTTGAGAGTAAATCCACCCCAAAATGAATAAACTCTAAAGGAAAAAGAAAATTCGTGTAAGATTTTACCTTGTTCTAAACACTTCTTGGCCAGTTGTTATGAATATTACAAATCAACAAGTTGATGATGTCATACTCTCGCAATTTTTTATTCATTTCATATACAGAAATGAAAAACAAAAAACAAAACTCGCAGCTACAGAGATATAAAACTTGTCGTAATACCGCCATAATCAAAAGGAACAAAATAAGTAATAACGCTGATATATTTAGGTGTGGGAATATCCTTTTTCCTGTGTTAGCTAAAAATACATCTTTTGTTCGAATTTCATGTAAAACATACATGAAAAATTGTGAGGACACGACATCATCAATTCGCTAATTGGAATATTCTTAAGATCTGGTTGGGAAATATTTTCCGAATAATTATGAAATTTCAAAATGTTATCTCTTCCAATGTATTCCCTATTTCCCGATTTTTGTCATTTTTGGAATGTTCTCTAGCGATTTTTTTTCTCTTTAAATGTATTTGTAGGGTGGATTTTTAAGTATGTGTGTGCACATTTAAAGTCAAGGGAAATGAAAGATTTACAAAGTCCATCTTCCTGAAGAAATTTAATGTCACCGCATCTCTCTCGCTCTCTTTCGTTTTTAGAGAGAGTGCTATTGCAACAGAACAAGAGAAGAAAGAGATTTACATAATGGAGAGAGAGAGACGGGAGGAGGGGGAGGGTGGGGCAAAGGAAACGCTGCCGTCATCCGAAAGACGCTTATCTTGCCCAGACATGCAAATCATTATCGCCCGACAGGTACAGAATCAGCCCTCTCTTAATTTGCATAAATAATGTCCATATCTCCACGGTGCCAGGTAAAAATGGCAGAGGTAAAAATGGCAGAGGTAAAAATGGCAGGGGTAAAAATGGCAGGGGTAAAAATGGCAGAGGTAAAAATGGCAGAGGTAAAAATGGCAGGGGTAAAAATGGCAGAGGTAAAAATGGCAGAGGTAAAAATGGCAGAGGTGAAAATGGCAGAGGTAAAAATGGCAGAGGTAAAAATGGCAGAGATAAAAATGGCAGAGGTAAAAATGGCAGAGGTAAAAATGGCAGAGGTAAAAATGGCAGAGGTAAAAATGGCAGCGGTAAAATGGCAGAGGTAAAATTGGCAGAGGTAGAAATGGCAGGGGTAAAAATGGCAGAGGTAAAATGTTAGAAGTAATGAGAGCGATTTCGTCGGAGATAAACGTATGAAGAGGTTTTGAATGATAACTTAGCCAGAGCAAACTGTATTCATCGAATTATCAAATCTAAACTGCAGATTTGAAGAATGTTTATTGAATTATGTTTTAAAAAGATTAGAGCACTCTCATTATTCTGAGTTTGATACAGCATGACATTCTGATGATACATATGAAGCAGGTACACAGTGAATTGTCTTATGACTTCTGATAGTGAACAGTTTTTAATGGTTGCTCAGCAATGTAAACGCAGGAGGGAATACAGATCATTCTTATTGATACACAGAAAATGGGGAAAAGTGAATATGATACCACTGGCAAATTACGTCCCGTAAAACCATACTGTTGGAAAGACATGCATTTTTCTTCTCTTTTTTAATGCGGGGCGTGGACTTTTTCTTGTCTGTATGGTTGAAGATCACCTATTGGAAAGCAATATACCGTGAAGTACCTGGTTTAGCAAATATTTAATCACAGATGATATAACTTTTGAGCCCAGCTATTAGTAAAATTGCTTTTACATTGAACATCTTTAATTAAAAAAAAATAATGATGCGCAGTGTGGGGCACGACATATTTCAATCTGTCTTAACGGATAACGTACTATTATGTTTCTTTGGAAATATAGATATTTCTCCTTTAATCATGCTATTAATGAACATCTTTAATTATCATCACACAATGAAGGATTAAAAATCTAGGGCAGCTAGTGTTACTTTATCGGATTGGATACCATGTTGTTATCATGTTGTTCTCGGGGTGAAACACGGAAACTGTGGTATCATAAAGTTTCATGAATAATGAATATAAGTTCATTTTGCACTACGATATATATTCATAAGCATTATGCCCTTCAGCATGGTGTTGTGGAGTTTGCCTGTTATATCAAAGAGGTTCTCTCGCCTTCTTGATGATTATAGTTTACCTCCTGATGGTTACATGCCATCATCATAATGCATGGTGATTATCAGAATTGTATAAAATCCGCTAGGTTTCCTGGTTTGTTACATGCTAAATAATTCTGGACTTAGAAATTACCTATATCTGGCTTACGTTACAGTCAACGGGTTTTCCTACGAAAACATTCAGGTTTCGTAGGAGCCTATTTATCTCACAAGGCCTGATCACGACATAATGTAGAAGTAAAATCACAAAACGCAAAAAACAAACTACAGCAGATGTATCGGCAGACATAAGTAAGCTCTTGCAAAATATTGTATTACATTGTTCAAGTATCACATGGCGCAAAAACAAATATCTCGAAGTTTAATGAACACTTTGTGGTCACTTTACAAACTTATGCCTATTAAGACTGGAGACGAACTTTAGCAATAGACTGTTCAGTGAGAGTAAAAACCGATAGTTTGCCATGGAATTTCTTTCAATCATTGTTGAACGAATCCGCAGGCGAAAATATGTAAATGTTTGATGCCTTTCAAACTTAGCTGTTGCCCCAAAGCATGGGCGTAAATCCAGGAACACATCAGAATCAGGTCAATAGCACCATTAGACCCAGAGATATTCGCAATTGTAGATTTCAAATGGCGACCATTTTGAAATCCAACATGGCGGACATAAAGAGAGAATTCCAAGTGGCCCAATATCTGAAAATGTTTGCAATATGTTAATATACATTTGTGCCAAATTTGGTGCTTGTATCACAAAATGCACGATAGGTTTCCTAAGCTGCCCCACTAAGAGTATCTAGTGATACCCCTTTATATATAAAACATTTTCGTGTAATTAATGATTTGTTTAACCCCTAATTTGGGGGGATTTGGACATCAAGCGGGGAGAAATGAGACAACCTAGAGAGAAATTGGATAACCATCATGACCAAAGTAGGATTTACATGTCGCGGGGAGAAATGTAACACTGCCCTATTAAATGGCTCCCAGTGGTAACAGAAACAGCAAAAGATCCCTGCCAATTTTTCATACCTGCATGTCTGTTATCAAGCAATTTTATTTTCAGAAGTTTGTACACTTATTAAAATGCCTATTAACATAGTATAGGACCTACCAGATCTATAGTAAGTTTGATATTTTACTGACTATACCTGTAGAGCTGTATAGTGGTTATAATTATGTCCATTTTCAAGTGTACCGAATCTCATCTTATTACTGATATATAATTGGATTGTTGACTGGCCGAGCATTTTTAAAGTTATTTGAGTGTCCCATATTTCTCCCCGTGTCCCATTTCTCCCCGGTCTCCCCCGTGCTTTATTTCAGAAGGCACGAAAAGCGCGTATTGTGAGAAAGGTGTCAGAAACATGAAGAAAAAAAATATGTCACTTCACCTCGTCCTCTTGCATTTTAACAACTAAATTTTTAGCAATGGCAATTTTATCTCTAGCATTTTGTCCACTGACATTTCGACCACTGACAACTTTAACTCTGACATTTTTACCACTGACATAATTATTTACCTCTGCCATTTTTACCCCTGCCATTTTTACCTCTGCCATTTTTACCTCTGCCATTTTTACCTCTGCCATTTTTACCTCTGCCATTTTTACCCCTGCCATTTTTACCTCTGCCATTTTTACCCCTGCCATTTTTACCTCTGCCATTTTTACCTCTGCCATTTTTACCTCTGCCATTTTTACCCCTGCCATTTTTACCTCTGCCATTTTTACCCCTGCCATTTTTACCTCTGCCATTTTTACACCGAACCATTTCCACGGCAGTAGTTTCTCATTAATGAAGAGAGGGGCTTCGAATTTTTCGTGCGTTTCACGTTGTCACATCTTACATCTCCTGAGAACATTTTCTCCCGCTCCCTGCGAATTGTCGTTTGTATTAAAGGCATAATTTACAATTTGTAGATGAAAAAAAAAAAGCATCAAGCATTAGCACTTCAAAACAGTTCTAAAATGTGAGTTAGGGATAGAAAAAAAGTATCAAATGCAAAAATTTGAACCAGTGTAATCGATGTTAAGTTTTGTTAAATATGATGTGCACAATAGTTATGATAAAAACATTTCCAGACTAAACCGTTGACATATTTGGTTTAATGAGATAAATAGTGAGATTTCCTTATATTTAGCCTTTACGGCAAAACATTTTATTTGGTAGGGCGGTTTTTGTTTTTTTTTTTAATTGGTACAACTGACCTACACATATGCATCAAAAGTGATATCTTGAGCATCTTTTAAATCACTGCTCCCAAAGGCAAACAGGACCTTTATGGTGGAAAGTACGTCCTTCGGTTTGCATTGCCTACCTTCCACTAAAACTTGAAAAACACACATCTCAGTATGTATTTCAAATGTGTGTTTGTACACATACACGCGCATGCAAACGCACATGAATATAGGTACGATTGCAAGTGCACATTTGATATAAAATACATCATGCATATACAATTCATTCATTCATTCATTTATTTTTCATTTCCAACAAAAACATATAAATATATTACAAAAATTGAATACAGTGCATAAATTTCATCATACAAAGTAAAGGATAAATTTACAGAAAACTTGTAGGTATAGGAAAATGTTGGAAATGGGGAGGAATGCTAAAAAGCTGAGCTTGTAGGCTGCATTCCCCCCACACGTAATACAAGAAATTATATGATCGATAGACTGATAAGCATTGAAAATAGATGAAACAAAGAAACTAAGACAAAAAGACCTATAACCTAACTTATCCAAAACAAAAACCCTGAACAAATCCCTACACTACACTAAGTCGCTGTCATGCCGGAAAAGAGAGGAGAGAAACAAAATAGTATGTGTGTGTGTGTGTGTGTGTGTGTGTGTGTGTGTGAGTGTGTGTGTGTGTGTATGAGAGAGAGGGGGGGGGGGAGAAAGCAGCTTAATGCGTGGTGTGAAGATAAGAGACAAAAAAAAATAGAAGGACACGAGAGGTAGTGGATGGATGGAGCCGCTTAGCTGTAATTCCAATAGAATATAAGGTTGGATTTTACACTTCTTTGCAACCAATAAAGAATCAACAATTCTTATAACTGTTCAAAATATTTTTCTTCAGATTACTCTTAAAGGAACTTAAACTTGGAGATGTCCTCAAACTGTTAGAAAGGTTGTTCCAATATTTAGGTCCAGCAAATGTAAATATAGAATGTGTAAACATTGTTCTAGTTAAAGGCAGATGGAATTCATCTGAGTGACGAGTTGGATATTTATGGAACGAGCGGTTTCTCGCAAACATGCTTGTGAAGACAGACGGCAACAAATTATTAGAAAGTTTATACATAAATTGGCCAAGACAATAATAATTAATATCAGTTATCTTTAAAATTTTGTTTTCAGAAAATAAAACATCGGTGTGGGCTCTCCAAGAAACATGACAAATTATTCGAAGAGCTTTTTTCTGGAGACGGGACAGTCTGTCGAGATATGATGGATGTGTGTTCCCCCAAGCTATGATGCCATAATTCAAATAAGGTAAAATCAAAGCTGAATATAACATTAAAAGGGTGGGAATAGAAAAATAATATTTAACTCTATTAATAACACCAATATTTCGAGATATTGTGTGACAAATACTATCAATATGTGACTTCCATAAAAGTTTATTGTCAATAACCAAACCTAAAAACTTCATTGATGCAACTTCATCTATAACTATATCATCTATTTTTATATTATTAGGAAGATTATTTAAAGTATTACTAAATAATATACATTTAGTTTTAAGAAGATTTATAGACAACTTATTTGACCTTATCCAACATAACAATCTCTTTAATTCAGAATTTAACAAATCCACCAAAATATGAGGATCTGAATGAGAAAGAAAAACATTAGAGTCATCAGCAAAAAGTACAAAAGATAAAATATTAGAAGCATTTATTATATCATTTATATACAAAATGAATAAAAGAGGTCCCAGTAAACTACCCTGAGGTACACCACAGGTGACAGATTGGTTGCAGGAGTTTTGACCAGATAGAAAAACATACTGTTTACGATCAGAGAGGTAACTCCTGAACCACTCCAAGGCCTTGCCACGTATACCATAGTGACATAATTTGTGAAGTAATATTTTATGATCAATGGTATCGAAGGCCTTGGAGAGGTCCAGGAAGACACCCACTGTGTGATGAGCCCTATCTACTGCTTTGGCTACTTTTTCAATAAAGGAGAGAATTGCTTGAGAAGTGCTATGTCCTTTGCGGAAACCAAATTGTGAATCAGAAATGATATCATAAAAATCAAGAAATTTAAGGAGTCTAGAATAAACAACTTTTTCTAACAGTTTTGAAAACGATGACAACAATGAAATTGGTCTATAATTACTAATATCTTCCTTATTACCTTTCTTATAAATTGGGATTACTTTAGCAATTTTCATTCGTAGCGGAACAACACCACTGCTTAATGACAAATTAAAAATGTAAGTTAAAGGTTCAACAATATTCTCAGCTATATTTTTCAAAATAGCGTTATCAATACAATCAGGTCCCGAGCTTCTTTTACTTTCCAAACTCATAATGATATCTTTTACTTCATAACTAATAATCGGATCAAAAAAGAATGAATTTGAGTTGGGTAATTTAAGAAATTCATAGAAATTTTTTTGACAAGCAGGAGTTTTATTAGCAAGATCATGTCCAATCTGCGAAAAGTAAAGGTTAAATGCATCTGCAATCATCACAGGGTCTGTTATTTCCTTGTCACCAGAAACAACTCTTGTAACACAAAACTTATCATTTTCTTTATTTATAGCACTGTTTATTATTTTCCAAGTTTTACTCATGTCATGCTTACAAAAGGATATCTGATCCGCGTAATACTTCTTTTTTTCATAACGCAATATTCTTGTAAGAGTGTTTTTATACATAATATATTTACGATGAGATTGTTCAGTACGTTTAATTTTGTCTGCATAATACAAATTGTTTTTCCGGTTTATAGATCGTAAAAGAGATTTTGTTATCCATGGTGATCTAGGATACTTTTTGTAATCACGTTTAACTTCTACCAAAGGAACATATTTCTCTAAATGAGAATTCAAAATATTCATAAAAACATCAAATGATAAATCCGTATCATGAGTGCTATATACTTCTCTCCAAGTTTCTTCATTCAGACTATTCTTCAAATTCTGTAAGTTATCCGGTGTGACTTTTCTAAATACTTCTCTAGTGGGACTAATTGGTTTCGTGGTGACTGGGATGGATGTGAAAATTGGAAAGTGGTCTGATATATCTGCTAAAATGATATTCGATTTAGGAGTAGGCGTAATATTACAAAATATATTATCAATAAGTGAAGCTGTATTATCTGTCACTCGGGTGGGTTTAGTAATAAGTGGTAAAAAAGAAGCTGAAAACATACTATCAAGTAAATTCTGAGAGGCATTTACTGTGTGGCATTTCAATATATCTATATTGAAATCGCCCATAACAAAGCATTTTTTATTAACAAAAATTGGGTTATGGATGAGATCCTGTAAGGCTTCTAGAAATAATGCACTGCTGGAGTTTGGAGGTCTATATATCAATGTAATCAAAATATTCCTAGACTTTGGGATATTTATTTCAACAACCAAAGATTCTAAAATTTCATTCATGGAGTTAAGTTCGGTGTGTACAAAATAATCAAAATGTTGTTTAATATAAAATGCAACCCCTCCTCCTACCTTGTTAGTTCTATTATTCGTAATAAAATCATAACCAGAAAATGCAAAAGAATTAGGGGAATATTTAGTAAGCCACGTCTCAGTGAGCCCAATAACAGAAAATGAATTCTGGGTAGGATTTTCTAGTAAAGATTGTAAATGTTCGAAGTTGCTATTTAAACTTCGGACATTTAGATGCATCAATGAAAAACTATCATTCGATATCTCTAAAGACTGAAATTGATTAATCGTTAGATAATCAGAACCTTGATGTAATATATTTTCCTCATTCACATTCAAATTATCAAAGATAGAATTAATGGTATCTGCTGCACGGTATTCATATCTAAATGGGTTATTTTCACTTTGTTGATCCTTTTGATTGATTCCAAAAAGGTTAATCAAATCTTCATTCCCTAGAGAATGAAAAGCAAAACTATCTATCTGCGCCATCATTAACAACCAAAATTAAGTATTAGATATGGAGCGTAAGCTCCTAATTGGAGAATAGCAAACTTTACATAAGCCGAGCGGGACCCAACCATGGATTGGAAATAGATTAACAGCTGATTGTGAACACGAGAGATAGCATGACAAGCGACAACATAAACAAGTAAACATAAACAACAAAACATAAACAAAACAACAAAAGCACACATATTGCTCAGAACATAACTAAACCTGATAGACATCAAGCAAGGCGGAGCTCCCGGCGTGCTTGAAAACACACGAGTAAAAAAAAAAAAAAAAACCACTCATGAATGGTATAGATCTATGGCTTACGTATAAGATAGACCAACAACGCCATAGTAATCGCAGACAACTGCGGTTAAACCAGCTAATAATCAACATCAGTTTAGATCTCAGTTTTATGTATTATAAGAGACAATATTACAACAAAAAAAAAAATGGAATGCCGTGTGGAGAGAGCAGTGGATAATAACAATGAACAGGACATTGAAAGATGCTAAACTGTCACTGAATACATTCAAAATGTACAGTATAGCGTCATACTCGACGGACCCTGCACACATTTTCCAATACACATTAATTAAACCCATATATTACAACACTTTTGGTACTTCATGATAATAATATCACAAAAAAATAATTCATGTCGGGTTACTTTTTTTTTTTACAGTGATACACAGAAAAAGAAATAAGATGGTTAATACACTTTTCCTCTTCCTCTTGCTATCGTCCTTCTTGACACAAATTAGAGAGTATCAATTTTGACATATCGGTGCATGACATTTCTATGATTATACAAAAGAGGGGGAAATTGATACTGCAGAAATAAATGCAAAAGGAAAAAAAAAGATTGTATTGACCTATTGGAAATAAATGAATGATTCGGCAACCATGGCAACGTCGATTGTTAGTGATGCTGCAAATGACGGGTATGTGAACGGATAAAAGTGAAAAATGGCTTAATACATCAAATAGCATCGTTCTATAATGTTGCCATAGTGTCATGACCAGTGCAGCGGTCTTATAAAATTGCATACCATAATTATCAAAAGTAAAGATGCAGCGAGGTAAATTTGATAAATCAGATTGAAGACCAGCTGCTGAAATACATTATTAACCAGGATTAGGTCACAGTGTCCATCGGTTTAACAGTTTGACTTGGTATTCAATTACATAAGAGAGGAACAAAGTGACAAGAAAAAAAAAAAAGAAGAAGAAAGAAAATAGCGAATTACAAAAGGTCCCATATCATTCCTGGAAAAGCTAACAAAAAACCAGGATCAAATTTCTACTCGTATAGTTACTCTAGCAACAATTAAGTTGCTTTGGGTCATACACCGCAGCCGTTCATCATGATAAGCAGATGACTCCGACAAGAACACAACAATAAGAAAAAAACAAGCCCAGGTTCATCATTCAACCACGTTGCGGTTGACCCTCAGCCGCCAAGTTCATTCACAGAGAAAAAGACAAAAATCGGGTTACACAAAACTTGTTTGTGCACATAATTGGTATATGGTTATCTGGTACAAGGCATAACTTAGATATCGCGTGTACTGTGTGAGGGTAGAGAGGAACAAAAGGACCAAGGAATAAACATCTGAATTTGGGTTCACGTGACGCCTCAGCGTACATCTTCCATACATTTATGGTACACTTTCCACAAACCCTTGTCATTTACAACACTGTATCATTTGTACTCCCAAAACAAATAATACAAACTCTTTTCTTATTTGGGGAAAACAAGAGAATTCAACCGGCGGCTTATCATTAAGGAACTTGTAGTTACTCCAGCGGCAAATAATCAGCTTTCAGTAAGTTGCTTAAACGCCGCAGCCCCATCATGATAAGCTGATGACGCCACCAAAAAAATAACATAATATAACAAACAGGGTTCATCATTCGTACATGCTGCGGTTGATCCTCAGCCCCCAAGTTCATTTACAGGAGGAAAAAAAAACGAAAATCGGGTTACATAATACTTGTTTGTGCACATCATTAACGAACTCATAGTTATTCCAGCGAGAAATAATCAGCTGTCAGTAAGTTACTTTGAGTAGAACACCGCAGCTCCATCATGATAAGCTGATGACGCCACCGCAAACAGAACAATAACATAAAAAACAGGCAATGACGGGTTTCATCATTCGTACATGCTGCGGTTGATCCTCGGCCGCCAAGTTCATTTACAGAGAAAAAAAACGAAAATCGGGTTACATAATACTTGTTTGTGCACATATTCGGGATGGTTGCCTGGTAACAGGCATAACTCAGATACCGCGTGCACTGTGTGACAGTAGAGAGGAACAAAAAAGAGTAAGGAGTACAAACATCTGAAACTGAGTTCATGTGACGCCTCAGTGTACGTCTTCCATTCATTTACGAAACCATTTCCACAAATCTTTATCATTTACAACACTGTATAATTTGTGCTCCCAAAACAAATAATGCAAACTCTTTTCTTATTTGGGGAAAACAAGAAAATTCAACCGACGGCTTATCATTAACGAACTCATAGTTACTCCAGCGACAAGTGATCAGCTTTCAGTAAGTTGCTTTGAGTAAAACGCCGCGGCCCCATCATGATGATAAGCTGATGACGCCACCAAAAACATAATAATATAAGAAACGGGGGTTCATCATTCGTACATGCTGCGGTTGACCCTCAGCCGCAAAGTTCTTTTACAGAGAAAAAAAAAAAAGAAGGAAAATCGGGTTACATAATACTTGTTTGTGCACATATTCGGGATGGTTGCCTGGTAACAGGCATAACTCAGATACCGCGTGCACTGTGTGACAGTAGAGAGGAACAAAAAGGAGCAAGGAATAAACATCTGAAATCGAGTTCATGTGACGCCTCGGCGTACATCTTCCATACATTTATGATACACTTTCCACAAACCCTTGTCATTTACAACACTGTATAAGTTGTACTAAAAAAATTGAATAAATAAACCAATGGCTTATTATTTGTAGCGCGCTTTCTTATACCTTATTCTGCTTTGCCCTTGACACATGCCAAAATGTGTCCAATTT
Source organism: Diadema antillarum (assembly GCF_040938485.1). NCBI lineage: Eukaryota > Metazoa > Echinodermata > Echinoidea > Diadematoida > Diadematidae > Diadema > Diadema antillarum. The sequence continues at coordinate 2,911,472 of NW_027270950.1, read as the reverse complement.
CATCATTAGTACACCAAGCTCATTTACAGAAAAAGGGAGACCAAAAGAGGTTTCATAGTACTTGTTTGTGCACATAAATGAAATCATTACCAGGTATCAGGCATAACTTTAGAAGTGCCGCATAATGTGAATGTATTAAACTTTTAAAGGAGGAACAAAATGACCGTTGAATAAAAAATTTTGGGCTGAATTAGTGTAACGTCTCAGCGTATATCCTCCATACATTTAGTATACACTTTCAGCAGACCTTGGCTTTATCATTTGCAACACATTGTAATCTGGGTGTACTCCCAAAGCGAATAATGTAAAGTAAATCCATATATGGGGAAATACAAAATAATTACCAGCAACTTATTATTATACTTATTATATAGAGACTCATTTTTACTGTTACGCCCCTGACACATACCAAAATTTCAGGACTATATTAAGACCCCACAAAAAGGAAAAGTTAATACATCGTCATCGGTATACAAGCCGGTGTTTTGTTTTTGTTTTGGAAATATTTCACAATGACACCGTTATTGATACTACAGATTGCTGAATATTGAAAAAGAAAGTGCATGTAGAGCATGTACTTGATAGCATTAAAATGCTAGTAGAACCTGTGGAACCTGTACTTGATAACATTAAAATGCTAATAAATTTAATATCTTTAGATCGACATTGACGGTCACAAGATAGGTTATGTTAATGAAGATAAAATAAAGTGGATTAAATATATTCAGACATGTTATATAAACCTATGTAACTTAAATTGTGGGGAATCTAATATTGACCAAGATTATAACATCATATCATTCACTCTGGTGACCGCTTTTGGACAAACAAGAACAAATAGAAAAGAAGTAGGAACTGCACTGTTCCGTCTGGAACGATTGATTTCAGCAACACAAACGATCTCTGTTAATGAATAGGGGCTTTTATAGTATAATTAAAACAAAATCAAAATCAATGAAGCTTCAATCCGATAGCTTACTTGCAAAGAGATCATTGGGGCGTTTCCTGCCATGCAGTCCAAGCCGACGGCGGCCCGTTGGGACTAGTGACGGCTCTGGTCTGCAGAATGACCCTCGTACCATTGACTATTATCCTAGTTGCTATGTTGGCGCGCTCCTTCCTTAGGTTGTAGGCAATGGTAGCAAGCCTGCCACGTTCCCGCTTCATGGCTGGTGGTAAGTCGGTACGAATAGTGATGCCGGGGTTTGTTGTCGCTGTTGTGGAGGGTGGCTGACGCGGGCGTTGTTGAGAAGCGCGTAGAATCCTATCGCGATCCAGCATACGGCCAAAACGGACGATAATGGGGTCGGACTGTACATCAGACCCGGTGCTCTCTGCCGGGACCCTTCTAGGAAGCCTGTGGGCGTTGACCAGGGGAATAGTGTGCTTGGCCTCTTCCGTTGAAATTCTCAGTAAGATGGAGAAAATGGAGAAACATTCACCGTACACATCCTCGTTTGTAGTTTTAGGTCTCCCGTAGATTAGAAGATTCAACTTGCGCTCATGAATCTCGAAGATACAGCTCAATACAGCTCCCCAAAATGTTATGTTATGTTGTATGTATTGACACACACCTACATGCGATATTAAGATATGTACATAAAATATACATGAATTTGTGCGTTGGTGTATATTATACATGAGTGTGTGTATGTATACATGTGTGTATGGTGTAACTATGAGTGCTGTTTCACTATTATGAAATCAACAGCAAAACGCATTCGGCGCCTTCCCACCCTTTTGGACCCAATGTTTGTCTCGCCTAAGGAAAGGGGAAGATGAGGTATGTTGTCTTGAGCACACATCGTTTCAAGTTTATCAGCGTTACCTCTTGTTTTCATTTCGAGGTCATTTCACCCAAGAAATGATCATCTCAGTTTTCAATTCAGTTTGCTTTGTTTTGACTATACTAGCAAATAATTATGTACGATATTTTTCAAAAAGCTTAAATGGATGGTAGAGTTTCGGTTGAATTAGGGTTTCAAGTTTCCAATTTTCTATAATGATTTTTGAGATAATTAGTCTTTTCTGATAAAATATGAAAGAGCAAATGATCATGTAAGGAATTGAAAGTTTATGCCATGAAAACTGGTTTTGAAATGGCTGAAATATCTCAAACATAGCGATCTTAATTAAAGGTGAGATCTATCTTTTATTAGATCGCTTTCATGTACGTTGTTTGTTTGTTTGTTTGTTTTTATATCTAAGTCATTTTACCTTCGATTTTCAAAGACACCAGAAATTAATACTTCCTTTTTCCTATCTAGTTTTTTATTTTTTTAAACGGAAATGAATCAACAACGTAGGATAATATTTTACATTGTCTGCCAATGTTTGCAACAGATCGTTGAAATTAAATTCTAACAATGCAAAATCTTTCTGATATGTGGATGAATGAACGATACTCCCTTGAAACACCTTCTCCATGTTCGGTTGCTGTATATATACTTAGATAATGTGGTACTTTGTTGTTGTTTTTTCTTTTCAAACTTTTTATTGAAACAATCCATGTCCACCTGACATCAAAACATCACGTCACTATAATTATATTATTTATGTATACCGTACCATCAACATGCAACAACAACAACAACAAACATGAAATAACAAGTACATCAAAAAGTATCAAAATTACATCAAACAGCAAAAAGATACGCACAGTTGATAATTAAATTCATTAAGGATAGGGATCCAAATAAATATTCTACAGGGAACCAATTCTTGTCAAAAATGTCTTCAGTTTTCTTTTGTTGGCGATAGTAAGTTCTATGTAATTTGTGTTGTGAATAAAAGATAGCAATCCTGATAAACGTGGTGTTGTGTATTTACATTTGCTAATATGAATGCATATTTTGGACAAAAATATCATGTGATGTAACAAAAATTTGTTACGTCTTTTTCACTTTTTGATGAGGCCAAATAATTATCAGTCCTTAGCTCGTAAAATCTTACAACTTAATATTGAAAGTCTCACCAATCTTGTGTACAAATTCTTTTCTGAGCTTACTAACAGCTTCCCAGCCATAAAAATATGTGCATAGATGTTTCTAGGTCTGAATTACAAAAGGTACACATATCGGAACTAACTAACTCCATCTTATGTACACCCTGCCATTAATATACAGGATATATATGATGAGACACTGTAAATTGAAAACCCTCATTGTAACTTCAACTTTGCACTGTGCACCTGAATGGAGATAGTTTATTTTGTTTTCGTAATTGCCTTGGTCCAATTCACATAAAAGATAATCGGATCCTCTTACTTTTTCATGAAAATGTCAGTATTCCCATGACATGGGGAAGATGCTCGAAAGAGTCTTGTTGCTCCTTTTCTTATGTCACGGGGAAAAAAACCACCACCAAACAGACAGACAGACTCTAAGGGCAAAGAAAATGCTCTCTAGTCATCAGAAAGACGCTTATCTTTCCAAGCCGCACATAACATCATGGCTATTAATAAGCAGGAACCGAATCAGCCATCTAGTTATTTGCATAAAAATGGCCATGTGTTTCATCTACAGTAGTTTCTCATAAATAAAGATATTGACTTCAAAGTTTTCCTGGGTCATAGGAGGACACTCACGTCAGAACAATTTTTTTTTCCAGTTCCCGAGGACTTAACGTCTGTTACAGTAAGCCTAGATGGAAAGTACGTCTCTATGTTAGCATGCGCTTAAAACTGCACGTTCGTGGGTACTGTGTGTTTGTATGAAGTCATACACACATACACACACACGAACACACACACATGTGTATGTGATATGATATATGATTATGTTCATATAAAGTTTATTTGTAATTATGTACACATATTCACGAATTTACGCATAAATATGTGCGTGTATGTATTCACACACACAAACACACAGTACTGTATTATATAGCTAATATACGTACACAAATGTTGGTGTTTGTGTTTGTGAACTTCATTTTTGCCACAGGAAAGAAAAAAAAACAGACAGGCAGGCAAAAGGGCAAAGAGAAATACTGTCGTCATCAATAAGACGTTTATCTTCCTAGGCCGTGCAAAACATCATCGCTATTAATAGGCGGGAACCGAATCAACCGTCTACACAATGTAGTAATTTTCATAAATATCATTGCGTTTCATCGGCAGTATCGAGTTTCTCATTAATGAAGACAATGACTTTGAAGTTTTCGTGAGTTTCAAAGTCACTGTCAGCATTTATGAGAAACTACTGCCGATGAAACACATGGTTACGTTTATGCAAATGACTGGATGGCTGATTCGGTTCCTGCCTATTAATAGCGACGGCGTTATGCGCGGCTTGGGAAGATAACTGACTTTCCGATGACGGTAGCATTTTCTTTGCCCTCTGTCAATGTGATTTTTTTTTCCTCATTGCACAACAAAATGAGAGACAAGACTCTTCCATACATCTTTGCCATGACATAAGCATTGTGAAATTTTCATTAAAAAGCAAAAGGATCCGTTTGTCATTTATCTGAATTGCACAAACTAAATCCTCAAATTATCAAAGTATCAAACTATATAAGCACGTCGACCATAACATGGAGAGGGTGTCTAAGGGGGTATCCCTCTTTCACATTTCAACGATCTGGTGTACACCTTGGGTTACATTTTTGGAAAACGTTTTATCCTACATTGTTTATCTGTTTCTGTTAGAAAACAAAATCTAAATTGGAAACTGAAATTATAGTTTCTGGGGACGAGTGACCTTGACTTCCGCTACATATATTACAATGCAATCGAAAAGGAGCGCTTATAAAGTTGAAGCAATAATATTCTGTAGACAACTTCTTCTCAACTACCAACTTTTTTCTTTTCTTTTTTTTTTTTATATTTAGGCTAGACAAACATCGGTTCCCAAAGGGTGGAACGGCGCCAAAATGCATCTTCCCTTTGAGATATACGAAACAACAAACTACCATCATATACCACTCAACATACACCCTACACCTATTCATATATACACATGTGAATATATGCTTATTCACACAAACAAACACACACACACATACACACACGCACACGTAAAAACCCATATCTATGTGTACACAACACATCCTGTTTGTGTATGTGAATACCTACACTGTTAGAAAAAAATCAACAAGGTTGTTTAAAATTTTAAACAACCACAAGTTAACCGGTGAATCGCTCAACTGTTGTTTAAAAATTAAACAACACGTAGTTGTTTAAACTTTTAACCCTTTGTTGTTTAAAAATTCTAAACAACTGTTGTTTAAAAGAAACTTAAACAACTGGGTTGTTTAAAAAAGTTGTTTAAAAATTTAAACAACTGTTGTTTAAAAGTCATTTTATACAACTGGGTTGTTTAAAAAAAGTTGTTTAAAAGTCTAAACAACTGTTGTTTAAATGTAATTTTATACAACTGAGTTGTTTAAAAAAAGTTGCTTAAAACTCTAAACAACTGTTGTTTAAAAGTCATTTTATACAACCGGGTTGTTTAAAGTAATTTTATACAACTGGGTTGTTTAAAGCACATATTAAATATTCATGTTTAGAATTTAAACAGTTCTTAATCCCATATTACTGTACAACTCACTTGTATGTAAGCACAATAACACAAATGTTTATTTTTTTTTTTTTGGCCAATTATATTTCAGCACATTTTCACTGTCTATATCACTGACAGCATGTCATTAGAAAACCTACAATCGGTCAATCTGTCCATCGATGTGCAAACTTATTACATATAACAAATTGAGCCAATCAATTGTCTCATCCATTTTAAGAATATATACAGAGTAACAATTCTTCTTATACAGTTAACCTTTGATAAGTCGAAGTTTTCGAGAACCGAGACAAACGTGTCGACTTGCGCGGATTTAGTAAAAATATGCAGTTTGACTGCAGAGGAAAAATCACGAGCTTTTGTTATGCTTGAGTTAAGTGATTTCCCAGCTGAATTGACCTCGACTCATCTAAAGCTTAGTGTATTGTCAAATGTACATTTTTATTCCATTTACATACAAATGGGGCGCTTAACGCCGTAAAAATCACATTTCACAATACACTGTATTTCAACTAAACTGCAATGGCAAATTTAATTTGAAACATGCAATAATTAAAGAATTAATTATTATGCATAACATGGATGTGTTCAGCTTGAGATTATCTACGTGTATCTGAAACCTGTGCCACATTGAATATTTTGTTGCTTCATTTCTCATATTGTGTGGGTGCATGGGGACCATCTGTTGCCCTCAGATGGGTCCAAAAGGGCTAACTGAATGAACAGTACACAGAGAATGTAATTTTTCAGAATGCTTTTACAGTCCAATGCACACCTTACAGACACATTATCCAGTTTTATAGTGATCATACCCTGACTAGACAAGATAAATCTTGAATGAGTCTTATTTCCTGGAATAATTATATGATTTTCTTAGAACCACTGACTTTGTTCTTTAAGTGTTTGTCACTATTACATGCGCTTGGAAATCTCATAAGCGAAATATAAGGGAATGGCCCTCTAAGGATTTGCTTTTCTGTCCGAATACTGTACTTTGTTGCCCCACTAAGAAAATATTACTGAAGGTATTGCACTACACAGCTTCTCTATTAACTAGATTATTTTTAACAATGTTCAATTTGATGTAACAACATTTTGAATCATTTCAGTTGCAATGCTTTTGGGGAACATCTGCAATAGTAAGTCAGGGATTATTACATGTTGTAGATTATATTTCCTTGACAGTACAATGATGACTGTAAATATACTGCAGATGGAGAAACCATTCACAAGAAATAAGTTTTATCTCTTGTGAAAATTCTACTCCATACCTATATTCAGCATATCTGAACAGACCAAATAACATATACATTGTAATTATAATGAAACTTACTCCTGTTTACTGGTGTAATTTGAGAAGTCATACCTGCTACCAACACATACAGTTCTTTTTTTTTTCATAACTGGAATGTGCCAAGTACAGCACATCTGTCCAGCAAAGATCATCTCTGTCACTCCTGTGATAGAGATGGCAGTAATGAAGATTACTCTTTATATACAATGAAATAAATTCATAATGGAAATATACATTCTACGAAACAGTTCTTCTTGAATCTTATGAAGGCCACATTCAGTACAGAGTGTCACCTCCATTATGCTCAACAGATATGAGGTTTTAATTTCACAATTGCTATATTTCTGAAAATTGACTGTCATGCCTCAGTATAAACCTGTGAAGATCTTGCCCAATATTTCATTAAGTCACTACTATGCAAAATACCCTTTTTAATTCATTTCTAGCCCATCTTTATCACAAGTTTTCAAGGGCCAACATTACCCACTAATAGAACAATCTTCTCATGACCTTTGATCTTTCCATGTGACATGAATCCATTACTTATTGAGTTATAAACAAATAAAACATAGATATCAAACCTTTGCTTTGACGAATGACCTAAAAATCAACTTTGTCAATTAAACTTCTGATGACCATGAAAATCTCATTCTACGCATCTAATCTTCCTGATTTGAAGAGTTCAGGTATGTCCTGATCTCTCTCACAGAATTGGACGTCACTTTACCAGGCATTTTGTACACAACTGTCTCCAAGAACTGCCAGGCAGCAAAACATTGAGCCTGGTACTCTACATCTAGGACATAATGCACTTTGAATGCACAGTCCACAGCCTTTGTCAGAGTTGGAAACAAGAATCCCTGTCTCTCTACAATAGGGAGTTTTCGCAAGCACAACGCGGCCGGGAGTTAAGCGTGTCGTGTGCGAAATTTGCTTCTGCACATGATCAAATCCAAGGAACGTCACGTCCGGGGGAAAACGAGTACGGTACTTGGCCAAAATAGCGTTCGGTCCCGATGCTGGGCAGGAGTGAGCCAGCCAGTCAGCCAACCAATCAGCGATCTTGTCCCCACGCCTCCGTCCTGTACAGGAAAGCGAAACTGCATAGATATGGGGACGGGAGTCAGAGTACGGGGACTGTCACAAGTGATCGCTTCCTCGTTTTCTCGGTCTTCGCGTCGTGTAGCGAAAACTTCCTAATGACAAAGGTTTGCAGTGGCTTCTTCCAGGATCCTCCCATCAGCAAGATGAAGGGCTGTGGTCTCTGCTTCCTGTCAATTTGTCCAATGTAGAAAGCCAGGTCTGTGCCCTCCTGTAAAATGAAATGGAAGTGGAAAAGAAACATGCATATACATCTAGATAAAATCTTGAAATAATCTACGCAGAAGTGTTGGGTTGAGGCATTGGTATAATGAAGTCCATCAGAACAGATATATTTCCCACACCCCTCCAATGTTCAAGGTAGAGTTCATAATAAAGTGCCTGGCCAAATTCTGCAACATTTCATTTGCAAACATATACCCTGAATTGGGTATTTTATGTAGTATATAACATCCATGTATTACATTTTCTATTCTTGCAAGGGCTAACCATGACCTGGCTGAATGAATTTTCAACTGTGTGGCCTATGGGAACTTCTGAAAGGCAATTGATTTTATTGCTGGCAAGCCCAGGCAAAAAGTATTATCAAACAAAAACTACTTCTGAATTGCATTTCATTATTTTGGGTAAGTTACTCTTTCCAATACTAGTAGTATAATTTTGTCCACTTACATTGTAGGAACATTAAGGAGTATGTGAGGTCTTTTTTTCTTTTTGGTATGGGGGGGGGGGGGGGAGAGACACCCACCCTGTATCACATTGAATGTATATGAGTGGTATGTGATATATTTCCAGCATCTTGCTGAATATAATGATACCATAGGTCAAGTGCAATATTTATTGATGAATGGAATATTCCTTATTGGCGACATTTGGGACCAATTTTGCATTTCATGCGAATTTTTTCCCTGTTTTATCAAAATGAAAAGGACATATTGATATTGGACAAGTGTGTGATTGACCAGTCAGGCACAAAATAAAGTAAATATGTATGTTGACTATGTAATATAAGATTTTTTTCATTAAAAAGAATTATTGTGATTCACAGCATACATTAGCAACATAGTAAATTTGCATTATTATAAATATGTAGAATCCATGGACTAAACTAACAAATGAAACAGCATAAACTGGGAATTTGTGTAACTATGGACCACAGCTTGATGATTTTTATATTTTGTCTTGCAATGTCAAAGTCCATCTCATCATTCTAATAAGAGGGCAACACATCACTTGTTTTAGAAGATTAGCCTCCGAACAGTTAGGTACTTACAGGTTGAAAGTCGTAGAATAACTCCAACGACTCCTGAAAGGAGCACTTGCCCCACACTCTCGCAGTCCAGCCTCGGCAAACTAGCGGCAGCATGCTGAATGCAAGCGTCTCTTTTTCCTCTGTGCAGGGGGAGTATTTTGAATGATAAGTACAAATATACCCTTTAAAAATATTAACACAATCAAGGCTGATAAAGAGAGATGCTGACAAGTATCAGCTCATATTCAGATGCTAGCTTATGTACTTATATTGTACTTGATTGCAACCAGGATTACTAACTGTGGGGGGGGGGGGGGGGGCTGTTTTAAAGTTGTTTGGAGGGTATTGTAGAAAATACTACACATTTTGAATGAGGGACTGATTCTGGCAACGGCATTTACTACCAAGACGGGCAAGTAATTGTGGATGAGTAGAGCCAAACTTGTAAGGCCAAGCATTAGAATAATAATGCTGTAATAATCATCATGCTATTCTACAAAGCAGCAATCAGAGTTACCATGAACTTGGATGAAAGAAAGTTGAATGGTGTTGACAGGCAGTGCCTTAATAAGAATAATCTTGCACTACTGTTAAGTGCTTAACAAAGACTATTGCAATATGAATGACATTTGGGCTTTTGCAGGAGGTTCATGTCATATTCTGGCATTGCATAAAGCAAGATCAGTTAATATGCATGTATCTTAATTAGATTAGCAAGAGCAAGGGATGTTCAAGGTCCAGTGATTTTTATTACAAGTAGTAGGAAAAAGAATGCAAAAACTTTAATAGTTCATAAAAGACTTCTCTGTTAATGTTATCCTATAATGACAAAAGCTTGATTATCATGTGAGTTGATCAGGCAGTGGAGAAGAAAAGGGGAATGGTAGATGAAGGAGGCAAGGACAAACCATCCAGAAGTTTCAGTGTACATGAACTGTGTGGCCGTGGGGTGCTATAATGTGAGAGAGGGGCAGGAGACAGCCCCTCCCAAATAATTGTCCAAGCTGTAGTTACAGTCATTACAGCTGCACTAACGCATGTGATACAAGGAGCGAAAGAAGCTTGTATGAGCACAATTAAAGATGTTTTGAATCCACATGTCATCTCTTGAGGATTCAGTTCCAGCAGGACGAGGTCCAACATGAGCTAAGGAGGGACAATCTCTGCCTGACTTGCCTGCCAGAGGGGGCTGAGGAGACAGAGGAAGAGCAATACTGAGGGCAAGTCAAATTTTGCCAAGGAAGTTGGCTTAGACATTTGAAAGAGGACATCTCATCTTCATGATCTTGTCATCATCTTGGGGAAAAGGCAATAAGGAAAGAGCAGGCAGATCAAAGTCCACTTTATTGCAAACAAAAGGAACAAACTGCATTCTGGGCATTCTAGTCTGAAAGGAAAAGAGAACATGAAAAGTGTGTACATCAATGAAGATCTAAAGGCATGCAATGTGTCACTCGATCAGTGCATGATAAATGCCAAGGAAGCTCATGATGTCGAATCGGCAACAAAACCAAATACGGGAACATGACATGCAAGTTGAATGATGGACAAAGCAGAGTCATCAAGAGCCCGGATGATCTCTTTGATATTGGCTTTGAAATTACAGATCCACTTCAGTTTTTGCAGGTTTTTGCGAAAGTCTTAGAAATTAATTAACAAGCATTGAATGAATTTCTCAGCCTAACAATTTTTTTTTTTTTAGTCATGTACATACTGTAAGTATTTTGTTAATGTTGTTAATAAATTCACCTCAACTCAAATGCAAAAAAGGAAAGGGTGGTACTGGGGCTGTAGATTAGAATCTCTACACAGAGCAATACTATTTAAAATGTACCTTGGGAAAGGCCATCGGTGTCACCCGTGTGACGAATAAGCAGCGTTTGCTACGATGGACATCTTGATTCCCCATACTAGAGTACTTTGTCAGCATACATGGCCATGCTGCAAACATCCTGTCTTCAGCCATGATCTCCTGGCTGAAGTCTTGCTTGATCTGTACAAATTAGGGAACAAGATTGCATTTGTAATCATATCAAGGGTGGCCCAGAAAGAATGCTATTTATAAACCAAATGGAAAAAAAAAATACTCAAGTTAATAACAAAAACATGATGGAGTGAATTATGCATGATCATTAGCTTAGACTGCAAAAATGTTCATTCTATAAACATTTTTCTCACAAGTTTGTGTGAATTTGCACAATGTGCTTCGTTTGGCATGGAAATCTTGACAGACTGAGAAGAAAGCTCCTAATCTTTGCATACAACCGTAGAAACTTATTTGAAAGTGACAAAAGTGCCAAAAATTGGTTCCAAACCACTGACCTAAACGAAACAAATAGAACTCTACTAAGGTGGTATCTACAGGTATTAAGTTTACGTGTGGTGCATAGACTATTGTGCGTTAAAAACACCACAATCTGTTTTCTGTCTTTATCTTCATTTTCTAGTAGGGGTTCTGGGCCTTTTTTTCTACTGGAAGCTTACGTAGACCTTAATTCATCGAGCATCATTGATGGCAGTGATGCTCAGTAAAGAATGAATTGCTCTGGCAGCAAAAGTAGCAGAACTTAACTTGCACTTTAGTATTGGATTTTAGGGGGTTCGTTAAGTTTACAGTAGATTTTGGTTGTACGGTTGGACCTACTACTCATCGACCGCCTAATGTTTATTTGCTTGATAAGAATATTTAACACTGAAATTCATGCAAAAAACTTGACCTACGTGATTGAGAAAATCCAGCTAGACTATCAAATGCCTTTGTTCCCTTTTCGATTCGAAGTTTCAGTGCAAAAATATCGCTGTCGAACTTGCGTGGCCTCGTTTCAGCTCCCTGCGGTAACGCTCCTTATTGAGATCGACCGCTGTTTTTGCATTGACAATGCACGCAAACCGAGTTGTATTTGAACACCGTGTTGTACGAAGCTTTTGAAAATGTTCATTCGAAATTTTGTCCTTGATTAAAACCATTAACTTTGTTAATGAACGGTGAATTTTTGCGTTTTCCCACACCATCCTCATCAACAGTCAAAGCCAATCCATTTTTATGTGCTTTGCCTGCAGTGAAGTGCGTACTAAGCGTTCAGTGCGCCAATTAATACACGGTCGGTTTATTAAAAGAGGGTGGTCGATGTAGTAGGGCTATCATACAGCCGACCATAAGTTCTAAATTATGAGGTAGGAAATGATCGAGACAGGTCATTGTGTAATTGAACTTAGTTAGCACTAGCAGTCTAAAATATAGGCCCTAAGAGTTAGCCCTTGACTAGGCCCTAGCAATTATAGCATTGCCTAGCTAGGCCCTAACTAGGCCCTAAATGTCACGTTAGACCCTATGCTATTCATATTCTGGTCCCCTAGGCCTAGGCCTATGACTAACTTGTTAGATTTCTACATCATCGAACTCGGACACTGCACCTAATTGTGCATGATGTGAGTTTGACCGAAAGATCGGTCTGTATCTGTCCGTCGGGGAATGTTCCGCGGAGACTGCGTCTGGCTTCACGGATCCCCTCCGTATACAGACCGAAGTCAATGATTGCGGCTCCTGTGTGGAGCAGTCGCGCACAGATCAAACGTTACGATAAACCAAATTTCAGACAGCTTTTTTACATTCAAACAAGTATGACATGACATGACACATTATGCAGCAATATTTGGGATAAATTTCTCACATTTTGCAATCGAAATACTCACATAACCTCGGTTATAATGCAGAAATTTTATCGATATCGCAACGTCGCCGTTCGCGAGCAGTAAGTCGCCATTTTGAATCTGTAACAATTGCTAAGCCAATCACATGCGAGGTACGTGTTTTAGTAAAACAAACACGTAGAAACTACCTCGCATGTGATTGGCTAATAGATTCATAGTGTATGTTTCTGCAGTTTGAATGTGACGACGCGACAGGCTGTGTTTTACGTTGAAAATTCTCCTAAAATGTTGGATTATTCATTAATCTGGTGAGTGTAACGTATTCTTTAAAAAATCATTTCACCATACAAGCTTAAATTTGCCGACCTAGGGCCGTGATTTAGACGCAATCGAGAAGGGTGAGGTACCTCACCCAATTTTCCATAGAGACAGTGGTTAAGAACATCCACACAGCAATGGGTACTGCAACCTTCCGTCTGTCTACGGAGGACAGCGTTAATGGCAAAATATAAAAGAGTCCTCCGGACAGACGGATCTTTCTGTCTAGATGTGAGTCTACAGTGATACGGTGCCTGTTACAACTAATAGAATACTGTACAACGTTTGATAGGCTACTTTACTGGGTAACTGTACTGTGTCAACAATGGGAATATTCCGTACGCTGATTTAGATTAGTTTTTGTAAAAGAAATTCGTATTTTATGTGAAGTTTTGAAAATGTATGTAAGGATTGAATTATGCAAGTGTTTATACAAGTACGAGTTGGTTGAAAAACATAATGTACTTGTACGTATCGGTACAGACGACCTATGTCCTAACTTAGCGTTAACGTTAACAGTTTGTTAGATCTAACGTTTTATACATGCATGTAGGCGAGGCGTAGCGCAGCCCGGCCAAGAACCCAAAGCCTGAGCCGTGACTATATCTTCATACATCATGCAAATTACAGATGGGCATGAAGCGATGTAACTATCAGTTAACTAAATAAATACCTTGGAATAACTGGCAAAGTTCTTCTATAGCTAGACCCCATTTGCTGAGAATGTTCGTGACTCCATATAGCTGCATTGCAGTCATCGTCACCGCCGTCCATCATGATGAATAGCCGCGCTACTGTATAACAGTGCACACTGACTGCACATGTGATGTACGTGTGTGTGTGAGGCGCGATGGGTATGGCCGCCGCCCGGCGGCGATCGATTGCGACGAAGGCCTACATGGAGGCCCGCTGATTGGTTCATGACTATCACATGACTTTTGCCCATCAATTTCTAAACAACGATGTTTAATTGTTTGGACTATCATTCCGAATTGTTTTTAAACAACCGCTGTTTAAGGCAATCAAGCTCCAATTTTCTATATTTAAACAACATTGTTTAGAATTTTAAACAACAATATTTTAAACAACGAAATTTTACACAGCGTTCTAACAGTGTACAATGTATTATGAGTACATTCGTGATTGTTTGTAGGCGAACATTATTTTATATGCGTGTGTACAAATAAACTCTGTAAAATGATTATATATATACATATTATGTCAATAATCCTAAATAATACGCATGTAAATATATATATATATATATATATATATATATATATATGTGTGTGTGTGTGTGTGTGTGTGTGTGTGTGTCTGTCTGTCTGTCTGTGTGAATATGTTCAAATACAGACACTATCCACGCTCCATATTTAAATCTGAGGGAGGCACTGCACACTGAAGACATACTTTCCATCTATACACACATTAAGTCCAGGATTGTCTAGCCTAAATAAAAAAAAAGAAAAGAAAAAAGTTGGTAGTTGATGATGATGATGATGATGATGATGAAGTCTTGTATAGCGCCGGTATCCGCCAAGTCAGGCGCTCATGGCGCTTGCTCCAAAATAAATACATAATTCAGCTTACATTTCATGGGTGCACCGAGGAGGAGAAGGAGTTGTCTACAGAATATTATTGCTTCAACTTTATAAGCGCTCCTTTTCGATTGCATTGTAATATATGTAGCGGAAGTCAAGGTCACTCGTCCCCAGAAACTATAATTTCAGTTTCCAATTTAGATTTTGTTTTCTAACAGTAACAGATAAACAATGTAGGATAAAACATTTTCCAAAAATGTAACCCAAGGTGTACACCAGATCGTTGAAATGTGGAAGAGGGATACCCCCTTAGACACCCTCTCCATGTTACGGTCGACGTGCTTAGATAGTTTGATACTTTGATAATTTGAGGAATTAGTTTGTGCAATTCAGATAAATGACAAATGGATCCTTTTACTTTTTAATGAAAATTTCACAATGCTTATGTCATGGCAAAGATGTATGACACAGTCTTGTCGCTCCTTTTCTTATGTCACGGGAGAAAAAAAAAAAACAGACAGACAGAGGGGCAAAGAAAATGCTGCCGTCATCGGAAAGACACTTATCTTCCCAAGCCGCACATAACACCATCGCTATTAATAGGCAGGAACCGAATCAGCCATCAAGTCATTTGTATAAGAATAACCATGTGTTTCATCGGCAGTAGTTTCTCATAAATACTGACAGTGACCTTGAAGTTTTCGTAGATAAATAAGATCCATTTTAGGTTTGAATATGATTAATTTGATAATCATAAAGAAGTATAGCGCAACAAGGGGTAGATATAAAATTGAAATAATGCAGAAGATTGTTTAAAATGCCCATCTTCATATTGTGGGTGTCATCACATTTCTCTTGTAAGGGTGTGATATTATCTCTCTCAATTTTTTTTTCTGCAACAGAAAAACAAGAAAGAAAGAGAGATGGATAAGAAAACTCTGTCATCATCCGAAGGATTCAAATCTACCCAGCCATATAAATCATCATCGCTTTAGGTAGGAGACGAATAAGCAATCCAGTTTTGCATAAAATGTCATTATACTTCATTGGCAGTAGTTTCTTATCAATGAAGTCATTCTCTTCGAATCTGTTTGTTTTTTCCAGTTCCATAAGACCTACGGCTACATCTGTATATGAAAAGTGCATTATTATCTCTTCACAGAATTTATATGAATATAGAAATTATATATATCATACCTAATCATCATATAATATATGTTAGATCTCCGAAAAGGTACACATCCAAGAAAGCTGGAAAGCCTGGTACAGGTGTATTTCCCATCAGGGATTAGTGTGGTCGAACATGAATCACTTGTATCTGATTCTACCTGAATCTAAAACCTTTGAAACAAAACTTATTTTCCATCGCCTGATTTCTCCACTTTGTTCCATAAGAATGTCAAAACTTTTGAAGAGATTAGTGTACTGGACTACAAAAATGCATACATTTCTGAAAAAAGAAGAAGAAGAAAAATAATTAAAATATTGATTTAGCATCATTGGGAGAGATACTGTTCACAAACACACTCACACACACACATACACGTTGTATGTTCCTTTCATATTGTGATATAGCTCTACTGCCGTACGCATGTGGCGCTATCCCATCCTTTTGGACCTAGATGTTTGTCTGGCCTAAATAATGATGATAATAATAATAATGATATGAGCAGGTCATGTAGATGAGACGAGATGGCTTCGAATATTAAAATACTGTTTCAACTTTATCAGGACTACCTTCCGTCCGCATTCTAGTTAACCCTAGATGTCCTGAGACAAAAAAAAAAATGTAGGCATCTAAACTGAAATATCAGAGCTCATTATCAATGAACAAATATTGATCTCCGGAAGGTTACTGTATCGTGCATAGGATGGTCTACGTGCGGAGAAACCAGTATACCGAAGAGATGGAAAAGTATAAATAGCCGCCACCTTCCTCACATCAGTCAACGGATCCAGCAAAGACATCTTCAGAAGTCTTCCAGGGTTTCATCCAAGTCTTCAGCAGCAAGGTGAGTTCACTTCATCATTATACTTCATCTTTTCCATTACATTAAGAGTTCTGCTCTTCTTTATAATACTTTGGCGCCTGATTATGTAGTCATCCAAACGAAGGCCTCAGCTCTCTCCCTCTCTCTGACTCGGATATCAGATTTTTGTCTATTTATCTACTAAAGTACTTTATTTTGATTGCCGATGTCCATTAACAGAGCAAAAAACATGAATGTTGTGCTCAAAATATGGAATAGTTCAAATGGGAAAGAAGTTTCGGGACGCCAGAGGAAGCTTGTTGCTAAAGTTGAAATTCTTTCGGTTATATCCTCTCTGCGAACTTCCTTTTTATTAGCTAAGTCTCATCAACCTTAAGCAGGGTTCATCATTCATTCATCAATCAATCAATCACTGAATTCTTACTACGTAATGAAATAGCCATCATAATCCTTGCACAGCTACTTGCAGCCACCAGCTGTCTGAATCCGTTTTCCTGGTTCAGTGCGTAATCACTCTCTTTCTTTCTTTCCTTTCCTTTCATGCTTTCCATCTACTCTGTTAAAACTATTTGTGCTAAGCATTCGCAAATAAGTCTTTCATAAGATTTGTTTTTGAGTGGTTCACAATATACAAGCTTGCTTTTTAGTGGACCTCTCAATTCTTCTTTTTTCTTCTCAACTGAAGCATATCTTTATCTGTATCATTTATCCTTTGCAAAGTCGAATGTATATGTTTATGATATAATTCCTGATTTATTTTGCGTGCGTCATGTTTTGTTGAAAATGAATGAATGAATGAATGCCCTTTTGTAACTCCATGGGTGGAGTATAATGGCCCTGTCTGATGACGAGTTTTCCTTCAAAATTTCAAATCATGTAATTCTAACCAAGTAACAGAACAACAAGGGTCTTTCTCCGGTCTGTAAACTTCTCTGCAGTTCCAAACACTCAAGATGCGTGCTTTCATTGCCCTTCTCCTTCTGGCCGTGGCCTCGGCCGAGCTGGCCCCCCTGTTGAGGCAGGAAGAGGCCATTCCGGGAAAGTATATCATCAAAATCAAGGTTAGTGAAACATTATTCTTTTGTTGGGACCTACAGTCAAGAAGCTTGTTTTTTAAGTAGGTTCCATCGTATTTCTATAAAGCATTCTTTTACTTCGATTGAAACTGAAACATCGACTGCCATGTATTATGTTCGTTGTTTTTTTTTTCTTGAAATGTTGAATATCATGTATTATCATATTTTGTCTTATTTTATGTGTTTTCCATCGGGAGTTACGAAAATAAAATTGAAATTGCAAATTGAATGCAAAAACAAACGCCAATTTTAATTCAATTTCATGATCAAGAGCAAAATACGTAGATTTTTAAATACTACGCACCTCACATAACAAGAGTTTTGTTAGAAATCTCATTTAAATAATCTAAACTATTTTAACTATACAATTTTTTTTTTCAGCAGATAGAATATCAAATGTCAAAATTGATAAAAATGTAATATGTGTGTGTTATACTCCACAAACTGTCTCAGAACCGGACGTCTTTTCGGGGATGATCTAATTGCTATAAACGGAATTAAATTTTATCAGATTTTGCAATATTCGAAGGGCAACGTGTGTCTTCATGTATTTACAAACAAGGTAGGCCTATATATCACACTTTCAATACAAAAAATATCGTAGACTAAATAAACATGGTGTAATGCTAGAAACCGAGACCTATTATTGGCTATCACTAGACCATGATGGATAATATTATTTCAATTGTTTTGAAAACAACAACAACGAGTATTATGGCTTGATTGCCTAAGGTTCTACAATTATTGTATATTCTTCTTAGTTTGCTTTGTTTTGCTAATATGAAACCCTATTCTCTGCTACCAAAGAAAGTGAAATATATTGATAACTTTTATGCAAATTATCATGTACTTCCCGCTTTGCCATTTCTGACATCTTTGTTCTAGTAATACTTAAAGGCAATTTGTGGAAGCTTTTAGGCACGTTTGATAGATAATTATGAATATGCGTTTTCATATCCTTTGACTAGAAATGCGTTTCTCCCCTTAATTTCTCTCTGATAAAGATAATTGATTATACCTTGTTCTCCCGTCATATTGTTGTAGCCGTGATAAACATGTCAAAGGGTCATGACATGCAACAAGGAAATCATAACTGTAGCTAGGTCAGAGACGCAAACAATTCGTATCAACAAGCACATTAATTTTCTTCCTCTCTGTCTTTTTTTAAATACATCAAAGGACGACTATGATCTGGATGCCACGGCATCATCGGTCCGAATCTCAGGAGGCAGAGTTGGCGCCATGTACAGAAATGTCCTCCACGGTTTTGCCGCTTCTCTGTCGGAAAAAGTCGTGGAATTGGTAAGGAGATGTGTGAGTGTATGTGCACGTGTGTGTGTGTGCGTGTGTGTGGGTGTGTGTGTGTGTATTGTATGTTACAAAAAGAATGTTGTTCAGCAGCACAAGTGAGAAGAATACATCTGTTATTTTTGTTCATATAAATTTCATTGTGAAAATGAACCTGATATTAAGTGGAATTCAAATAAAGAACATTCCAAAAAAAGTGTGTGTGTGTGTGTGTTATGTGCGTATGCATGCGCGAATGAAATTGTTTTGTATATCAATATCTTCTCTATTTTCTATTTCTCTATCTTCTCAAATTTATTCTCTTTTTTTCAAGTAGAAGTATTGACAATGCGTGGTGCATTTGCGAAGAGATGGTTGGAGAGGTAAGGGATAATCATAACTATGGGCGTTGATTAACATGACATCTCTCACGGATGATGAAGTTTATAACAAATAATTTTGAGATAAGTCTACGAAATTCGCAGACTTACAAGTACGAGATAGTAACTATGGACCACCTTAGCTGCAATAGTTCTCAATAAAATGCTTAGTAGGCTACGAAGGGCAACCTTATTAGGAAGCTTATAAAGAGTTAAATTACAAGGGCCAAATTTCTTTATGAATCTGTGTAATATAATGTCGAGCGGCATCTTGAAAGTTTAGCTCTGTCTCCAGATCTCTTTTTTTTTTCTGTTTGTACGCAAAGGGTGGCAACACCGTTACATTTATTTTGGGATTGCTTTGATATGAAAGAATCATTGCAGCGAGTAAAACACGAAACATTACCACTAGAAATAATGGACATAAGTTAAAGAAAGAGAAAACGTGTCATACCAGGAGACCTGGTGAGAATCAAATGCTGTACAGTGACTCCCGTTATAACGAGCACGGTTATAACAAACTTCCGGTTACAACGAAGTAAAAATTCAGGCCGCAGTTTTATCCACTCCATGTAATTTGTATTGTTTATTGTGTGTATGTGTGTATGTGTGTATGTGTGTGTGTTTGCGTGTGATAATCAAATGTATGGTGGGGGTTAGTGGTGATCTATGAAGTCAATGATAATAGTGTGATTTTCAATCAACGATGATTTACGAGAGGGCAGAGGATATTCTGGAGCCATTGTACTGGATATTTCTTCGGAGAAATGTTAATCACAAGCCTCCTTGAATGCTATATCTTGCGACTTCCCTTCGGTTCTTGTTTGAAAGTGGTATAAATCAATAGGAATAAGTACAATGCTTTCTCAATGCGACTGTTCTCCATTTCATTTGTTTTTTAATCGGCTATATTAAAACTTACTGTGATGTCCAAATCTCGACGGACAGGTACGAGGACTCCCGGCCGTAGAGTACGTGGAGGAAGACGGCGTCGCCCGCGCTATGGTCACCTGGGGACTTGACCGCATTGATCAGAGAAACCTGCCCCTCGACAACAAATACAGCAAACACATCTCCGACAGTAAGTATGTTATTATTACCGTATTATACGGGACAGAAATCATTACATTGCACGTAGGACCTACTATATAACACGTCTAGCAAGCATTCTTGGACATTGCAGCCTGGCTGCACCATTGCTGCTATTGAATTGTGTGTTTATATTATACATGTGTGTGTGTGTGTGTGTGTGTGTGTGTGTGATTAACGGCGACAGGAAAGGTAAAAGAGATGAATACCCGATTCTTAGGCTATGTCAAGGGGATTGTCTGGCAATTCTCCCGCGCTATATGTAACTGCATGGGAAGACAGGTAAAACCATTTTCTAAACCCTTTTTAGTATTTGTTTTGGTATTTTGTTCTTGTTTGTTTACGGTCAGGTTATCAATATGCAAATATATATAGTAGTAATTACCCAAAATATCTAAAATTCCACTAAGATACCCTTAATCATCGGGCACAACAATGTTTAATCAGTAGTTGCAAATCAAGAAGTACAATATATCGCGTTAAGCAATGGGCTATAGCAACTATACATGTCATAATTTGATGCTGCTGCTCTGATGTTATCATCGATCCTTTCCTCATCATTTATCTTTCTTGAGAATTGTGAAAAAAGGAAATTAGAAACAAGAAGACGATGAATGAAAGAACACAATTTTTTAAGCATGGACATCTAACCCGTGGTATACTGTATCTATCTATTCTTACCTCAAGGAAATTCTTATGCTAATTATTCGCCGATCAAACTCCGTATTTTTATTCAGTTTTATTTTGTTTCTCTACTTCTTGCTGCAACCCTCTTTACACAAGATGGAAATGGTGTTAGGGTGTATGTCATAGACACCGGCGTACACGCTTCTCATAACGATTTTGGCTCTCGCGCTACACAAGCAAAGAACTTCATCAGCGGAGAAAGCAATGTGAGTATAGAGTCCTCTCTTTGCTCTTTAAATATCATCCAAACAATTATTGATACCAATTTAATCATCTAAACCATCCAAACCAGAGTCTGCTGATCCAAGGCAATGATAAGTGATAGAGTTACACATTGCATTGAAAAAGCAGTGTATGTCAGCTTTTGTTTGTTTGTTGGTGTGTGTGTGTGTGTGTGTGTGTGTGTGCGTGTGTGTGTGTGTGTGTTCTTCTCGTCTTCATATTTAAAGGAAACCAAAACCCAAAGAGAAATGTAGATTGAGTGAAAGCAGCAACATTAGTAAAATTATGAATTTTTAAAGGTTTGGTGTTGGAACCTGCTGGATGAGGAAACTACTAGAGGTTGTGGCGTCATGAAAGTGGACAACGATATAAAGAAAATATGAATAAAATTCAACAAAAACTCACTTTTCTAGCATAATGAAAGAGCACTTGACTAACCGCTTTCAGAAAGCAGGGGGGAAAATGCTACGCCTAACAGATTATGTCAGTTAGTCAGTATCAAGTCGATGGGATGTGTAATTTTCATGAAAAATGAATTTTTGTGATATTCTCTTCTTTCTTTGTAATAAGAATTATTGTTATCCAAACATGACGTCATTTCCACTTGTAGTCTTCTCATCCAGTGGTTCCAACACCAAAACTTTAAAGGTTCATAACTTTTGCATGGATTGACCGATTTCCTCAAACTTTCACTGATATGTTTTACTAATGTTGCTACTTTCACTCAATCTACATTTCTCTTCGCGTCTTGGTTTCCTTTAAATGCATTTCAATACAGTAAACTTTCCACTTAACATGTAAGAATTCCGGACCAGTTTGCAAAAAGAGTAAATAAATGTTATAGGGTGAGCTGTTAAAATGTGATCAAAATGGGGGGAAAATACGAAAGTCTTAAAAATGTGAAGGTTAACTAATCTTCACAAAACTGTACTTAGTAGTCGACTTGAATACAGTGCTCTCCCGTTATAACGAACACGGTTTTAACGAAATCCCGGTTACAACGAAGTAAAAATTTAGGCCGAAATATTATCCGCTCTATGTATTTTTATTGTTTATCTGTTCGATCATAACAAAATTTCGATATAACGAAAGAAAACTGCCGGTCCCGAGGACTTCGTTATAACGAGAGTCCACTATGCAAATGGGCGAGTTTATGATTTCATCGCCTTACAACATGCGCCATATAGTTTGAAAACATAATATTAAAAACACTATTACTTGTAGTTCTTACATAAGTGTATACTGTGTATACTTTGCATTTCTATCACCTTTTGTGAACAGGATGGAAATAAACTACACCATTGAACTGAATTGAATTGAAGAGAAGTGGATTGAAAGAGATGATTGTTTTATTATTCATGAAGATGATTATGCGGGGTCAAAGGAGGATAATCAATGATATCTCAATTTTGATCACGATTGGAAACAGCCACAAAATGGATGCGTCAGTCTCTTTACCAACACAACCAATTAGAGGGTTTGGCTTTCTCTTCAATAAACATTTCTTGACTGTGATCATAATCATTATGGTGGAAAGCATCCCCAACTGTGATCAAAGGGGTTTACTGTCTCATTGATTTGCTGAAATGCTTTATTAGGCTTGACACCATTTTTTCAGAAACTTTGAATTCTCCCTATTCGTGCTGTTGATTCACCAGAGCGATTGCAATGGTCACGGAACTCATTGCGCCGGAACGGTAGGCTCTAATACATACGGAGTTGCTCCGGGAGTAACCATCATTGGAATTAAGGTGCTTGGATGTGATGGAACTGGATCCTGGTCCGCCATCATATCTGGTAAATGAAATTCGTAACATTGTATACTGACTGAATTTGCCTCCCGTGAATTTTCAATACTCTGACTCTCACAGATTCGTCTAGAACATGGAAGGAATGATATAAACGGGAACCCAAATCATATATAGAGCAATGTGGATTGGGTGAAAGCAGCAACATTAGTAGAACACGTCAGTGAAAGTTTGAGGAAAATCGGACAATGGATGCAAAGTTATGAATTTTTAAAGTTTTGGTGTTGGAACCGTTGAATGAGGAGACTTCTAGAGGTTATGACGTATGTGTGGACAAAAATATAAAGAAGATATAAAGAAAAGTCCACAAAAATTCAGTTTTCTAGTATAATGAAAGAGCACTCGAATAAGCGCTTTCTGAAAGCAGGGGGAATAATTGCTACCCCTATTAACATAATTTTATGTCAGTATCAAGTTGATGGAATGTGTAATTTTCATGAAAAATGAATTTTTGTGGAATTCCTTTTAGGCCGTATATATTATTTTCTAATAAATTGCATGACCACATTTGTCGTGAGCTCCCACTCATGCATTCTTAATGATAAAACTGCTATACCTTGTTCAGTGTAATTTGTTTTTTGTTTGTTTGTTTGCTTCTCTTCTCAAAGACCAGAACTAATCCCACAAATGTAAACGTTAAGCTGTCGATTTATGAAGAGCATCCTGCGAAATTATCAAAATCGCTTCCATGGAAGATCCTCTTTAAGTTGATCAGTAGGCCTACGCAGTGAATATTGATGAAGTTTCAGCTTTGTCTTTCAGCCGCGAGGAACAGGGCCTCATTGTGCATTAACCTATACTGTTGACATGAAACATGCGTGTGTGCGTGTTTCTTTATTGCTCTTTCTTATTTGACTTTTTCTTACCCAGTTATTCAAATTGCTAGGAAATAGATATTCGAAACGCTGTCTTTATTTGTGTTTTGACGGATTAAATCACCCACCATTAGGGTTATATTTGGTGTGTGAATACTAGTTGTTGAACGTTGGCGATACACACAATCACTTTGTATTGTATAAATCTTAACTGTTTCCCGTAGGGATTGACTACGTTGCGAAAAATGCTAGGGCTTACGACGTTGCATCCATGTCTCTCGGTGGAAGCGCTTCGACCTCCGTGGACAACGCAGTTCAAGGCCTGATCAACAAAAACATATACGCCGTTGTCGCCGCTGGCAATTCCAACAAGGATGCTTCGAGCACTTCCCCTGCTCGAGTTTCTGCCGTAATATATTCACCAAAATTTGCTTCCCCCTCCTTCCTTGATGTATTTTACTATCTAGAGATACAGTTTGCATGCAACCACGAAAAACAATACTAAACAATGCTCATCATTTCTGTACGTTAACGTTCGTCGCCTATACCTTGTATATATAACGCGCGGATCACATTATTTCAAAGTCTAGATTGACATTATTTTGAGAAAACTTACTTAGGAAAGCTTTTCACCTTACATGCGCTCCCGGAAACTCTTTCCAAGCAAAAATTGGAGTGAATTATGCATACAACACACATAATGTGTATAAAAGTGGGCAAATAATAGACCGGTACATCAAATGAAGTTGCTTCGCGCAACACTTGCCAAGTTTCGGCCTGCTAGTCTTAGTTGTGGCTATACAATAAACAAGTAAACAGACATTGAAATATCTTAACCTGATATTTTTACGCATATGTATATATATATATATATATATATATATATATATAGGCCTATATATGAAGAGTTTATTCGCAAAAACCGATAAGTCCATATTTTGCCAAATGGAGATATTTGCGATTAAAGGTCAAGAAAAATTAAGAGAATAATAAGAACATTAGCTTTTGCTTCTTTTGACCATAACTTCAAAAATGTACCTTTATTATGTAGTGACCAATATATCATTTAAAAGGTATCATTTTGTACTTTATGACAGAGACCGCAACTCAAAATCTTCAAAAATGGTCTTATGGGGTTTTGCGAACAAACTCTTCGTTTATATATATATATATATATATATATATATATATGAAGAGTTTGTTCGCAAAAACCGATAAGTCCATTTTTTAAGATTTTGAAGTACGGTCTCTGTCACAAAGTACAAAATAATACCTTTTAAATGGTATATTGGTCACTACATATAAAGGTACATTTTGAAGTTATAGTCAAAAGAAGCAAAGATTTTCTTATTATTCTCTTTATTTTCCCTGACCTTTAATCGCAAATATTTCCATTTGGCAAATATGGACTTATCGGTTTTTGCGAACAAACTCTTCATATATATATATATATATATATATATATATATATATAATATATAAACAAACAGACAATAAAGCAGAGAAGGTCGAAAGCTCCTACTACCAAGCTTGCGTCCTGAGACATCCATTGTCTTCAATTAGTCGCAATCATATTAATATTCCCAAGGTGACAAAAGCGTTTGGTTAAAATACCAGCTTCACACTATTATACGTACATTAATACGAATCTAAATATTGATTAGCTGATTGATTGATATATCAATTGCTATATACACTGATTGATCGCTTAATCCCCTCTACCCTGTACCTAAAGGCCATCACCGTGGGAGCCACCAGTGACGACGACAGCCGCTGGTCCTGGAATAACTGGCAAGGCTCAAACTACGGCTCCTGCCTTGACATCTTCGCACCTGGTGAGGATATCACCTCCACTTGGTACACAGGCAACTATGCCACCAACACCATCTCCGGAACGTCCATGGCGACCCCCCATGTTGCAGGTACGTTAGGGATATGGTATTCATTTTATTGACTCATTCTGTATATGGTAAGATATTTTCAGCTTTTAAGATTGTATTGCAGCACGTATTGATTAATGCAGTTCAATTCAAGTTTACTTTCGTACCATTTTAAAATGAAAACTAGAAATGTCGCTATGGCGACTGGTATGCCTCCGCCATAATGCATGATTCTCCTAATAGGTCTATAGTACATGTGGACAATGTGTGATTACATTTTCACAAAATTGGCAAAATATTAAAATGACATGTTTGTCACAAATGTATTGAATGTTTACCTTCCTTGACCTATGTTTAATTGGATGAATAGGAGAGCATGTATTTGGGGATTTAAGAACTTTAACTTGACTTTGACCATTTCATAAGTTTATGCACTGAGTAATTTTCAAGGTATGGAGAAAAAGCGCAATTTCTGTATTAAAGAGTAAATTGTTATCATTTTCATCTGGCCTTTGATTTATAAGAGAAGCACTGTCAGGCAGAACATACATAAATTCAGCATGTACTAAGTTTCAAGATAACTTGAGCCACTTCCGAGATATGGAGAAAAAAGTAAGTTCAGCACTTTCACTTGATCTTTGACCTTTTGACCTTTGACCTTCTTGGCAAAAAAAAAATCCCAGAGAATCTCTATTGGGTTAGACATGCATACATCAAGTTAAAAAAAAATATATCCTGCTGGCATTGCATAAATATAAGGAAAATAGTAAGATTTTGAAGTATTGCCCTTGACCTTTGACCCCTGACCTTTGACCCCATGAACCCTAAATTCCCTAGATAACCACTGCCAGTCAGTAGATGCATATACACTATGTTCCATGAAGATACCTTGAACAATTTCCAAGATACAGAGAAAAAAGTGAAATTTTAACATTTTACTTGACCTTTTGACCTTTGACCTTTTGACCTCATGACCCCAAACTTTCACCAGAGAATCTTAATTGGGTAGTACATGTATGCACTAAGTTTCAAGAAAATATCTTCAGGCATTGCATAGATATGGGGGAAATAGTAAAATTTCAAGCATTTGACCTTGACCTTTTGACCTTTGACCTTGAGCATGTGCACCCAAAAGTTGATAGGCACAACTTCACCCCCTAATACACATACATGCCAAGTTTCATTAGGATACCTCAAAAGGTTTTGGTAGTTACCCTGTCCACAAAATTCATTACGGACGGACGGAAGGACGGACGGACGGACGGACGGACGGACGGACGGAAGGACGGACGGACGGACGGACGGACGGACAACCCGAAAACATAATGCCTCCGGCACCACTTTGTGGCGGAGGCATAAAAAGTATATAAAACAATGGATTATTAATAATTTCGTGATAGAATTATTTCACAACTCTGATGGCGAATGCAAATCATAAAAAGTGGGCGGCATATGATAATGAGACGATCAACAAACATGCAATGACGTCAAATGCCTTGCTTGGAATAAAAAAAAAATAATAATGTGATCAGATGCACATGAGCTAACGGCTATCCAGAGGTATAGTACTTGTAAGTCAACGGTTCTTTTATTTGTTTGTTTATACGCTTCTTGAATTTAGTTGAAAAAGAAAGTGTGACACAAAATGAACGTACTCAGTGCATGGTCATGACAAAATACAAATGTAGGGTCTACTGCTTTAAAAAAAAGATAAGCTGTGAGTACAATATATCTGAGTGCATTTATCACGTTTCATTCGCTTACCACTAAAGCTGTAGACTAATGGTGAATATGTTTAATGCATGGGTCTCTTAAATCTCCAGGTGCGCTTGCACTTTACAGCGGATGGAACGCTTGGAACACTATCTTGAACCAAGCATCCTCTAACAAGCTTTCAGACATCAAGAGCGGTTCTCCAAACAAACTGCTCTACGTCTAAGGTGACTAGAAAACGAATTTGTATAAATCTTTGCTCCCTGCACTATCCGAGTCCGTGGCCAGTTTAACCTTAGCAAATGATAAAATCAAAATATTCCCCACATATTATGCACTGAATATCAGTTCAAAGAAAATAAATATAAATGGTAATTGTGTTTAGGAATGCCTCGAAAGGGACATTTGTCGAATTAGTTCCAACATACAAGTACAATAGGGCAATGCTGATTCTCTCAAAATCCACCAAGCGATAAAATTTGAGTGATATGATTATGTATACTTTTATGGAAAATAATGATATCTTAGTGTAGGGATTATACCCACACATGAAATTGTACAGGTGGGACAAGACAAGGAGGATTTTCCACGAGCCTATAAGCTTCTGGTTTAATCATTCAATTGTTCATTGATTGTATACTACCTAAAAGAAGAAATATCTGCTTCAATTAACTCAGATGTGTATATTCCTATGTGATGCGGAAAAAAAGGGTAAAGAGAGAGAGAGAGAGAGATAGAGAGAGAAAAAAAGTGAGAGGCAAAGTAAAGGAAGAGGACATGCCTCTCTAAAAAAAAATCGAGCGAAAATATTCACTCTAAAAAGAGTGAATACAAAAAAAGAGTGAATTTAGAGTGAAATTGGAGTGAATTTTGAGTGAAAATGTTCATTTTCACTCATTTTGGAGTGACCTCAGGGATCACTCGAAGATTTTGGAGTGATCCCTGACGTCACTCTAAAACGAGTGAAAATGAACATTTTCACTCAAAATTCACTCCAATTTCACTCTAAATTCGCTCTTTTTTGTATTCACTCTTTTTAGAGTGAATATTTTCACTCAATTTTTTTAAGAGAGTGGAAGGACGCAGATGGGGGGGGGGGGGTATTATGGAAAAGAAGCAAGAAGAGAGTAGAAGATAAAAAGAGATGTAAACTATGAGGGTGACGTTAGTTATTCCGAAGATTCGTTATTCCGAAACAGAAATTCCATATATACCTATAGACGTTCATTATTCCGATCATTTATGACGTCATTCCGCAGATTCGTAATTCTGTAGCTGAAGTAAGGTTTGTTAATCCGAAATGAAAGAAAGAATGTTGTTCCGAAGTGTCATTGATCCGAAAATGAAATAAGGTTCGTTAATACGAAAATATAAAGACAATACGGTAGGTACTAACAAACCTCCGGAATGACGAAAGGTTTTTTTTTTCTTTTTCGAAATAGCGAACATTCGGAATAACAAACCTTATATCATTTTTCGAATTAACGAATCTCCGGAATAACGAATTGACTTTAATTTCGAATTAACGAGCCTTCGGAATTATATTGTAACCAGCTGTGACACATATTTTGATTAACTTTCAGTTATCTTTCCTTTATTCCGCACTATGAAAAATAAAAACTCTGTGGGGAAAACATCGCAAGTACCTTCGAAAATGTAACTAAGAATATTTCAAAGTCACGAGTCTTCAAAATATAAGCTCTCTATATACCAGGCTCTACAAAAACGTCTTTCATTGTTTTTTTTTCCTGCCATATTACAGATGGAGAAACGAAGCACCACGGCTTGCAAGATCAACGTTCGCAATCCTTTAAACTTATCAGAGTCATTTTGATTTTGGTCCCGAATTGCATGATCATGTAATAACCTTTTGCTGTTGTTTATTTCTATTTGTATTATATTGTTTTTTTCGGGGGGGGGGGGTAGTTTGATTTCATAACTGCATTTCTCACAAAAATCATACAAAAATGAAGAATGCACGTATATGAACGAAAATATAAGCAATAGATTTGCAGTACATGATTATGACAATTGTTAGGAGCTGATTTGGTCAGCTCTTAAACATTTCTTTCCATTATAAGTACACAAATGAAATATGTATCATTAATTCACTACGAGACAAAGAAAATGTATTCATCGTTACGTATACTTTTAGCTTTGATTTCTCAAAGAATGTTATGTTTTGAGTCCCAAAAAGAATATGTCACTTTGGGGAAAATTATAATTGCTAAATATGATTTGAACAAATACCTTGAAATAAAAAAAAAAATCTATGATGCAATTATTTCCTGTTTGAATGAAAGAAATGCAGGAGTCTACCATCTCAAGAAGATAGTTGAAGGCAGCCTAAAAAGAAAGAAAATAAAAACAGAGTAATGGACAACTCACCAGTAAAACTGGTTTTGTGCTGACTTAATGGAATAAACAAAGGGAAGCGATTTGGGGGGGGGGGGGGGGGAAAGACACGAAGGAGTGATAATCTAAGTGCGCAATTGGCTTTTTCTTTTCCTGCGGGGTCTATAGGGCAATCATACCCCCTGGACAATTGCCACAGACCCTTCCCCTGACCCTATCCCTTATCCTAATCCTGTACCTAATCCCAACCCTAACCTGAACTCTAACCCTAAACCTAACCCTTACCCTAATCTTTCCTCTTACCCTATCACTTACCAGTATTTAGACGGAGGTTAATTGCCCTGATACGTTTCTTTAGGTATTCCCCAGCAACACCACACCAGATAAAACAGTTTCTTCCTACGTATATCCAACAGTGAGACGCTCCTAAGAGTGGCTATAATGCACTACACGAAAACTTTTCCAAAGCCAATGTTTTGGTATTTCATATATATTATATATATATATAATAAAACCGCATAGAAGGAAAACAAGAAAGACACCATTAATGAGATATAGTGCAGTTGGGGAATGATCCAAAATCTATGTCTGATAATTAACAATGTCACAAAAATCTTAATTCGTAGTAGGCCTATTGCGTCTATTCTGTAGTTGTAGAGGCATCATGGAATGTTCTGTTGTAATGATTGGGTGAATAAACTATAGAAATGACTTGCAGATTCGTGTGTGTTTATCTCGTGAAAATTTGTACAAATCATTGTAATAAGTGTCAAGTTGCAATAGTTGAAAGAAAATGAGGTGAAAATGTTGACATGAGCATGAGTGCTGAGCTATGTAATGTGTGTGTGTGGAGGGGGGGGGGGGGAGGGTGGTCATCCCACGAGCTCAACAATGAAAAAAAGGCCAAAAGTTTACGTAATGTCTAGCTCATGGGCCTTATTTGCCTATAATGACGTGCACGTGGACCGTATAACTCGTGGGTCTATTTTACGGGTACTCGTGACGAGACGGACACTCACAAATCATACAGCCCTCGAGTCATACAGCCCACGAATCGTACAGTCCACGAATCGTACAGTCCACTAGTTATACATCTCATGAGTTCCAGACTAAGCAAACAAGGCCTACGAGACCGACGCATTAATTCCCTTGTTGTGGGCTGTTTTTACCTAGTGTCTAACCCTTGGGCCTTATTTGCCTGGTGTCGAACTCATGAACTGTAAGGCTCGTGGGCTGTTTAACTCATGGACCATTTTTAAATGTCGAACTCGTGAGCTGTATGGCTCGTTGGTGTCGGTCTCGTGGGATGACTCTATTTTACTTGATGTCGAGCTCACTGGCCTCTTAGTGTCCAGCTCGTGGGCTGCGTGACTCGTGAGCTGTGTAACTCTTGGGCTGTATGACTCGTGGGTGTCGAGCTCGTGACGTACACTCGTAGCTTGATGACCATCCTTCGAGACCAAATATTTGTTTCTTTCTTTGTTTATTTTTCTTCCAACCCAATTTCACATATAAAGCAAGATTCTTTTCAGTAATATCACATAAAATATCAGTATACATATTTCAATGCACATGATTCGAAGAAGGAAAATAAATGTATAAATTATTTCCATTAACAAAATATGTATGGTATTACCACATTTCCAAATCATTACCTGAGAAATTATGCGGAAGAAGGACTGCCACTATAATCAAATGCTTGAACAGGTGGCAGCCCAGGAAACCTATCTATACATAATACACATATCAGGCCCTATATTTAGCGGAATGGGGAAGTACTACTGGAGATAATATAACGATGCGTAAATCGTCTTTTTGCTATGGGAGAGTTTTATTAACAAATTTTAAGTGAGGAACGAAAAGATCAGGGACATGTTTCAAAAAGCTATTGGTAAAGTTACGAACGATTCACGAGCGACTGGTGATCAGTTCTTGTGCTGAATTGTGGAAATTCTGATAAAAGAAGTACAGTGCATGGGCGTCACCATGGAGGGGGGTGCGTTGGGTACGAACGCACCCCCTTTAGACCTAAAAAAAGAAGAAAAAAAGAAGAAGAAGAAAAAAAAAACTCCAGTCTGCTCAACGCCGGACGCTAAATAATAATTTTTTGATTATTCTTTTTTTTTGTTTTTTTTATTCACCATGGCAGGGACAAGATATTCGAGGGGAAAAATCGCACCCCGGGCTCTGGCAGCACTGATTTTGTACATATCTATCTATCTTACAATGTTTACTATTATGGTGTGGAGCACGCACACATTGCGTGTACGAGTAACTGTGCTGCAAGGATGTTTAGGGTCTATTTACAACACTTTATTTCAACCAATACTACTTGAAAATCCGAGCCCAAGTGCGAGCCTTAGTTTAAAAAGAAAAAGATGGTGGGCCAAGCATATTATAGTCCCCCCCCCCCCTTATTAATAATTCTCGAGATGAGAAGATTTTTTTTTTTTTTTTGATAGAAATCTGTCCGAATGTTTCACTCAAAGTGTGCACCAGGTTGCTGAATTTCAATTCGAAAAATGAAAAGTCTCTCTCGTGTGGGAGGGGGCATGGGCGTAAATCCCCGGGGGGGGGGGGGGATGGGGGGATATATCCCCCCCCCCCCTGAAATGGAGGAGGGGGGATGGCCTGTACAATCATCCCCCCCCCCCTGAATTTTGAAGAAAAAAAAAGGAAGCAGAAATGTGATTGTATCAATTTTGGCATATTGCATGACGTTTGTACGCCGGCCTTCAGACAGGTAACAGAGCTGAACAGTATTCTCTCTTGTAGGTAAATGTATATATACATAATTTTCTCAAGCGCTCGCTCGCTTCGCTCGCTCGCGAAGAAAGTAACATCGGCATACACTGTAAGGTATGGCTCAGACGTTGACAACGTCAAATAGTATAGGTCTTCATGTAAACATGCTATGACGCGAGTGACGGGGGACCATCTGCAAAATATGTACGAAAACAAATAAACTAACAAACAATAACAAAAACTTTATCGCCATAATTGAACCCCCTCCATTTCCTGAATCATTCCTGAGAAACGACAGTGACTGATGACTCAGTCAGGATACATCTATGGGCATACCCATGCAGGGGAGATCAGGGGCGTCGAATCTATCTCGGGGGAGGGGGGGGGGGGGGTCAAAGGGGCATTTAGAAGAAGTATTTAGGCAGACAAATCATTTATCCCCCAAGCAATTCCCGAGATGAGGAAAAATCTCAAACTTTCTTAATGGAAAATTGTCCAAATACCGCCAGAACTATATGCACCAGATCGTTGTATTGCAATCATAAACATGCAAAAGCTCCGCTATACAGGATCCCTTTCGATAGACTTTGTATACACTTTTGAGATTGACGTATATTTCCCTAATTTATCAAAGAGGGTGCAGCAGATCTTTCACTTAACAAAAAGCACCCTCATATGCAGAGGCGTCGATGGGGGGGGGGGGGAATGGTTCCCCCATAAAAAGTGGGACAAACAAAAACGAAAAATATGGCTACAAACGGCAGTTTTTGGACTGTAAAACGTCAAAATTTTAAAGCTCACTCGCTCCGCTCGCTCGCATTTAATCGCTATGCCATTCTCCTGATGTTGCTGCCAGTGACTGACAACAGTTGCGCCGGTGTGCCCCCCTTAATTTCCAAAGCGAAAAATATAGCTACAAACGGCAGTTTTGGGACTGTAAAATGTCAAAATTTTGAAGCTCGCTCGCATTTAATCATTACACCACTCTCCTAATGTTGCAACCAGTAATTGCCAGTAGTTTTCTCCCGGTGCGCCCCCCTTAATTTCCAAAGCGAAAAAAATTTAACTACAAACGGCAGTTTGAGGACTGTAAAATGTCACAATTTTGAAGCTCGCTCGCTTCGCTCGCTCGCATTTAATCATTATGCCATTCTCCTGATGTTGCTGCCAGTAATTGTCAGCAGTTTTCGATCGTGCGCCCCCTTAATTTCCAAAGCGAAAAAATACAGCCACGAACTACTGTTTAGGGGACTGTAAAATGTCACAATTTTGAAGCTCACTCGCTTCGCTCGCTCACATTCGATCGTTATGCCATTCTCCTGATGCTGCTGCCAGTAACTGCCAGCAGTTTTCGCCCGGTGCGCCCCCCTTTATTTCTAAAGCGAAAAAATACAGCCACAAAGGACAGTTTTGGGGACTGTAAAATGTCGAAAATTTCAAACTCGCTCGCCTCGCTCGCTCGCATTTAATCGTTATGCCATTCTCCTGATGTTGCATGCTGCCAGTAATTGCCAGCAGTTGTCCCCGGTGCGTCCCCCCCCCCCCTTAATTTCCAAAGCGAAAAATATAGCTACAAACGACAGTTTTGGGACTGTAAAATGTCAAAATTTTCAAGCTCGCTCGCTTCGCTCGCTCGCATTTATTTGTTATGCCATTCTCCTGATGTTGCTGCCAGTAATTGCCAGCAGTTGCACCCGGTGCGCCCCCCCCCTTAATTTCCAAAGCGAAAAGATACAGTCACAAACGGCAGTTTGGGACTGCAAAATGTCAAAATTTTCGAGCTCGCTCGCATTAAATCGCAATTGCATTCTACTGATGTTGCTGCCAGTGATTACCCGCAGTTGGGCCCGGTGTGCCCTCCTTAATTTCCAAAGCGAAAAAATACAGCCACAAACGGCAGTTTGGGGACTGTAAAATGTCAAAAATTTCAAACTCGCTCGCCTCGCTCGCTCGCATTTAATCGTTATGCCATTCTCCTGATGGTGCATGCTGCCAGTAATTGCCAGCAGTTGTGCCCGGTGCGCCCCCCTTAATTTCCAAAGCGAAAAATATAGCTACAAACGACAGTTTGAGGACTGTAAAATGCTGCGCCGGTCCGGTTATGGACTTGTAATCGTGGTGATGGTGACCATCCCCCCCCCCCCCCCACTCCTCAGTACGGATTTACGCCGTTGGGAGGGGGATAGCCCTTCCCACACCCCGGGACTTCAACGTTAGGTCTCCAACCATACACTAAGCAAACTTGGGGTACTGACAAATTTCAGAATATTTCATCGGCATGTTTGATATCTGTCACTTGAATTCAAACATATTCAAAAGTTCCCTCATCAGTTGTCTCAAGCTATCCGTTACATTTCGAATGTTGACTCCTTTAAAGTTGCCCTCAAGACTCATTTGTTCGTAACAGTTTTCCAGTAGAATTGTATATCATGATTTTTTTTTTCATCATCATTACTGTGTAATTCATTCTCATGTGCATGTTTGTGTAATGATTTCTGTATTTCATAACTCACTTTATCTACTGCGCCTTGAGCACGTTAGTCATGTGGAATTGGCGCATTATAAGTACCCTGTATTATTTTCATTATTATCCTCTTTGATTTATGTTTCCTCCGCTCGGTTCCTACCCACAGACTAAGACTCGACGCATTTGGGGACTGACAATTTTCGAAGTATTTCATAGAAGTGTCAGGGGGCAAAACGAGTTTTTGCCCTACCCCCCCCCCCCCCCCCGTGCCCCCCGTAGCAAATAATTGATCAATTATTGAAAAGCCGACATGAGCAATAAAGGGACTTTTCTCGTCTAAAAGTTGTCAATTTCATAACTGAAAATGCCAAATTTTTCGCTTATAACATAACGGGGCAAATAATGCACTAACAATTTACATTATCATATCTATATGCTAAATAAATAAATTTAGTGTATAGATGGTAGCCTCGTGTCCTCGAGTTTGCACCCTGAAACATATATTTAGTAAACCTTGCGTTTTTTTCTTTTCTTCTATGCCTTTATGCTGATATAAGAACAAATTGTATTGCTCAAACAATGCGATCACGTTTAAGCTTTTAATGAATACATTTCAGACGAATGGCAAAGTGAAAGTGGCTCGCTCCCTCTATCGTACCGGTAGGTCCTACTTATAGTAAAATGAACATTTGTTTTGTCCTAAGTTATGATCACAGTCCTTCGGAGTGTTTTTTTTTTTTAACAGTGTTTAATACCCTAGAAATTTGCTTTTAGAATACTCTACGCATAAACGCGAATTTTATACCCTGCTTTAAAAGAAAAAAGTCTATTATATGATATACCGTCAACAATGACCGTCGGAGGGGGTATCCCCCTTCAACACCCTCCCCGCTCGTCGCTTATATTCGCTCCCTCGCCGAGGATCTCACACCGTCACATAATGTATCCCCGCATGTTATAATTATAGTCATTTACAGTAAATTTTCCCATGTTTGATTTCCAGAAATTTGCCTTTAGATGCTCTACAAACGCGACTTTCGTACTCTGCTTTTACAAAAAGTCCCTACCGTGGGAGGGGGTGTCCCCCTCCACACCCTCCCCCGCTCAGTCCCTTCGCTCCCTCGCCTAGGATCTCACACCGTCAAAAATGCACCCCCTATAGTATATGTTATAGTCCTTCACAGTGATACTGGGTAATGTTTAAATCGCTGGAAATTTTATTAAAAATGGCCTATAAACGCGACTTTTATACTCCGTTTTTACAAAAAGTCCCTACCGTGGGAGGGGATATCCCCCTCCCACACCCTCCCCCTGCTCGGTCGCTACGCTCCCTCGCCGAGGATCTTATACCGTCACATAATGTATCCCCCCCCCCCTCCCGTATGCTATAATAGTCCTCTGCAGTGAATTTTCAAATGTGCTTAATTCCCGGCAATTGCTTTTAGATGCTCTTGAAACGCGACTTTTGTACTCCGCTTTTACAAAAAGTCCGTACCGTGGGAGGGGGTATCCCCCATCTACACCCTCCCCGCTCGGTCGCTTCGCTCCCTCGCCGGGGATCTTACACCGTCACTTATGTACCCCCTATATTATAATCATTGTTCTTCACAGTGACACGGCGATTTTAAATCCATAGAAATTTGATTTAAAATGCCCTATAAACGCTACTTTTATACTCTGTTTTTACAAAAAGTCTCTACCGTGGGAGGGGGTTTCCCCCTCCCACACCCTCCCCCTCTCGGTCACTTCGCTCCCTCGCCGGGGATCTCACACCGTCACTAATGTACCATGTACCCCCAATATTATAATCATAATCCTTCACAGTGATACGGCGATTTTAAATCCATAGAAATTTTATCTAAAATGCCAAAACGCAAGTTTTATACTTGGTTATACATTTTTACCTCTGCCATTTTTACCTCTGCCATTTTTACACCGAACCATATTATAATCATAGTCCTTCACAGTGATACGGGCGATTTTAAATCCCTAGATATTTTATTTTAAATGCCCTATAAACGCGACTTTTATACCCTGTTTTTACAAAAAGTCCCTACCGTGGGAGGGGGTATCCCCTCCCACACTCTCGCCGAGGATCTCACACCGTTATTACCCCCGTATGTTATACGTGCCGCTTACAATACATGTACAATATGTACAGTGTAGGGCCTATTATGTAAATGTACATGATGATACAGGAAACAATAAATCAAATAAAGAAGAATCTCGCAGGTAACGTTCAGTGTCAAAACGCATCCCCCTTGGAAAAAAGCTGGTGACGCCCCTGAGGTACCCAAATAACACATCATAATTGATTACCAGTCGCTCGTAAGCTGTTCGTTACTTTACGATCAGCTTTATGAAACAGGGCCCAGGTTGAAGGAAATTAATAAAAGATAATCCTCGAATGAATTTTCACGTCATTCTCTCTTAAGCCAACGTGAGTCCACGTGTAGAGACCCACTTTAAACTGGAAATATATGGAAACATAAACATGAAATGTGAAATGAAAAGTTATGATGGCAAAATGCATAAAGTAATAAAATCCACTATTATCTTTGAACGATAGAAGCCTGCTTTTAATCTGTCACGATCTTAAACACAAATACATAGCAAACTATAACAGACAGTATACATCTTTCCCAGCAAACACATAACGTTTATAAAACGTTTCCTAAGCGTTCTTTTTTTTTCTTAGGTTCCGTACGTCTTCGCATAAGATGGACGTTTTGAAAACGTATATTTAACGTCAAAGTTGGGACTAAAAATCTAACGCAAAGCATTTTTTTTGAAAACGTTGTAAAACGTCAATGGACGTTACGTTTTTATTATGTGTTCATACCTCTTCGTCATTTATAAGCGTCCACAAAACGTTTTCATTACGTCGATCTCGTCTATAATGAACGTTTAAAAAAGTTTTATTTGGTCCGCTACGTCTTCGTCATTGGTTTCTTTATCATGAATATTCATGCGTGTCTATGAATATTCAAATAAGAAAATCTAAAATTTGAAAACTAGATAAAAGACATTGAAATCTGAAGTATTTATGCTTGGTTCAAACTATCTGTGTTAAAGATTGTGCCTACTTTATTGTTCAGTTATTCACAAATTCAAATTGTGCCATGAAGAGGTATTTTTTCATATGTTAAAAGGCCTAATTAAGATGTAAGTGATTTAATTTTAGTAACCATGTCTTCATGCATTACAATATTTTTGCCGGTATATAAAAGAATGTGATACAGATTCATATTGTATAGTAGGTATAGATGCTAGGATATTAGGAACAGGTTAGGATAGGATTATAATTATAGGATTAGGATTGGGTACAACATATCCCAGATTGTGCCTGTATGATCTCATAACCATACTTTCTTTTGAATGCCCCATAAAAAATAAATATTAGACGTTCTTAAAGGTTTTTCTTGACGTTTTAAACGGATATGAAAGGTTCTCTAAACATTCTGGAAAGGGTCATAAGACTTTTTAGACGTTCTGCAGATCCTTAAAAAACCCGAAAGGTTTTGTATTGGTTTTTTAAACGTTTAAAAACGTTTGTAGCAGTATAACGTCCATTTAAAACGTTTTAAATACGTCGAAAACCTTTCAGAAAAAGACGTTCTGAAAACGTTTTGTCAAAACGTCCAAATAGCGAACTTGGTTCGTTTCAAGAACGTTCAGAGAATGTCCAGTTGTTAGCTAGGTTAATAGGTGGAAAAGTAAGTAATTCAAGATACCACACCTTGTGACCATAACATGGATAATAGATGTCCACTTTGAAATTCACTGTATTCAGTTTACATGCAGGACAATCCATACTAGTATTTGTTTTCCAGCCTTTTGGCAGTCTGAATTGAATAGTTAACCATATAAATGCTCATAAAGGTCTACACATAATTCACGTGGCTTGCAATATTGCTGCCGAAATCTAATGCTTGCTAAGGGCACGGTCATTGATCTCTACTGTGCGAAGTATCTAGATGTATCACATTGACCAATCGCTTTGCAACCACCGCGCCACCATCTTACCACGCACATCGCCCATACACTTAAAGGTGCATATTCCCGGTAGTATAGAGGGCGCTGTTGATGATACTGCCGATCACCGTTACCTCTGCATTCAGCGTGTTTCTACAGAACCCTAAATTCCGGGTCTATCGGATTGTATCCGATTAGAGGGGCCTGTAGAAACGCACCAGTAACGGTTTCTTTCAGATTCAGATTCCGATACCGATTCCGATTATCTTAACCGTCTAATGAGGTAGTTCTTTCCGGGTCAGTTTCCAGTTTCAGTGCTGTAGAAACACGCCAGGTTCAATAATCCGATACTGACCCGGAAGACAATCACCGGCCGGTGACATAAAAGTGGCCATGACTTTTCATGTTTTGCTGCTGTTAGTAATTCTAACGTTAGTTGGGTGTCCCTATAAACACGTCCGACACCATAACCTATCAATACTAGTCACAATTTGCCTGAGATTTGACTCACTTGTAAAGAAAATACTCTGAATTTAAAAATAAAGAAAAAACACGAACAGGGGTGTTATTTTTACACAGTTGCCCTGTATGCCTACTTTCAGAACACGCTTGGCAACATATTTAGCAATTACAAAACAATACACAATATATTACTATCAGTAAATATATGTAACATATTGATATTTCTAAATAATGTTGCCAAGTATGTTCTGAAGACGTTAACTCATGCTGCAACTACACACCATGTATTTATGTTCATTACTCCATTATGGTTTGTTACGCTCAAAAATCTCTATTCCATATTCCACTTTGTATGAACAGACAATGAAGCTGACGAAGACCTAAGGTTGAAAGCGTCTACCACCAGCCGGCATCCTGCAACATCTACTGTCTTCATTGTCTCAATTATATTATTCTTCCCAAGATGACAGAAGCATTTGGTACAAAAAAAAAAAAAAAAAAAAAAAAAAATATATATATATATATATATATATAAATATATGAAGAGTTCGTTCGCAAAAACCGATAAGTCCATTTTTGAACATTTTGAGTTACGGCCTCTGTCATAAAGTACAAAATAATACCTTTTAGATGATACAGATATTGGTCACTACACATTAAGGTACATTTTTGAAGTTATGGTCAAAAGAAACAAAAAATTTCTTATATTCTCTTTATTTTTGTTGACTTTTAATCGCAAATATCTCCATTTGGCAAATATGGACTGATCGGTTTTTGCGAACAAACTCTTCATATATGTGTGTGTGTGTGTGATGGTATGATTTGATTGTCTTAATGAAAACATTAACTGTAGAAAAAGTAATGTACATTGTCAGAAATGTAATAATTACTGGCATTATGATTGATTTGCCGGATCACTAAAAGAATATTTACAAAAAAATTCAGAAAAAAAAGTGTGTACCATCCAATGATAATACGCCAGTGGATGGTGACAATAAGCTTCCATAGAATGTCTGATTAAACTAGAACTATCACTCATTGTGATTAATATACCCCCACCCACAACTGAGGAAATTAGCTCAACCAAGATTTTTTAACACTTTTTAATGAAAAAAAAAAACCCATGGCAATGCACTGTTCAACAGTTAATAAATGTATTGTTCACTGTTAGTCAAATGTCTCACATCTCAAGTCAAGTGCTCAAAAACTGAGTGAGCAAGAAAAATAAACTGACGATTTCTATGGTTTTTATTAAAAATTGTGTAACCATGGCAACACAAGGTTGGATATTAAGAAAAAAAATGAAGTTTGCACAACTATATATCATAGCCGTCACATGTGCCAAATTTCAAGCCAAATGCTAACAGGATGAGGGGCTTAGTTGAATTCACAATATTTGTGTATCATTTTCCTTCAAAATACACTGTTACCATGGCAACACATTTTCCACAATGACAAAAGAGTTTTTGTACATCTAGGTAATGTAGAGGTAACATGTGTCAAATATGAAGCCAAATGCTCTAAACAGAGGGAGTTAGGATCTAATCGAAATGTTTGTGTGATTTTCATTCAAAATGCACTGTTACCATGGCAACACATTGTTCAACAATGATGAAATACAAAGTTTGCATATCTCTGTACTACAATGGTTGCATGTGCCAAATTTCAAGCCAAATGCTCAAAGACTGAGGGAGTTACCGGAATCCACAATATCTTTATATGATTTTCGTTCAAACTATGCTGTTACCATGGCAACACAATGATCAACAATGACAAAAGATTAAGTTTGCACATCTACGTACCATAGTGGTCGCGTGTGCCAAATTTCAAGCTAAATGCTCAAACACTGAGAAAGTTGGCGGAATCCACACGCTTTTTGGTGAAAAAATGTTGTTACCATGGCAACGCATTGTTCAACAATAATGACAGATTAAGTTTGAACATCTGTATGCTATAGCGGTCACATATGCCAAATTTCAAGCCAAATGCTCAAAGACTGAGGGAGTTAACTGAATCCACAATATTTTCGCATGATTTTCATTCAAAATATACTGTTACCATGGCGACACATTGATCAACAATGACCAAAGACTATGTATGCTCATCTACGTACTATAGTGGTCACATGTGCCAAATTTCAAGCTAAATGCTCAAAGACTGAGGTAGTTACCTGAATCCACAATATTTTTGTAGGGCCTATGCATTTTAGTGAAAAGCTGCTGTTACCATGGCAACCCATAGTTCACCACTGACGAAAGGTTAAGTTTGCACATCTACATGTTATAGTGGTTGCATGTGCCAAATTTCAAGCCAAATGCTCAGAGAGTGAGGGAGCTAACTGAATCCACAATATTTTTGTATGATTTTAATTCAAAATATGCTGTTACCATGGCAACTCACTGATCACCACTGACGAAAGATTACCTTTGCACATCTACGTATCACAGTGGTCATGTGTGCCAAATTTCTAGCTAAATGCTCGAAGACTAAATGAAGTTAGCTGAATCCACAATATTTTTGTATGTTTTTTTGTAAACAAAAGCTGTTACCATGGCAACGCATTGCTCAACACTCACAAACGATTACGTTTGCACATCTATATACTATAGTGGTCATGTGTGCCAAATTTCAAGTCAAATGCTCTAACACTGAGGGAGTTAATTGAATCCACAATATTTTCGTATGATTTTCATTCAAACTATGCTGTTA
The DNA here is from genome assembly GCF_040938485.1 of Diadema antillarum. Taxonomy (NCBI): domain Eukaryota; kingdom Metazoa; phylum Echinodermata; class Echinoidea; order Diadematoida; family Diadematidae; genus Diadema; species Diadema antillarum. The sequence continues at coordinate 2,869,132 of NW_027270950.1, read as the reverse complement.
CCATGGCAACACATTGATCAAGAATGACGAAAGAGTAAATATGCACATCTACATACAATAGTGGTCACATGTGCCAATTTTTAAGCCAAATGCTTGAAAACTAAAGGAGTTAGGCTAATCCACACATTTTTGTATGATTGGTAAAAAAAAAATACTGTTGCCATGGCAACATATTCATTACCACACACATCAAATGTGTTTTGCACAAATATACATTACATTGATCGCATAATCCCAAATTCAAACTGAATTGCTACAAAACTAAGAGAGTAGAGCAATCCACATTTTGTAAGATTTTTATGAAAATCTTCCGTTGCCATGGCAACGCATTACAAAATACTCACGAAATAGGTCTCTTGCACATCTGCCTGTGATAGTGGTCATACATGCCAAATTTGAAGTTAATTGCTCAAAAAATGAGAAAGTTGTTCGATCCACAAGTTTTTATGAAAATATGCCGTTACCATGGCAACGCATTATGCGATACTAATGAAAAAGGTGTCTTGCACATCTACCTTTGATAGCAGTCACATATGCCAAATTTGGGGTCAATTGCTCAAAAAATGAGAGAGGAGTTCGATCCACAACATTTTGTTAGATTTTTTAAAAATTTGCCGTTGCCATGGCAACTCATTATGCAATACTAACGAAAAAGGAGTCTTGCACATCTCCCTTTGATAGCAGTCATACATGCTAAATTTGGGGATAATTGCTCAAGAAATGAGAGAGTAGTTCGATCCACAAGTTTTTACGAAAATATGCCGTTGCCATGGCAACGCATTACGCGATACTAACGAAAAAGGTGTCTTGCACATCTATCTTTGATAGCGGTCACACATGCCAAATTTGGGGTCAATTGCTCAAAAAATGAGAGAGGAGTTCGACCCACAAGATTTTGCAACGGACCGACCGCCCGACCGCCCGCCCGACTGACCGACCGACCGACCGACCGACCGACCGACCGACCGGCCAACCGACCGGCCACCCGACCTCAGAGTGATTCCTATATACCCCCCCTACACACCATGTGTGGGTGGGGGTATAAAAACATAAAAGACCAGAGAAGACAAAATTAACCACAATCATGAAGAAAACGCCAGTTGATTATACAAAAATATTTATTACATCGCTCTGTCCACATCTCGAGTAACATGGCTCTTTCATATCTGATCTAGACTTCCTCACATGAGTGGGAACAATTGTATGTCACCAACACAGGGATACAGTAACCATGGCAACTCCTTTTGTGTAATGAAATAAACATCCATCTGCTTACAATCACAGGGTGAGCATCAATGAAATCAATCACAAAAAGTACACATTCCCTCTTGGCTGGAAATAGATACCTATGCTTTATAATGTCTTCGTACGAAGTATGGTAAAAATCATACAATATCTGGTATGGATTAAAATACAATGCTGCTTACACCATACCCCCAGAAAAAAAAAGAATGAAAAGGAACGTTTGCTAGGGCATTTACTATTTAAATATGTATTCCCCAAGTTAGTCTATGACACATTAGGACTATATGCAAATGTATTGTCATATGAAAAGAACCAAGAGACATAATAATTAAGTCCCGATCACGTTTGAAGAAAAAGACAAAGAATAGCTAGAGCGAAATAGGATAAAAGCTTGGATCTTGAGGAATTGTACTAGTTATTGATTCATTTGATTATGATAGAAGACATCATAAATCATGGGGGCAAATAAGTTTCTGACATGAAAACCCCCGATAAACCTATACACTGAGCATCCAACATTGACAACGGATATCATACAAGACAAGAAAGTGGAGAAACAACCAAATATGGCCCAACATAATTACAATCCTCATATTCTTCACGCAAAATTTGTTGTGAAGATGATTCATTTAACTGCTGTTTTACTCGCACATATGGTCATCTTCATGGAGACGACTGGAAAATATGGGTGAAATGAAGAACGAAGAATGCATAGAATGAAAACCCCTTATAAAATACCTGAACATCTTTTTCTATTTCGAGTTAATGATGAATTCATGATACTGAATGGAAATAAAATTCCAACGATGAAACTCCACAAAATTAAAAGAATTAGTAGTACCTGTCACTAATCAAATTTTTCCTTCTTAAAAGTCACCATATCCTTAAAGTTTACAATATTCCACTTTTTTTTTTTTTCAAATCTTCTGGCACAACATGAGAAGAAAAAAAAATCAAAATGCATACAAACAGAAGAACTACAAAATTCAAGAAAATTGTGATCAGTGTACGAGCTAAAAAACTCAAAAAAAAAAAGGATGCCAGCAGTGCAATTTTACATTTAGCGTTCAACATTGCATAATATAGATTTGTCTGCACATTCAAACTCCTCTTCTCACTGTACATCTTGATCAAGATTCTAACAAATTTAGAACAAAAAGAACATGTCTTCTGCATGGAAATAGAGGGAGAGAATGTGACAAAATGACCATGATTGAAGCGTGATATACGTTTATCTTCAAACATATCACATGCAAGGTTTGCTTCAAACAACCAAACTGCACCAACACAAGAAAGAGACTTTAGTGAACAATTATGAAAGGAAATACCCGTTTTTAGTGTTTGTCCTATACAATCTTCCTTTTCACAGACATTCTTCGGAGTATTGGGGAGCTTGCTGAAACTCTCATTCACAAAACCTGATTTTTATTAAGCCTTTTGTAATTTCTTTTTTCCAATTAATTGAGAATACCACAGCAAAGCTTACAGTTTTCTATCAAAACAGAACAAGAATCACAACATGGGTGAAACACTACTTTCACACATTAAATGATAAAAGATCAGACCATTTTTATTAATAACACGTAATTCACCTTCCCAGAGGGAACAGAAAAACAATGCTTACACAAAAATCAAGCAAGAACGTGTCTTGCATACCGCTGGCAAAGTGTGTGCTTCTCTAAGATACGTCATCCTCGAATGGCACAAAACAGTAGGCTCAATAAAAAACTTGCTCATCCACACAAATATTGATACTCTGTTAGTTGTTTTCACACAGACCCTATCAAAAATATTTTGAAATGTGAGGAACAAAATACAGAAATCCCATTGGTCTATATCAAAATGATACCACTACCAACGATGTGACATCAATAATTGACGATGACTGGCGGGGGAGGGAACATACCGAATGTTCCACCCGAAGGGTTTGAAATGCTATTGAGGGACTTACAGCCTCCCGAAATAGCATTTGAAACTCCGAGGGTGGAACGTTCGGTACATCTTCCCGACAATAAAAGTCATCATCTGTTATATTATATGGGTTAGTCAAATACGTCAACGTCAACCACTAAAGATCGTAGAGATTCAGTGTACGGTCTTTGCAACCACCAGCATGCAGCACAACGCACTCGATCGCTCGCTCGCGCAGAGCCAAATTCACTATGCGCGCGCGGTCCTAGGCCTTCTGTCATTTGTTACGTGAAAATGTTTTCCCCATGGGAGAACATTACCAAGAATGTTCGCCCCATGGGCGAACATAACGAATGTACCTCCATCACGTGACTCTGTTTAGCCAATCACTAACCGGTATTTGACTAACCCATTTAATATTGTATAATGTGTTAAGGAGTGTCAATATCATGCTATATGGAGTGTCAGTGTCGAGCTAAAAGATTGGGGTTTAATGGTTTATTGCACTACCGATCAATCAACTAATTTATCCCTTTAGTTTATTTTTGCTTTGAATTAAAAAGAAAATCTTGTCTTCCCATTTTTTTTTTCAAACTGGTGGACACAATACGCCTATAACATAAGACGCTAGCCTTTGATCCAGATGGCCCCTGAACGAATGGAAAGAGGGGGGGGGGGGATGACCAATCATCCTTCAGACTACTACCACAGTTGGCAGTACAGCAGGTGTCTTGCTACACCATCTGCTGCCAGAAGTCTGGTAGGATCTGCATACAGTTCACATAATGGTGAATCTTTCAGAAAGCCTAACTCATTTCTTGAATTATTTCAACACTCTGTGTAAGCTAGATGAAGTCTCCAACTTGTCCATTGTCTCTTTTTGTGGGCAACATTCACATTAGTATTTCCATAAAACTTTCTCTCTCTTTTTTAAACAGCAAATGGATATCCACAAACGCTTCCAAACCCAACTCGTAAAAGAATCATCGGCCCATCATAATTGAACAGCGAAGAACAACATATCACCATTTAAACATCACTTGAAATAAACGCCATTACGAACTGTACAGATTTGGCCCATCTTTTTTTTTTTTAGAAACAGCAATCACTCAATGTCAGTCAAAACAGCTGAAAAATATGACTCAAATTACTTCTTCGGAACATGGTATAACCAACAAGAAAATATAATACAATCAAAATTATGACTCACGCCTGCACACGTCTTCAAATGACAAGACATCCGACAGAAAGCATAATAGTCAATGTTTGCTTCTTCTTTTTTTGAGTTATCCAATCCAATACACAGACATGTAAAAACCTTCTCTGCTTCTCAGCTTGTAACCAAAGCTGAAAAGCTGCCATCGAACTACCCTCCATGTTACACACAAGTATGTGGCTTGGTGGGAGGAGGAGGCATTTTACTGCCACGATGTTGATTCATGCTACGTGGTTTGAGATGAGTAATACTTGTTTAACACACACACACCCACACACACATACACACACACATACACATACACACATAAACACACATAATAAATTCAGATGACTCTTTCTACAAAAACAAAATGGAAATACACGCTTCCTGACTTAAACAAATCTGTTCCATGGTCATTGATTCACACTTGCTGTAATCTACAAATATTTACAGGTTACTGAATGACAAGTGAAATTCAATCGCGAGACCGCACAATCAGAGCATTAAAGGAATTGTTTTTTCTTTGTTCTATATTTACATCCATTTAAACTCTCACAGACACACATACTCACACACACTCACACACAGACACATACAAACACACTATCTCTCACACACACACACACACACACATACAAATGTGTTTATGCACACCATCATAATACAGTTTCCATAGATAAATTTTAAAAATATCTTTATATTTACTCTTAGGGCAAAAAACTGATACAAAGTTGAAGTAGATTTCAAAATATAATTCAAATTAAAATGCATACATTATTTTCTACGGTGGGAAATGCCGATGCAGCTACACCTTGTTTCAACAACATTATGAACAAAAATGGCATGCAGCTACGTAGAAACAAATATGCAAAGAAAGAATATGGGACTTGCAGTCATAAAAAGTTGTGCCCATGACAGAAAAATTGGTGCACAAGGAAGTCACACTTCTAAAAAATGAAAACTCTTTGCTAAGGATGCTATTTGAAGTCGATTCAAAGCACATAGAAATCAAAGGGAAATTATTTGCTCTCATTACCGCACGTGGAGAGAGCATGATTCAATAGGGAATTCTCGGCATCGCCAATGCGCAGAAAACTTCTGCGCACGCTGAAGAGCTCTGTCACAGATGCACTGTGGGATTCCTCAGTGCCATTGTTTGCTTCCGGTTGTCTCGCGCAAGTCGCAGTTCCCATAAGATTCAATGGAGTTATTTGACTGCTTTTCCATTGTTACTCCTTTTTTCTGGGCTATAATTCAGCTTAAAAGAGTTGAAAGTTTCTAAATCTTATTGATTTGCGGTAACTAGAGCCATGGTTTACTACTGCTACGTAGGCTTCAATGTGCTGGTCACATGATGGAAGTGAAGAAATCTTCAACAAAAAATACCACTGAGAGCGTGATCTGAGTGCATGTGCAGCCAAAACCGGGGCAAGTTTGTCCCCTGAGCTATCCCATAATGCATCTAGAACGCTGCTCTGCTCACGGCACCTACGTATTGGCAATACCGAGAATTAATATGAACTGAGGCATACACTCTTTCAAACATTTGATATGTCCTCAATCTAATACCTGTGCCCCTGGTACTACATACATTTGTTACAGTGAGAAAATGCATTCCAATTTGTTCCTTGGCAAAGGTGCCTACATTAGATGAAAACCTGTTCACAATTTTCATCAGGGATGGAAGCATAGTATTGAGAAATTTATAAGAAAGAAAAAAAAAAGAGCATCAAGTCAAATTTGGCACACTAGTGCATTTGAGCATGTTTGAAGGAAATGAAGCTCAAATGCATGAATGCAAATAAACAAAACAAGAAAATTGTATTGCTGAAGAGTTACATATACAACGTAGGAGATAATGAAAGAAGGTAAAAAGCATGGTTGATCAATGACAAAACCAGGCAACACACTATCTCTAAACTCTAATTGAAATCATAATGGTGAATGTAGGAATCTAATTTGAAAGCATGTCGAACTAAAGCAACACAAAACGAACAGAAAGAGGAAGAATCGGAAAGCATTATCATTATTATTGTGATTAATATTTGATTTGGCAAACTTTGAAACAACGTTGAAACACGTCTTTCTCAATGCAATAGTCTGTGTGCGTCACCATTTTCATCAAATTTGTCTCTGAATGCAGCAGGTTTAGCAGAGACATTGCTAGTTTTCTTCTTTCGTGTTCGCATGGAATAATTCCTGAAGAATCGACACTTCTAAACAGTTTCCTAAGACTTTGAAATAAGTGCGACTGCAATGTTTACCTTTATCTGATAACCAAGAAAAAAAGATCAGTTACTAGTAATTCAATCATTTACCTCGATCAAAACAAAGACAGAGTTATTTCTGTTATTTTTTGTTCCCTTGTTTTTTTCACTTTTTGTTTGTTTTTATTGGGGCAAAATATAACATCATTTCCCCCCCCCCCCCCCCCCCCCCTGCAAGCCAGACATCTTAGGATCTTAGAAGTGATATTATGTACTGGCCAATTTTGACTATAAACAAAGCAGTAGCTTTTGGTTCCCCATGTTACCATGCTCGCACTGACCAACTTTCGAGACAACTTACTGCACACTGAACGGTATCTTCATTGATTGCGGGGGAAAGCGGTGTCAAAACCTCAGACATACAATATACCAGTAGTCTATGAACAAATATAAAAGAAGAAATGAATGGATACAAATCATCGCAGAAGGAAATACAACAAATAGAACCAACAAAGCATTGTTAATAGTCCAACACATACATATTCCTGTGGTATGCCAGCCCTCATTCTTACTAGAAAGGGACCTCACTCTATTAAATGTTACTGTCAAAGAAAGAAAAAATACAGCGGTACAAATTCATAGGCACCTATCATACATATACTCTGAATACGTACACAGCATTTAATAACATGTTAACATTTTGCAACATGGCATAATCATTCCTTCTTTCTAATGAAGATTGTGTAAATCTTTATTAAATCATTTACATATATATACACACTATCATACATACACCCTGAATTATCTTGGCACTACTATGCAAGTCTCATAGAATGTCACATGATCAAATCTGTACATTTTTGGGGGGACAAATTTTACTAAAATCTGTCCATTTTTCCCCTTGATTCTCTATTAGTGGCTTTACTTTTTTTTTTCTTTTGCCTCACATGTTAAACATGATATACTGTCATGAATTCAGAGAATGAAAAAAAAAAACCAACAACAACAGAAAAAAAAAAAACATCCCTTGTGTTTGAGTACTTTCAGTACACATCACGGAGATTACTTCAGGTGACTTTAAGCTTTGCTTGAATGAAAGTAAAGCTCTTGTTTCTCTGCAAAACAACAACAACAACAACAAAAACATTCTGGTATTTCTGCTGATTTTTCAGATAGTTAGTAAACTCCCACTCTGCATTTCTAACTGGTATTAAGGGCATAATGTTGGGTCCAGACTGTTTATTTAACGCCTCAAAGTGTGACACTTGTCAACGGCTGGACAATATATGAAGGAAAACACACATAATCACTACCATATCCCTCAAACAAAATCACAATGTAATATGAATTTTAGACTCCTTGATCGGTAATTCATTTGATTTGAGGTTAAAAATGTTGATCTTCATGCACGATAATATGCACTTCATGCATTTCAGCTGGCAACTCTTCAGATTTTCATCAGCTTCTGACTTGTCTTGACCTCTGATCACTTTAAACGCACATAAACCCAAGCTCCATCTATTCTGACAGCTGCAGAGTTGGTAACTGCGGAGCCCCAACGTGCAGCGTTGGGGCTGTGACGTTTTCACATTCAGATCGAGGAGTTGTACAAAACGGTGCCGTTTCGGCGCTATATTTCCTTAATTTTTCAACAAAAACTACTAGGAATACTTACATGGGTCGATTAAACCTAAATGATTAATTTCGGCGACTGTTTGATGCATGTCATCGCTTATGATGCAGAAAATGTTGTCTTATAACGCGAATATCTTCAGCTCACCGATACTCACTGAAACTCACAATCACTCTCACAGCTCCCAGGCGCGCGCACAGCATGCATGCAGTGCAGTGCATTGACAGCATGCGTAATGCGTACTAATGGATATAGCAGCAAGTCTCTCCACTACTGTTGCACTAGGGCAGGCCGCTTATTACTCCTAAAAAATGTAGAAAATTTTGCAGTTTCTAGATAAATGGGTGAGAAAAACCAAGTCGAAAAGGTAATGTATATTTCATTTTTTATTGTCACTGTGTTTATGACGGAAATTTAGCCGTGCTTTATTTGTGAAGTCGCCGTGAATGTGGCAATGGAGTTATTTGTGATTTTTGCTCCCGCTCAGCTGCGAGGTAGCCGCCAGGACCGCGCCTTGCGGTGCGGTCTCCGGGGCTACAGAGTTGGCAGCTGAAAAATCCTGAAGACAAATGTTTTGTTGTATTGAGATCAAAAGTTTCACCTCAAATCATACACATCACCAACACAGGATTTTTCATTCTGTAATATCACAATGTGATCCTTTCCGGAACCAGTCTTCCAAATACACCTCGGATACACTGATCAATTTTGTGTCCTTATGGGATGTGTTTAGGCATTTTCCAAAAAGAGAAGAAGAAAAACTTCTCACCAGAGTTTATTTGCAAAGATGTGCTCTACAGATCTGAAGCTTTTTAACCATTACAATATGGGTCAATTATCTTGAATTATCATACGGTAATCTTTGTCAGATTCATAATGCAATTCACAAATTTCATTCTGTCATTACCAGAAATGCTTGCAACACCAAACCACCAGCAAATATGAGCATACCTAATCTGTTTTGACAGGCAAAATTCCAGAATAAATCTTACAGATTTAGGGATGATTCTGATGATAGTTTTAAACCTGCATGAACAAAAGAAAAATACCATTAAAATGCCACGTGTTAATGCATTCGGTGGTCAAGTCTCAGAAACTTAGTGGCTCAAACTTTAGTGGCTCAGAATCTTGCTACAAGGTCCAAACCCAGCTTTGGCATAAAAAAAAGCCCTCTTCCTCTCTAGTCTCTGGCACCATTGTAAAATCTACTAGCAACTATGGCGCTTCTTGCACCCCCTCCTACGGGAGTCTGTGAACATCGTATTTGTCGTTACGTCTGCACACTTTGACCATTTCATCATACTGGTCGAGGTGGAACCCAAATCCATCTACAGTCATGTCATCAAAAGTGATGATGATGAGTTGGACATAACCTCATAAATCTATGGCAATACTGTCTTGGAAAGTAAAGGGAAAAAATATTAAAATATATTACAATATCATGAGCTAGACTCAACTACTATTTATCTGGATAAAACGAGCTGCTAAAAATTATTCATATAAACTGCAAGATTTGACGAAAAAAATAACAACTTTGACTAGATATGTCTGTGGCCATATAATCTGAAAAAATATTCTCAAAAGTGGCATGAAATACACATCAATTCAATGAGTTGGACTCCACTGATTTTACAAAGCAAAAATGTTTGAAAATGGCAATAAAGTTTTGAGGTGTACAAAGTGATGCCAAAAAACAAAACTGCATGAAAAAAAGGCAAGAACAAATAAGATATCAACCATTAAAGCCCCCCCAAGAAAATATGCTACAGAAAGAGCAATTGTTACTGTTATAATTTATATCATAGAACCAATATTTTATTCTAAATATAATACCTTCTTTCATTCTTTACATTGTGAATATTTAAGTCAAAAATATTGATATGATATCTGAACACACAGTGTGATATCATATCCTGTGTGCTTGCTGCAATCGGTCTCCCACAATTCTACGGCTCACTGGGCTTTGCAGTATACTTCCCCTCCTCTGCGAGCTCTCGCCATAGCGACGACATACATAGGGGGCGTCCTCCCTACGAGTCGTCCAGTCCGATGGTTGGCGGAACGTACGTGAATCCCTCGAAAACGTTGTCTGCATCCTGGACGCTGGCGCTGACCGTGTTCGGGTCGACGGACTTGCCCACGGAGTTGGGGACGGGCTCGCGAACAAACTCTGGATCAATATTCTTCACATCCATGTTATCACTCTGTGAGAATTTGTGGGAGCAGAAATATATGAGAAGTCAATTAGGTGGTGATGATACTGAAAGCTGAATACTACTTTTCAGTTGATACTGATATTCTTCGAAAATCATCTTTGTCTAAAAGGTATGAGAATACAAAAAACAGTCATAATTTTTGATGCCATTTGCCATCATGAATCTTGACAATCAGTAGACTTCTAAAATATATCAATTTGGTGCAACTTCCATATCAAAATCGACATTATGAAACCATTCATGCTCTTATAGATTTTTGTTACCCTGGTCATGTTAATGCTCACTGATACTATAGAATTACTGATAAAGATCCCACAACAGGGTTGACAAGCATTGAAGATCAAAATAGAAGCTGATAATATTTTATCTGAAGGTGATATCAGCTCCTCGTTTCCTAGAAACAGAAAAGATGCTAAATCAAAATCTTGTGACATCATTGTAGCATGTCTGCCATCCATGCAGAGTAAATGAATGTTTGATGTTTTTGAAGTAAGGCCACTGAATATGTGACCCGCTACAACAAAAGGATCCTAAAGTCACTGACAGCTGAGCTGAGAAAAATCGAGTTTGAAGTCAGATCATCAAAATCGGTCAAAACAATCAGACTTCTGTTTTTTGGCATGATTTTGTAGTCTAATGTATCGTCTATCATCTGCAGAAATTTTGAAGCTAAATGATCAAAGGAAAGGCTAGAAATAAGCATTTTTCTGGGCAATGAATTTCTGACTTTTAATGGAACAGAAACTTGTCCAAAGGTTTTGGATTTAGTGCTACAGCTAGACTCCGCCCCTTGCAAGGAAGGAGTGATCTTATTGGTTAGTGCGTGGCATCCTGGTTACTGATTGGTCCTGCGTAGAGCGCTGGCACCATTAAAGCTTGAATGAACATCGAAGGAGGTTGCCAGGAGCATACCTTCTATTGTCAAGAGGTTGAAACTGTCTTGCCTCCCCTTGATCATGAAAGTGTCGGAAGGAAAACTTTGAAGGCGGCTTTCTCGAAACACTGATTTCCTAAACCACTCGACATGCACTAATAAAGTCATCGATATCTTCGCAACCGAGTATTTTTATGAGTCGTGTTATTTATGAAATTATAGCGGAAGAGTAATGGAATAATGTCATGTCATTTTCAGAAAATTGTCCACCTCGACTTTCAGATCCTTTTGTTGTGGCGGGTCACTTATAAAGACAGATATGAGGAGCAGGGAAACACAAGGATGGGTGAACTCACTACGCGGGGGTTGTATGGTGGCGTGATCTTCTTGCCGTCGAGGTCTGACCAGCTGATGGAGGAGAAGAACTCGTGGTGCTTCACGGCCTTGAAGTCCTTGTCTCCCGCGCCCAGCCGCTTGCTCCGTTCCTTGTGCAGTAACTGTACAGGAGAGTCATGGGGAAAGGAAACATGTGTGGTGAAACTCATGGAGTACAAGACTAACAATGGGTCAAGAGCACCAACAACAACCATGACAAATATCAATCTTACTGGTTTAAATAATGCTGTTTAGGGAGAATAGCCTTCCTTTGGGATCTCCTGTATATTAAAACAAAAACTGTCATATGTGTTGCATTGGGTAACTGACATTAGCAATGCATGAAAACAAAAAACCAACAACAACTGCATCAAACTCTCCTTCCAGTTCCTCTTTGTGAAACAAACAAACAAAAAAATAACAAAATTAAAATTAACCCGATGAGGACGGTTTGATTTTGCTACAACACGCATTTCCCATAGACGGTTGCCTGAGTATACTCGGGACTCGTCCTCAACGGGTTATCATTTGCAGCTAACCAGGGCGGAAATAAAGTTTCAATGCCTCGAAACCACCGGAGTGTGCTTCCCTCGGTCTTCAATAGAGAAATCAATCTCAAAAAGACAAAATCAAAGGAATGCAAATTAATATACATAAGGAGATATGTATATTTAAAAAAAAAATAAATAAATAATGTAACTGAAGCAACAAAAAGAGCGAATTGAAGAAATTTATGAGAAAAACTCCTGAGAGACCAAATATGAAAAAAAATTTCTCACCTTGAGTGCACATGTTTCATCATTACAACATCCTACGGGCACCCATGCCCAATTTCATAAAAGATGATAGATTGCCAAATTGACTACAAAAGCAACTTCTTATAGTAACAGCCAACCAGGAAGTAGGATTCTTGTCATCACCATGACACTACCCCTTACAGTATTAAGAGCTTAAGACAAATCCCAAGTACACTCTGGCAGGTGTCTATGGGAAATGCATGTTTAAGCAAAATAAGCTTGTCCTCAACGGGTTAATAAAAAGGGGCCACTCTGGGACTTACCCCTTCCAGGAGGCTCTTAGCACTGGGAGAGAAGACCGAGCTCTTCATCCTCAGAGGTTTGTTGAGGATGTTGTCGTACATCTCGGCCGTGTCCCTGCTGTAGAATGGAGGCTACACACAAAGAGAGAAATGGCAAAACCATGAGATGAGTATTTCTATTCCTACTCCTCTTCTTCCTCCTCCTCCTCTTTCTCCTCCTCCTCTTCTTTTCTTCCTTGATATATCAACCTCATTGCTCTCTTCTAACAACTCCTTAGCATCATCATTAGCATGGCCCTTATCATCACTGCTAATCTTCTACTTCTCATCATTCTTCTCATTAACCAGGGCTGCACACTAGCCCATTTTTTATACTGGTCCGACCTGTAGGTACCAAGTCTTTCCAGGTTTTACTGGTCAATTCTTGGAAAAGTTACTGGTCCAACAGTGATTTTTACTGGTCAGGGACCGTCGGACCAGTGCCAGTGTGCAGCATTGCATTAACATCAAGAAATATTATTATATTCATTGCTTTCTTACTACTCCTCCTTCTTTCTCTTCTCTTACTCTTGAATTTCTTTTTCCAAAACCTAATCAAGACCACCATCATCCCCTATTCCCCACCCCCCCCAAAAAAAAGAAGAAACAAAAAATCATCTTCACCATCGACATTTTCAACATTCTTAATCAGTTTGTTATCATCACAACAATCATCCTGATTCCTCCTCCTCCTCCTTCTTCCTCCTCCTCCTCTTCTTCCTCCTCCTCCTCCTCTTCTTCCTCTTCCTCCTCCCCCTCCTTCTCCTCCTCCTCCTCTTCCTCCTCCTCTTCCTCCTCCTCCTCCTCCTCTTCCTCCTCCTCCTCTTCCTCCTCCTCCTCCTCTTCCTCCTCTTCTTCCTCTTCCTCCTCCTGCTCCTTCTTCCTCCTCCTCCTCCACCTCTTCCTCATCTTCTTCCTCTTCTTCCTCCTCCTCCTCCTGCTTCCTCCTCCTCCTCTTCCTCATCTTCTTCCTCTTCCTCCTCCTCCTCCTCCTTCTTCCTCCTCCTCTTCCTCATCTTCTTCCTCTTCCTCGTCCTCCTCTTCCTCATCTTCTTCTTCCTCCTCCTCCTCTTCCTCATTTTCTTCCTCTTCCTCCTCCTCCTCATCTTCTTCTTCCTCCTCCTCCTCCTTCTCCTCCTCCTCCTCCTCCTCTTCCTCATACTTCTTCCTCTTCCTCCTCCTCCTTCTTCCTCCTCCTCCTCCTCTTCCTCATCTTCTTCCTCTTCCTCCTCCTCCTCCTCCTCTTCTTCCTCCTACCAACAATACTCACCAGCCCTGACATCATCTCATAGAGCACCGCTCCCAGACACCACCAGTCCACACTGCGGTCATACTCCTGCTTCCTCAGAACTTCTGGGGCTAGGTACTGTCAAGACAACAATGGGCAAGTAAACGTAATGTAACATAAAAATAATTACATATAGAAACAAGACAGAATGATATAACATAATATACAAAACTAATCATAAAAAGATGACTAAAATTGACCAAACTGATACACCTTTTGCAAGAAAAAATGATTCAAGATTATTGGTTGTAGATTACAAGTCCATACACTGGCATGAGACTATTCAACAGAAATAAAATATATTATAAACAACAGCAAAATGCTGGACATAATGCTCCACAAAGAGTACACATAATCACATGGAATATTTGCTTAGTTCACCAAACTATTACTGTTCATATTGTAACCAAGCTTTGTATATGTTCAAAAGCACTATAATGAGATTTACAATATACAGTCCTTGAGAGATTCATATCTTTGTCTGTTTTCTTCACTCTTGCTATTATAGTATGAGAGCAAGCCACTTCGTTGAAGTAATTCAAGTACTTTCTATAGTCATGATTGCCATTTGGGAGAGAAAACTAAAAAAAAAAAACACTCTGTGTTCTTTTGTTTGTGAGGTTGGAAATCACACCCACTGGCCTCCTGATCTTACCTCTGGCGTTCCACAGAAAGTGGAGGTCGTTTTCTTGGCTGCGATGCCCTCCTTACAAAGGCCAAAGTCCGTCAGCCTTACGTGACCGTCGTGGTCCAGAAGGATATTCTCTGGTTTCAGGTCTCTGTGAAATGCAAGAACAGATATTAAACCCTTCGTGTTGAGGCACGTACAAACTGTAGCTCGATAACTAGCCAAGCTCTTACATATGTACATTGACATTCAGTAATCCATCCAAATGTGGCGTAGTTGCAAGGTTAGCAAGTCCACTCAGGTGTAACAATAGGGACTTTTCGATTTAACGTCCTGGACGTGGACGGCGAGGTAATGACGTCATTTAATTATTGTAAAGGAACTGCGCATGCTCCAAGTTCTCCAGCACGTCCAACACCAGAATCGAGAACGTGTCTTCCAAGGATTTCACGTCCTCCTAGATACATGACTCAAGTGACGTCATCGCTTGGTGCACCAATTGCCAGCCCACTGGAGGGGATGGGGCCATGACATCATAACAGTACGTCGTAAACAGCATGCACGGAAAGTCGAAATGAGTGACAACACTGCGGACATAACAAGTGGACTGCAGAAATTTGAAACCGCTCTTGTACGAGAAAGGCAGCCACATCCACACAATCGAAAAGTCCCTAATGTAGCTTCCTCAAACAAGAAGGCCATGGTAACACAAAAAGGGATCGAGGGGATTACACTGTAAGTAATCTCTCGTCGTTGACTACTGGTTTCTAGACACCTCTGCCGAGTAATGAAGAATGTACTCAAGCATGTGTGCCGATTTGCAAACAAAGCAGAGTAAGAGTTAAATGACATCCACAGAAAGTAATCTCTAGTCATTGACTACTTGTTTCCAGACACCTCACGAGTCTGCCAATTGATGAAGACTGTACTCTAGTGTACGTCGCAATTGGCAAACAAAGAACAGTAAAGGGTTAAATGACATCCACACAAAAAGAAACATAAAACTTAATATAGCTTTAATAAATACATTATACTCATGCAACTTTTGTTGTTTCATTACATCCTTATATAAGTAAATTCCTTTCTTTCCATCCCCATAAATGCATTTAATTCTGTGTCAAGTGATGGTTTCACTATCCTCAATACCTGGTACATTTTATTCATCTCCATCTCTCACACAGGTTTGCTTTCATAAACCTTCTACCATGGATCTCTCAATTTCACTTGCTTTGTTGACACATGATATTCATGCAGTCTTAACGTGCAATTAAACAAAATGTTCTTATATTTTGCCCCCTTTTCATTTCAAGCGTAACTGCATACCTATCCTATTGTGACAAGTTTTCTCAATTTTCAGCAATATGAGAACCTGGAAATTGTTAAAAAGACAAACAATTGAGATTTCCTGGAAGGAATTTTATATAGTCTCTATTCATCATCTGTATGCTCTGCTCAAGCCTTTGTTCATGATACTAGTAAATTATCATCTGGTCTCATATGTCAGTGCACTGCAAATGGAAATATTCGTTAACTCTGTACTTCTGGCAAAGATGGTATCAAGAATCTAATTTTCCACCCACTCTCCTAAACAAAGTTCTGTGAGGTAAAGGCAAGTACACTGCAGTGGACACATTTTAAATATCTCTAAAACATGGATGAACTTTTCACCAAGAACAAATCCAGATAGTCCGTTGCACTTCCTTTGTTTGTTATGCTTTGTTATGTTTTGTCTTTGGCATCCAGTCACAACAACATTCCATAAATTTCACCCTTATCACCAGCACGATACAAATGAATTCAATGTTGTGTTCTGTGCCAACGGTCGCAGTGGAGTAGTCACAGAACCAGGATCTCAAATACATAAAACTGGACGTATGCCACACACTCTGAACAAAGAATTAATTTACCAGATGTCTCATACAATGTATCAACATTATGTTATCAGTTTTCACACGAAATTGTAATTGAAAACGACGTGCTGTTATGGACAAGGATTGAAAACGAAGCTAACCCCCTAAAATAAGCAAAATCATATCTTAGATATTAGTAGTAAACTAGTTTTATCAATATTTTTCATAGATCCTGAGAGTTCTGGATTATACGGCTCTCTTGTGCAAGAGAACTTCTTTGATGTCCGAGCTGGAGAGAAGAACGTATTCATTCTTCTTTACCTTCTTAATGCTACACATTAAGTTTACACCATGTTTCCGACGGCCATGGCAGCCCCGTTTGACTGAAATGTAGTGCGCCGTGGGTAGGTGGGATGTTCTGCTATTTTTCCCCTCCATATTCTAGTCTTGTTCATTTCAGTCTTCACTCTAGTGAACATGTAGCTATCAGACACCATTCTCACAGTGTCTGGTCAGGCAAGACTATACAATATTTCCTGTCGTGTCCAACTACAAACTGCCTTTAAGTTTGTTGCTGCCTATTACGTGCTGTCACGTTTTGTTTGAGTTCACCCCGTTTTTTTTTATGGCCTACTACAGTAAAGGAATCTCAATAGTGCTGGGACTGCCGTGGCAAATTTTTTGACAGTTTAAATATCTGGCACTGCAACCTCGGCAATCACGGCCTGTCATGTTTCCCTATCCCATCCCTCCCCCGCATGGTCTCAAGTCCATCCTGAACCTTGGGTTTGCCCTAAACCCGTTGAGGAGGGACCCATTTTACTACAACACATATTTCCCACAGACACCTGGCTGAGTCCCGACGAGTCCCGAGTATACTAGTGACTCGTCCTCAGCGGGTTGAATTTGCCCACCCTTAACCAAAAGCACAGCCACAAAAAATACACAGCCGCAAACCCACACCTGTAAATGATGTCCAGGGAATGCAGGTAGCCGATGGCGCTGGCGATCTCTGCCGCGTAGAACTTGGCGCGGACCTCGGGGAAGGACTTCTCCCGCTGCAGGTGGAAGAAGAGCTCGCCACCATTGACGTAGTCCAGCACGAAGTAGAGTTTGTCGGCTGTCTGGTAGGAGTAGTGCAGACTGACGAGGAACGGGTGCTTCAGGTTCTTGAGGAGCACGCTCCTTTCTGCCATGATGTGCTTTGCCTGTCGCCATGGAAACCAGAAGGTAAAACAAAAATGGCTGACTTTTGGCTTTTATTAGGCCTATTGGTTTTATTTGATCACCAAAGGCTGAAGAATTGAAATACTAGTAAATACAAAATATATTTGGTCAAACTAGAGCTGCTATCAGTAGTCAAGATACCAATGATCACCTTTGTCATGTAAGCAATACTCAACCTGAGAGCCCTTTCAATATTGTTATACCACGTTCTACCCCTCCCCCCATCCCACACTTGGTCACACTCAGCGTAATTCTCCATATCACATATAACTGTAAAAACTCAAACAGCGGAGGTGCTATTATACATGTTATCCATAACAATGTGTCAACAATGCTGTGTCGTCCACAAAGTGAGCTCTCTTTGTGTGTTCACACACACACACACAAAAAAAAACAGGGTGTGCACGGATCTGTCCTGTCTGGACATACCTCGTTTCTCTTGACGATGGCTGCCTTTTGGAGCACCTTGACTGCGTACACCTTCCCATCAATCTTGTGCTTGGCCAGCAGGACTTTGCCGAAGCTGCCCTTCCCAATGACCTTCAGGAAGTCAAAGTCACTGGGCCTTGCTCTGGTCACAGGAGGTGAAAGATATGGATATATTCATATATTTCATCTGTTTCAAAATATCATTATATTCATATATTTCATCTGTTTCAAAATATCTGCACTGACTGGATGAGGGAACACTTCACTGTTTTCTCAAGTTTGTCAATTTTTTTTTTTCTGGGTTTCACTCTAGGGGAGATCAGGGGAAGGTTGCATTGGCCTTGCTCTGGTTGCAGGAGGAGGAGGTGAAAGATATGGATATATTCATATATTTCATCTGTTTCAAAATATCATTATATTCATATATTTAATCTATTTCAAAATATCTGCACAGACAGGATGAGGAGACACTTCAGCGCCTTCTCTAGTTTGTCCATTTTTTTGTTGTTGTTTTCTTGGGGTTCACTCTAGGGGAGGTCAGAGGAACATTGCATTGGCCTTGCTCTGGTCAGAGGAGGAGGTGAAAGATATGGTTATATATTTCATCTGTTTCAAAATATTCTGCACAGACTGAATGAGGGAACACTTCAGGGCTTTCTCTAGTTTGTCAATTTTTTTTTTCTGGGGTTCATTTGAGGGGAGAGGAACATTGCATTAAATCCAATGATTATTCATCTTGAATATAGAATAAAAAATGCCAGTCAAAATTACTTGTTTTCACTTTGAATAAGAGATGACCATTCTTATTTCTTTAAATTTCTTGGAATTAGTGTTTCCATAAGCGACCCCTGTCACTAAAACAGAATCGGTTAGTCGCAAAGGTATTCCGCTGCACACCATTATTAGTTAAAAAGAAATAAACATAATGAAACCGAAATATTAGGTCATTCTTTCCCCTACCAGTATAAAACAGCAGGTCATTTTGAGGCCAATTTTATTTGCTACTCAGATATGAGCAGAGCATTTTGTCAGATAAGATTCTCCCCAACACACGATGTGGCTGGCACGAGAAGGCTATTATTCTCCAAGAGGGTGATTTATCTCTAAATTTATCTGCTGGCATCAGGTGGAGTGGAAGGAAAATTTCTCACCATTCGGCCATTAACTGCATCTATTTTGTACCTTGCACTACACAAAAGCTGTTAACTACATTTAGGAGTGCTGAAGGCACACACCAATGCTCCAATGCTATTAAGAGCATGAAGGGCTGGTGTCTCATACTCTAGACTACAGGTGTTACATGCTTCTATTCACACACACATACTTTGTGCATTGCAATATGTATTGACTTTTTAATAGTACTGAATGGAATATTCACGTATATCTCAAATAATCAAATAAAGCACTCCTACAACCATTTTTTTTAAATGTTACAAGGGGCTCAAAAGGCTATGCTTTCCTGAAAAATCAATGACAACATTAATTTGTATGCAATATCGACATTTTCTTGGCAAATGTATGGCCTGCAATGTCCATATTCTGAAGTTCTGTTCATGAACCACAAAAGAAGAGAGAGAAAAAAAAATATATCTATCAAAAAGAAAGAGTTTACAAGTTCGCTCAGAATGACTGAATACTAAAAAAACAAACAAACAAACAAACAAACAAACAAAAGTATTCCAAGATTTAGTACACCAGTTGCTGAGCATAAATACAACCAAGAATAATGTAGTAAGGTGTGTTTTAGTAACTGTAAAGAGGAAGATTGACACAAATCTTTGTAGGCTGATGTTTTGACTATCAGAGAGAGAGAGGAAAAAAAAAAGGCAGAGAAAAGTGGGCGTTTCTTACGATGGATTGGCCGAGGGGCCGAGGTTGATGGTGTTGGGGTCGCTGGGGTCACTGAAGAACTCTGTGTTGTTCTCATCGATGACGTTGTTGTCCGAGTTGTTCCTGGGGTCGTCCAGCGATAGGAAGTTCTGGACCTCAGCACTGATTGATCAAATGAGGGCAGTATATTGGGATGGTCAGGGAAAGAGACAAATTGGTACATGCACTTGCATTTATCGCAAAATAACATTGTATTTCACACAGCAATTCTTAATGTGAATACAAATATACTACAAAATACATTGTGAAGTACCCTGGTTTGTCATATCCAACACACATTGCCACTATAAAGAGCAGTCATTTTTTTTGTACATGCTTCACTCCCATACACATATTTGTAACAATTCAGTTTCGTGAGCATATAGTCAGTAGTGTATTGCACATTACATTGGTCAAAAGAAAGAGAGGAAAGAAAAAGTTAAAGAAGCCACATTGAGCATACTGCATATGGAAAGGCTTTATTTTCAAGTGTAAACATATCTGGAAAGCATGAAAAAAAAAGAAGAAATTAATGTCTGGAAAACAGCATGCTTGTTGGGAGATAATGGTCAATGAATGTGAACAGGTGGCGCTGTCTAGCTCTTATCTTGAAGCAGCTTTAACCTGTTAACGACGGACTGATTTTGCTACAACACACATTTCCCATAGACACTTGCCTAAGTATACTCTGGACTTGTCCTCAACGGGTTAACAGAGGAATCCTCTCAGGTAATGATATTCAAAGGCCATTCAATATCACATGACTTGAACATTAGAAATGCAAAACCCTGAACTACAAACACACATATATTCCTACTGTATTCTGCTTGTACTGCATGTCTAGCATGATGACTTGCTGTTCCCCTCACCAGATTTCTCACTATCTTAATAATCTTTTGACCTGATAATCATTATTATTATAATTTGTCACAACATCTGCAGTCCCATCAGGATAAAAATTCCATTTTATGGCATTATACAGTATGCCCCAAAAAAAATTACAATCGGATTTTCGCATCGATAACATCCAATATGATTAAACCATCTAAATGCTACTTCAGGGTCCTAAAATATAACATATTAGCTCCATTTTGCAGAAAACCCCATTCAATTTGGTTAAGCAGTCACAGAGAAATATGGATTGTTGTAAAGCATGTCATGAGTCTGATTCTTCCAAGTTTAGCACTGGCATGCTCTTGGAACTGCATATTAATGTGTAAACACAATTATAGACAGAACTTGGAGGGAAGAGATTCCTGACATGCTCTACAAAAATCCTCATTTCTCTTTGACCACTGAAGCAAATTGAATGGGGTTTTCTCTACGATGTGGGCAATGAGTTATAGTTTCATACCCTGAAATTGTATTTGGATTGATTCACTATTTTTAAAGTTATCATTGCAGAGGGTACCGTTGTAATTTTTTTGGGACATACGGTATTTGCTGTAACTAAGACATTTTTTTCCCTGCTCAATATTTATAAGTAACTTTACAGTAATCATCTTTTCATATTCAATGGAGCTTAAAGAATGACCATAAATATGTGAAACAGATTATGCTGATACATTTTTATTCATTTAGTTGGGAATCGGCCTGACAGATTTTCTTTTCTTGTACATTTTTATCACTACAAATTGAACAAATTGTGCATATTTGCAGCAATAACTCACAGCCTGCAGTATAAGATAGAAAGAAAGAAAAAATCTGCCTCTACCCACCGAATCTGAGCTAATGAGGTCTTAACCACTTGCCCAAGGCAAAACTCTCAGAAATTCAGCGAGGGGGAAAAAAATTCCATTCACATGTGACCTCAATTTTCTTTTTTGCCAACCTCATTTTCCCATTAGAAAGTCTAATCAAATTCATCTCACCCTAGGCACAATAATTAAAAAAAAAAAAAGATGTTCATTGAAAAAAAAAAAATCAGAAGCGATAAAAAAAATCTGATGTATCCTGAGGAACAGTGATGTCATTACGAGACAACTCCGCCTACTTTAAAAGCTGCTAGGGGCTAGCTGTTTAATTTAATGATGTACCAAATTAGAATTAGGGTCTTTTGACCACCTAGTTCATAAATGATACAGACTATAAACTGGAGCCTGCAACATTTTACAGTTGTTCTAAATACTAAAATTTGCTGAAAAACCCTCTCCACATCCGTTTCTATCAACTTTAGCTTCTCTTTATCTTGTTTGCTCTCACTTTAAGAGGCAGACACTGCAATGCTTTCTAGCTTTAGAAGAAATATCATCAGGGAGCAGCTAAAAATACACACAGCAGACTATACAGATTTTCCCCGATTAATGCCGGTGCTGTATTAAATGCGACAAGCAAGAAACCGTCCTCGCATTGTATCTGTGTCAACCAATTTTGCTATCTTCGCCTGAAACCCCCCCCCCCCCACCCCAACCTTCAATTCCCCAGTTCTTCTTCCTCCACGTTTTTTTTTTTTTTTTTTTTTTTTGTCTCCTGTCTCTCGGAGGTTTCTTCCAATCTGGACGACGATGAATCGTTAAAGCTGGCCTTGGGCATCCATCATATCGGAGCTAACCCAAACAAACGAGAAAAACGCGCTTCCCTCATCGTCGTCTCCGCTTCTGCCTCGCACTGGATTCCGCACCGGCCTTCGGCGTGTCTTTAGGCTTTTTCCTGCTCATCTTTCTCTATCTCTATCCCTCCCCCTCTATCTCTCTGTCTCTTTCCTCAGTACGCCTTATCAAATTCTTGATGAAGCAAATCCAGCATTTTTTTTTCATCCTTTTCTGTGTCTTCTGCCCCCTCGCTGCCCCCCCCAAAAAAAGTCTTATCCACCCTCAAAAACAGAAAACCCTCTTATTTGCTTTCCTTATCCCGCTTCTTGTCTTGAGCACTTCATCCTGGCACAATCTAAATGCTTTGAACAGGGTGTGTTTTTTTCCCCCACCTGAATTAAGGGATGCAAAAAAATCGAGCTGTAATGTTCTTGGACGGTTTATCAATATTGGCCCATCAGAATCGATAAATCAAGAGCAGTACCTAAAAACAGAAATGCCTGCTCCTGCATAAACACAGACTGTTTGAAGGATGCAGTCCGTTTATTGCACAGACTTAAATTACCATCTGTCCGAGTTATAATGATAGGCAATTATGACAATTGCAATTCTTTCTTTGAAAATCTCATGAAGCCTTCTACTTAAAGAATAATATATGTGTGTCCAAGATGCACCTAGACAAATTGCTTTTTATCAACCATAAAGTTGATATTTCCATCTACTTTTTGTACAAAATATTCTGACCTTCTTGACATAGTTCTGTCTGCCTTGAACATACAATACTGTGTAAAACTGTGATGTACACAAAGGAGTTATTTCAAACTTCAAAACAAAATGACAAAATAATGTTTTGTTTTTTTATGCAATCTATACAAGGAAAGTATCATATTATGCTCCGTAACCGAGACAGCTCATAATACATTTTGAAGGAGAAGATACCGATTGAATGTCAACTTCAGTTTGCAATAAAGTTTACAAGCTGGCAGCACCAGGCTTCAGTGTTCAACAAACTTTATTAATTTTTCACATTTGATTTCATAAATAAGGCAAAGTAGAGTACGCACTCTATCTATGTTGCAACTAATTCTCGCTTTTCAATTTTGTAAATTCTTAATCCGCCATGATGTGGCAATGAATATCACCAAGTCCAGGCAAGCAGAATTTCAAAATCCCCTTTAACCCGTTGTGGATGAGTCCAGAGTATACTCGGGCAAGTGTCTATGGGAAATGCGTGTTGTAGCAAAATCAGTCTGTCCTCAAAGGGTTTGAGTAATAACCAGTATTAATTTTGACTGTCTCATGGACATACCCATTTTGGGCCAATTTACGCCAGCTGAAGGCTCAAAGGCTACAGTAACAAAATGATCCTGTTCACATTATGCTAACGGCAAAAAAAAAAAGAAAATTATTTTTGCATCCTGATCTAAAAATTGATAATTCATGTGTGAATGGGCCTTCCGAGATCCCCCCCAACCTCCAGGGTGGGTGGGGGGGGGGGGGGGGGGGGGGGGGGGGGGGGGGGGGGGAGTTCAGAGATACTAACTGCTGTAATATCTGCTGATTGTTGATGATTTTCTGGATGAAATCGTGGAGTCCTTCCCTTCTCTGACGGATGAACTCAGGGTCAAAGTTGTTCCCAAAGAGCTTCTTTCCCGGTAACTTCAGATCTGCTCCTGGAAACTTCTTCTTCAGCTGCAGGTATAGAAGACAATAAAAAGTAGGCAAGGATTGGTTAGCACATTCTTTCCCTCAAATCAATTACTTTTGTAGACCTACTTTTGGATTTTTTTCTCCATCTTGTACCTGTGTGCCTCACAGCACAATGCTAATATTCTAGAAGAATACACTTTAAGCACCTTGAAGTCATTACTCATTAGTCATTACTCTGAAATATCTGACACTTAAATATCTGATCTTATTTTATTTCTTCTATTTCATCATTGGCTACAGGTTCTCAATTGCCTAGTGGTAGTGTTTTAACCGCATTGAGCAGACTATGCGATTATCTTTTTCCTTTGATGGCATTTTTTTATGTGGAATGGGGAAAATGGAGATGAAAGAAAATACATTGACTCCAACAAGAGATCGGGAGGCCCTATATCACACATGCTACTGCCAATCATTCCAGACAATGAGCTTTTTTTTTGCACAATTTAACCTAACATCATCAAAAGGCCAATTCCTGTTATCCTTTGCTCTCTACACTGCTCTTTCAAAGTATAATGTTTGCATCAAGTTTAATTAAAAAAACAATGTCATAAAGATGTCTGTGATTATCAGGCAAATGGCACAATGAGAGATCTAATATGTGAATATCAATGTTCTATGTCACAGCAAATCAGATACCCTGATCTTGACCCCTGCAATATTAACCTATGACCTCATCAGTGGCAAATCCAGAAGGGGCACACCAGGCACGGCGCCTGCTCTTTATTTAACTATTTTTTTAAACAAGAGAAATAAAAAGAAAAAATGGGGGGGGGGCACGTGCGCCCCCCATGATTTTGTAAAGGTGCCTCTCGTTTATGGAATTCCTGGATCTGCCCCTGCTCATGACCCCAAAACTGGCAAGATCCTCCTTCAAAATAATTTTTTAGTTCATCATTGGATCACGAAAGCATTTCTATACTCCCTAACAAATAAACACCAAATGACAGCACTCCTTTGGCACAATCTTATACAGGTAGAACATTAACAAAATAAAACCTAATTTCCCCTTCTAAACTGAATTCTAGAGAAATCTAGTTACAAATAAATTAATTGAATGTTTGTACCATTTTACTGACTGTCTGCTGCCTTTAACAAACATGTCACTCTATAAACGGGAAACATGCTACTTTTTTTTTCTTTTTCCACCGTCTGCAGTCTCATGAACGTTTGACCTTTTCTATGAAAGCATGTAATCGCAATGAGAGAAAGAAAGTACATGTATGTTTAATTCGGGTGACAATCACACAGTTAAAAAACTCTGTGCTGTCAAAACGTTAATCAAAAAGCTACCGGAACAGATCTCAATCCACAAGAATCAAGCCAGGGGATCCAGTGACAGGGCGGATTAAGAGATAATCCGCTGGAACTAAAAATGCACAAACCACAAAGACATCTTCAACTGAAAAGAGAAAAAAAAAACATAAAAAGAATTGGCATGGCAGTCGGTGTGCTCAATCAGTCAATCAGTTTACACTGCCTGGCCTACGCGTTTTGTAGATTAAAGGGAAAAATCAAGATATGTTCGTTATATTTCTTCTATTGGTTAAGCTGAAAAAAACTGCACTGTCTGCTCTACGGTATTTCATCATATTGACATGTATGTAAACAGTCCAAGCTTCGGCGAATAAATGTGGAATATATTTGTGATGCAACAGAGGGTATTATTTTCCCAAAGTCTACAACACTCTATCAAAAAAAAAATAAAATAAAATAAAATAAAAACAAATGAACACATGAAAATTACAGGAGCTGTGCTGTTGTACAAGCATTAGATTGAGGCCTGTATTCCACACCAAAGACATATGAGGGTGTCTGATAGTAGACATGTCATATCTAAAATGTGCAACCTTTTATGCAGTACAAACTTCCACTTCTCCCCAACATCTCCCCCCCCCCCCTCTCCCCCTTGGTAAATTTGAGGTGGTTGTGTTTCAGCTGAAATTGCAACACAGATTCCTGCAACCAAAAACCCACACCCTTGAAGGCAGAAAGAGGAAAATCTATAATTCCAGGAATGACATCTCCAATTCTCCTTCTGAAGCCATGAAACGTGGCATAGGCCTCAATTCCTTACAGAGGGTCATACGGACTGTCACGTCTCCGTCAAAATAACCAAAGAGTCAACACACTTGACCTAAACTTGAACCTTATTCAGGAGAAACATACATGTATGTTATCAGCCAGTTGAGTCCACAGGAATGAGCTGTCCTGGTAATCCAGGCCACACAGTCATACATGTGTACATGGTTGTACATATAGATGCATCAAATACTGTTTTTAAAAATCCCTCACGCACTGGGGGAATAAAGCTGCTGACGTGATCATCTTCTCATGATTAACCCATTCCGTACTGAATTCTGAAATTCCCATAGACTTAATACACAGGCTACCAGGTTCCCGCATGGAATAGGTTAAATCGGCAACTCTAATTTCATTGTGTATCTCATGAAGCTGGTTTCACTCATTTAATACAGCACATCATACATACAGTAGCTTTGAAATATCATCTCTGAAAGGTCCAGTTTACCTTTGGGAGCAGTGATTTAAAAAATGTTCAAGATATCACTTTTGATGCATATGTGTAGGTCAGCTGTATCACAAAACTTCCTATCATATAACATTTTTGCAATAAAGCCTAAAATATAAGGAGATATCACTAGATTATTCTCATTTAATCGTAACTGCAAACAGTTTAGTCTGGAAACATTTTTATTATAACTATTCACATTTTGTGTATTTAACAATACTTAACATCAATTGTACGGACTCAAATTTTTACGGTGGTTGTTTCTATCCCTAACTCACATTTTAGAACTATTTTAAAGCAGTTAAGTGCTGGGTTTTTGTTTCATCTGCAAATAGTAAATTATGCCTTTAAGTTACACTACATTGTAAATTGCTAATTGGAAATTGCTGCATAATGCAACATTCTACCCTGGTGTAGCACTGGTGGCAATTTCTTATTCCTTAATCACATTAAATGCGCCTAAATGGAATTGTACCATGCAGTAGCCCATTAACGCTGTGCGCATAAATTGTTGTGTAATTAGGTTCAATGCAGCTTGTGATGATGGAGCGGCGTTTCAGAACCCACACAAAGAGAAGGGGGGGTTGGGGACAGAACAAAAAGACAGATAAGCCACTATAAAGTAGCTCAGATAGTATGCTATAATAGGCGTGTCTTCATCAGCCCGAAGTTCAAACTAGCGGGACATTTTGCGGTCTTAGAAAATAGCCCCGATACAGCGAATGTGCGTCTTCATCAGCTCGAACAGCCTGCTTCGGGAAATTAGTCCGAAAATTGACGCATGCGCACTTTGCAATATTACTCTGCCTGGCTCGCGGTTCGAAAGTGGATTTCCCCGCTCAAAATCTCTTACATCACCGTATGTACGATTCTACAGCCAGGGAGGTGAGCAGTACAGCAAATTCTCTCCAAAGGGGTATTAATAACGCTACTCTTTCTTCTGTCCAGTGAGGCACCTTATATGAAATTAACGAATTGCAATGTTTAAACAAATCCAAAATGCACACAATCTGCAAGAATCTTCAGCGAAGGTAGAGTGGACCAGAAGAAGAAGTTTACCAAAAAACAGCTAGCATGCACGGCACTGAGTTTTAATGACAACAACAGCAGGCCTATAGTACACACATGTGATCCTTGAATACACCGTGCGTGTAATGTACTATACACAATCACTAGCTGCTTGTACATGCGCTTTCCATTGCCAGCTGGTTAACCAGAAGCGTGGAGGGATCAAGAAAATTTCGGGCTGATGGAGACGCACCCAAGATAGCGCGCTATTTCACGAATTAGCGCTCTAGTTGACGAACTAGACCAAGATTTTGGGGGAAATTTTCCTGATCAAATAGCGCGCTATTTACGTCTTCACTACACAGATAGCGCGCTATTTTGACATCGGACTAGTTTGGTAACCGCAAGATAGCGCGCTATTTTGAAACTTCGGGCTGATGAAGACACGCCTAATTAGCAAGTTTGGGGGCTTGGGATCTCATGAATGATAAGGAAAGATTATAGTCAATCCCTCCCTGACTGTGTACAATTTGTACATGTATGCAAATGCTATAGCTTCCAAGAAGAGTCATGTTTTTGGATCTACGATACTGCAATTACATGTCATAATTTCAATTTCGGGGGCCCGTTTCATAAAACTTGTTATCAGTGACAACTGCCCCATTTCTATATGACAAATTTGCTCTCAGCCAATCAGATGCAAGGATTTTGAGAGCTTGTCACATCTATGAAAATTTGTCACTGATAACAAGTTTTATGAAACGGGACCCGGGTTTCAATTATTTCTTATATTTCATATCAGAAATTATCTTGTGGATATATCTGGATTAAAAAGCATATATGCATAACTCCTCACCACATTTCAGCTGTCTTCAGTGGTACTAAATGTCAAAGTTAAACAAAAACAAGTTTCCACAAACACACATACATTGCACAAACAAAAAATGGCAGTTTTAGGACTTTGAAGTTGTTGTTTCTTTTTACATTCCATTCACAAACTAGAAATATCGCTATGACAACTGGGATGCCTCCACCACAATGCATGGTTCTCCTAATATATGTAGGTCTATAGTACAACGTCTTGACAATTATTTGTGATGACAGTCTCACATATTTGGCAAAATACTAAAATGACAGGTATGTCACAAATGTGTTGAATGTTCACTTTCCTTGAATTAACTTTAATCTAATAGATGAATGGTTATAATTATTGTCTAAGAGTGCAGGTATTTGGGGATTTGAGGATTTTTACTTGATTTTTGACCCTTTTATAAGTCTATGCATTGAGTAATTTTCAAGGTATGGAGAAAAAGTGTAATTTCAGTATTAAACAGACAAATTTTAGCATTTTAACCCACCCTTTGAACCTTGACATTTGTTCATCGCTACCAGAGTATTAAAAAAAAGAATGAAATCCTCCAAACTGAATAATACAAATATCTAATGTAGTCTGATTTTAGTATCCAGGAAATGACAAGAATACAAATTGTGGCCATCAATGAGTTGGAGGTAAAACATTCTGATGTTTTAGCATCCTAATGGCATCTAAAAATAGCCGCCAAGGTCATGTCATTATGATCAAGTCATTCTCAATTGGCTCATAACACCTATTTGCCTCGAGCATAACATGACAACAGCCTATTTCCTTTCCGGCAAAAAATTTCTATGAAAATCATTGACTTCTTGTGTATGGAGAGGAGGTGGATGAGAATGTTGACAATACCTGTCTCAAAAAAAGGAAAGAAATTACAGGAAAAATGTTTTTAAAGGAGAAATCAACTGAATGACAGTGTGTAGTACCATACGGACGATATAATTTCCTTTAACTGGAGTGCATACGGGTGTAGTTACCTCATCAATTGCACACACACAGTTTGGTTCATGGATCCTACTAATCACTGTACCTCATGCCGGCACCAAAACATTCATAACCTTGATCTGCTTTAAATATCTATCTCTTCATTAAAGGGATCGTATAGTTTTGGTTGAGACCCAATTTCAGGTTTCTAACATTTTTTTGAGAGAAAATGATAAACCTCTTATCAAATATGAAAGAGCATGTAATTCTATGAGGAATTCAACATTTATTTCATGAAAATTGGTATTGAAATGGCTGAGATATCCCAAAAAGAGCGATTCTACTAAAGTGTGGGACCCACACTTTATTATGATCGCTTTGTTTTACTTTGTTTTTGGATGTTTCAGTCATTCCAAATCTGATTTTCATCAAATAAACTTAAAATTCCTCTTAAAATGGTATGAACTGTACTATAGTGTTCTCTTGGTACCACTATCTCGCAAAAAGTTAAAAGCCCAATTCTCATCTCCACCAATACTGTACCATCCCTTTAAAGTGTTGTCCCTTTTGTAGTTTCTGTCAAGGAGTTTAATTCCTCTTTGGATTTTTTTTTTCCTCAAGGCCCTTAAAGCCAGACTGACAAAATATGGTTTTATAATGTTCGAAGAGCTCTCTCTCTCTGTCCTCTCTTGTAATTATCATCACACTTTCTCTTCTCTCCCTCTCTCCTATAAGTCTATCTATCTATCTATCTACTTATCTATCTATCTATCTACATATCTATCTATCTATCTATCTATCTATCTATCTATCTATCTACTTATCTAATCTATCTATCTATCTACTTTAGTCAACTTATCTATCTATTTAATTATCTATCTATCTGTCTATCTACTATTATCTATCTATCTACCAGTATCTATCTATCTATCTATCTATCTTTCTCTCAGGTATGACATCATTTTCTTTCTCTCAGCATCTGATAGGTATGAACATGACGGACACACACACACACAAACAACATACACACACACTCACACCACATACATGTAGGCCTACCTACTCCTCAAGGAACATGCAGTACGATGCTACAATGGACTATAGTATACAAATGTGTAACAGTGTCGACAGTGTTGACTGCAAATTCTAATGAAACCCAATCAGATAAGATTACACAACGCTTTGTTTTATCTTAGAGCACTCAAATGTGCCGCTGAGTACACACCCCTTTATAGATCAAGCTACACGACCTGTGGGTTGTATTTGGATGTTATTTAGTCACTGCGTCATCTGGCTCCAGCGTAACTTGGGTGCAAAGTCCACAAACCCATATCTTACACAAGTACCTGCGAGTTCACCCATATAGGTCACTCTCAAACATTTTGATATAAGGTACAGCCCTCCGCATTTGTGCACGCCTTTTAATAATACATCAAGTGGGGCACAGAAAATCAAGACGCTGAGTATTTCTATACAAAAATTTAAACAGTTCTTCAAACAGGCCTTGAGAAGTATTCACTCTGTGACAGAAATTGAATTTGAATTGAAATTGAATTTGAATTTGAATTTGAATTTGAATTTGAATTTGAAATGCAGTTCTAAGGCACTGTATACAAGTGAAAATGAAATATATAAAAAAGGGAAAAAAGAGATGTATACAGTTTGCACCATTGCAAGCAATGTCAAGTAGCTGAAGTGAAATCATATGGTGAACAGCTTTTGAGTCTTGCCTAGCTGGAACTTTTTTCATTCCTATTCATTATCGTATGATCAGTGGCTGTTGGTTTGGTTTCTTCAATGAAAAATACATTAGTCTCACAAAGCTATTCAAGTCTGTGAATTAATAGCAACATTTGGCTGGCTGAGAGTTTCACACTTTGTTCATCCGCGTATCATAATGACTGCATGGGAAGTTGTGTCCTCACAAATTCAAAATCCTGCAAGCTTGCAATGAAATAAAAACTTCAATGAAAATGAGCGACACCTCAGGATTGCCATCTAGTGCTCTTACCCACTAAACTATGGAAAACCCTAGCACAGTGTTCATCCCAAAAGCCAGTTAATTTTCATAGCCCAGTGTGGTCAGAATCTTTAATAAACCTGACATAAACTGAAGGATGTAAATCAACTTTGCGATAAATGTGAGGGCTCTCGGAAGTGCTGCAGCCAGGGCTAGGCACTTAAAGGGCAAGTTCACCTTCATACATATGGATTGAGAGAATGCAGCAGCAATTTTAGCAGAACATACTGTATACGCCATATATTTCGTGAGTCTAAATTTTCGCAAATCAAGAACTCCCGACGATTTTGCGAGTGGTTAAATTCGCAATCGTGGAGTCCTGTACTGAACGGTGAAGTGTACACGCGTACGTCACATTCATATCGGGATCAGAGTCAATATTTTCGCATGTCTTTAATTTCGCGAATAACACCTGACTCGTGAAATTCGTGAAAATAAAAACCTCGAGAAATATTCGGCGTATACATGTATCAGTGAAAGTTTGAGGAAAATGAGACAATGCGTTTGAACACTCATGAATTTTTGAAGTTTCAATGCCGCCATCACTGGATGAGAAGACTACTGCGGCTTGTGATGTCATACGCATAGAATGTTATATAAAGAAAATTTAACATATTTTCACTTTTTTTGGATAATAAAAGAGCATTTGACTTGCCTCGTTCAAAAGGCAGGGGGAATAATATTTTCCTTATAAGTCAGTAACAAGTCAAGGGAGCACACACTTTTTTCTTTAGAATGTTATATAAAGAAAATTTAACATATTTTCACTTTTTTTGCATAATAAAAGAGCATTTGACTTGCCTCGTTCAAAAGGCAGGGGGAATAATATTTTCCTTTATAAGTCAGTAACAAGTCAAGGGAGCACATACTTTTTTCTTCCAAGAAATGAAAGTTTGTGGAATTCTCTTTATAGTTTCATCATTCTACGCATGTGACATCATACACTATAGTAGTCTTCTCATTCAGCAGTGACTGAGCAAAAACTACAAAGACTCATAACTTTTGAACGGATTGTCTGATTTTCCTCAAACTTTCCCTGATGCGTTCTACTAATATTGCTGCATTCACTCAATCCACATATATATATGAGGGTGAACTTGTCCATTAACTCCTTTAGTGCCAATGAATCAAATGTGCACAAATGTTGCACACAAATTTATGAAGAGATAATTAATGTGGCACGCAAAGGTTTACCAAGGGGGTTTGTCCTCCCTCCATGGTTGTGAAAGGTCATGTCATTGGC
Source organism: Diadema antillarum (assembly GCF_040938485.1). Lineage (NCBI taxonomy): Eukaryota > Metazoa > Echinodermata > Echinoidea > Diadematoida > Diadematidae > Diadema > Diadema antillarum. Next base: position 2,836,267 of record NW_027270950.1, on the reverse strand, counting down.
CTATTAGCACTCTGACTCAGCCTTCCATTTTTGACAAAGAATAGCTTACGAGTTTTTAAAGGGTGTGTACAGTTCTGGTCAAGGTGAAGATTTAGCTTTTAACGTTTTGCGAGATATTCAGAAACCACTCTATGAGATGTCAAAGAGCATGCAGTGCTAGGGGGTATAAAAAGTTTATTCGATGAAAATCGGTTTTGAAATGGCTGAGATATCCAAAAACAAGGTGAAACAAAGAGATCCTAATAAAGTTGTGGCATGTCGCCTTTTATTATTAGCACTTTTTTCTACATCTCAGCCATTTGAAAACCAATCGTCATCAGATAAACGTTGAATCCTTCTCGAAATTATATGCTCTTTCATATTTCATAATAGAGTCTTTTCATTATCTCACTTAGGAATGTTCAAAACATGAATCCCTACCTCAACCAGTACTGTACAGCCCCTTTAAACTTACCACTTCGTACAGCTTGTGGAATTCATTGTATCTCCTGAAGATGAACCACGTCTTGCCAGCTGCTACCACGACCACCTTGTACACCTAAAGAAAGAAACAAAGTAATAATGAACACAGTGAAGATGCAAATGAAAGGACAGGACAATCATAATACTCATCATAGTAATAAAAGAGTCTAATGATAGCATTGAAAACAATGACAATAATGGAAACAATTAAAAGCAACATCCACAACAATATTGTAATGATATATCAAATAAAACTGAATAATACACCATTGATTCTTCATCCTCTAGACATTCATACAGTTGTTTATTTGGTGGTTTCATATCAAATTTGAAAGAAATTGTCATTGAGATTTATTAAAAAACCAACAACAGATGCATTCGTCTGGTTTCCAAAAATAGGATACACACTGGCTCATAATTTTGCCTCATAACTCATTATTTCTGAGGCAACTACAGCTGTACTTCACTGTTGATTTTACATCCTAATTTACACAAGCTGAAATCATTTTTGTTAACACATAAGACAACTGTTAAGGTTAAAGTTAGGGCTATAGATCACAACGTGGAGATGTCACTTTAAGAATTGTCCGTAACTTTTACTTTTTCTCCTTTTTCTGGTATTTCTTCCTGAGCTCTTTTAAACACACAAAGGTTCCCGAAGCCCCTATATAGACCTGTTCTTTTGCTTTCAAGCACAAATTTAAACTCTTGGCAACCTTGAACATGTTCCTGGAAAGCGCATCTTAAAATTAACATCATTATATTTTTCAAAGAAATTCAAAATACAGAGGGAAATATGATTGGGTCTTCCTTGGAATTCTGGTTGCCGGGGGAAACAAAAGTATGTCATCATCATTGCACCTGCAAATGAGACCACTGAGAAGTTTGCAAGTGCCAAAAAAATGAACAACACAACAAAGGCAAAAGAAGTGTGGATCACAACATCACACAAAAACACACACACACAAAAGCAATCAAATCAGCATTTCTGGGAGCATTTCCACCACCAAAGATACAAGTAAAGAAGAACACTGATCTTCAAGTAGCTAATAATGACTGTAGAGTTCAGTAATTTTGATAAAACTCCCCAGGGGAGGATGAATGCACCTGTACTAATTTCCTGAGATGAGCTGCCCCCGAAGGCTGATAGACCATTTTCTGCCTTTGGAAACATATTTGTATGATTGCTCTTCTATTTTTAAAGATGGAATAGGAGAAGTTATTCTTCATTTTTTTTTATAGAGTGTGCATGAATATCTTGGGGAAAGGTACCACTATTCACATATTATAGTTTCCTTCATACTCCCACATATAGTGTTAAACTTGGTGGGCCGGCTATCTGGCTAAAACAAGCAAGAATGATTCCCTAAACACCATTTGTTGTATTCCAATCATTACAAACAAAAGTGTAAATATTTTCTTTCCAGTGCCCTTCCTCATAAGGGCTTTTTACACTTGCGTTTCTTAACCCCGGACTTTCTCTGACCCAGGACTATCGTTAGTCCCGTACCAATTTTTTCAGCTTTTTACACTCGCCAATTAGTCCCGTACTATCTCTTGTCCGGGGCTAAGGAGAAAACTGACCTTTTTACACTCGTATTTCTTAGCCCCGGACTTTCCAAACCGCATGAATATTCATAATTACGCTGTGTACTGTACACGTACATGCACGCACCGGCAGCACTTGATTACCTCGTTTCTGATTGGTCAGTGAGGGTCGGACTTCGTCTCCGTCGCTTAGCCCAGGATTATTTTTTCGTTCTGTTTACACTCACTTGCTTGGCACCGCAATTGCGGTGCTAGCACCGCAATTGTGGTGCTAACCCCTGCTATTTTGCAGGGCCAGATAGTATCGTACTATCGGTGGGGCTAGCCCACTTTGGCAAAAACGAGTGTAAACAGAAAGTGGGCTAAGGATAGTCCCGTACCAACGGTGGGGCTAAGGCCCCCCCTTAGCCCCACCGTTGGTCCGGGGCTAAGCAAAAATTTACAAGTGTAAAAAGCCCTAAAGATTGTTGTACATAGTTCAAATGGAAAAGTAAAGGATGTTTAAGATTTGGCTTTTCTTCTATGGAAGGTTGTAGAGAAATTGCTAGGGATTCCGTTTTTTTGTTTGTTTGTTTGTTTTTTGTTTTTTGCTTTTTGAGTACTCTCAACAGATATTTAGGAAAAAATAGAAAAAAAAATGTGAGACATATTAACTGTACCACATGCCCAGTACAGTGAAAACCCATGTCATGACCACTGGAATCTGGTACAAACATGAGCAGGCCCACTTTGAAGCCAGCTCTACAAGTCAAATTATGGAGCTACAGCTTGATAGAAAGGTGCAATTGTGAAAACATTTGCAAAGACAGGGAAAGAAAGAAAAGATGAAAAACAAAACAAAACAAATCTCTACATCAACCAAACCATGCCTTTTAGCCCCCCCCCCCATAATACAATTATGTACATACTGTTAAAAAGAATTTGAACAGACACACACACCTAAACATGCAAACACAAATACAAACACTAAACACAAACACACAATATACAAATTCAATAGACAATGAATAATAAACCGCACACCAGTGATTAAATATGTCATGGTCATGGCAACAAAAGAAGGTATTTCTGCAATGTTTGTAAAAATTCCACGTCACCAGTCGACACTGGGCATTGCTACAAATTGCAGGTGCGAATGGCTGTATTACTACAGCGACAGCCCAGTGCACTTCATACATTTCTAGCAACAAGGTGGCTTTAATTGTAAACCTACTAGTATCAAAATACACTATTTAGCAGAAGAAGGATTGCGTGTCCAAGGACAGAAAATGAAGAGGAAATAGATAGAGGAGAATCATAGAGAAGAGATGAAGAGGAGAGAGAAGAAAGAAGAGAAAGCTGAGAGCAAAAGGGAAGAGGAGGAGAGAGGAGAAGGGTGCATAAATGAAGACGTTTTGAAATACCCTTTCAGTCCCCTGGGATGAATGCGCATATACAATGCCAATAGGAGGTACACTAATAGAATGGTGGTCCTTTGTAGGGTTAAAATCTATTCCATTCTCCTAAATCTACTTACATCACCAGAGCAAATGCAATGGTAGGGAAACACTAAAGGAATATGAGGTATATCATCCCGTTATTCAATTGCAATAATTTCATTACCAACCCTATACTCATTGTATCATATTTCATAACGCAGCCGTTGATTTGAAGATGTGTGGATTAAATTAGAATCTCTCTCCTTCTGCAATAAGAAAATAAAATGAAATAGAAAGTACCGCATCTTCACGAGCAACAGCCAAGGAACCGACTGCAGTGCTGCGAAAAGGCCTATTAGTTACATGCGACAGATGTGGAAATCAATGGAGCAGAACGGGGAATGGCAGCAAACGGTACGGACGAAAAAACGGTGGAATTGTCTCGGGGGAGGTTTGAGTTGACACAGGGAAATAATGGGTTACCGAGCTCGTATGTTTAATCGTCGTCGAGAAGAAATGATTTATACCCAGATACACTGAAAGCTCCATCGAGCAGGAGAGAGAGACCACGTTGTTAGGATGAATTGCCGTAATGGCGCATTCCCGATGTGACGCCCGACACATTTGCGGATCTATCTCACGTTCTGGTCACCAATGGCAACCACTGCCTCTCCGACGCTTGCATAATTTAATCGCTTCTTTTCTTCTCCAACAGATATCATGCACGGAAAAGTAATTTCATCATCATCGCATATCATCTAAAACCTTCAGATGGACACCAGCATACCTTTTGAAGAAATATATGCACGGTGTCACCCTCATCTATGTCAAATTGGATGTTCCAACACCTCTGATTTTCAAGTGCAAATGCTCATTGATCAGTGACTATATGGGAAAAATTGGAAGATCTCTTTTTGACACTTGTGTGTGGTCAAGAAAAAAAACAAACCTGCAGTCCCTTATATTGATATTGGTATCAAAACCCTATTCACATTTACTCCGCAAATTTCATCAGCCAGACCCAAACTACACTTGTGTATCCTGATACCATCTTTGTAAACTCACGGGGGTACTGGTGTCACCCAAACAATACTCTCCTATTTAAAGTACTCTGTCATCTTTTTTTGTCATGATACCTACCCTGTATCATTCTCCAAAGTACCCTAGTCATCACTGAAATCATTGGCTGAAATCATCATCATCACCAGCAAGACCACTATCACATCATCATCTCTCGGTACCATGGAAACCATCACCACCACCAGGGTAATTGGCATCCTTGCCGTCACAACCATTATCATCCACCTGTCGCCCACCAACACCAGCAGCGTCATCAGATCTATTCAAATACATCCCCAAGATAATGATATTTAAAAACTGACCTTCAATAAGCATGGTATAAACTGATAGTATTCTTTTATGTAAGGACAAAAACTTAACACAAAATCACTTGCTATATTGAGATTTCCTTCACAATGCAAAAAAAAAAAAGAGAAAAAAATCACATCTTCCTTTCCTTTAGTTTAAAGAAATATTTACAATTTTTCTCATGCAGCATGACGTGTGAATGGCGCATAAATATGAAATGAACTTGTCTTTTCAATCCCACAGGAGACGATTTAAGATCACCCTGAGCAATGCTCTAGACATTGCATATATAGGCATGTGCAGATCAGAGATTCAAAGCTATCTGCTAGCAGCTGATATATATTCTTTCAGATATGTGAATATAAAGGGGGTGAATAAAATAAATTTTTGCACTATAATCCAAAAAACTGATGAGGCTTGCGTGTGAATGAGCCCTTTACCATCTCCCATCTGTGCTTAAGTCTCCATCTTATCAACTGTCATTCTCCCACCCCCTTTGGATCATCAAACCCTTTTTCCTCCGATTCCCTCACTGATCCTCTTATGCCTCGTAAGTCTTTATACTCTCATCTCCCATGCAAACATCTAAATGCTAATCTCTTGCACTAATGATGGACGTCACTGGCATAATCCAAGATCCCGCTTTTGACAGAGTCTGAGGCTGGAAGTATTACATCTTGCTTGTGAGAGTCCCTTTGATTTCCACCTATTCTGTTAGGATATGAAGAGTTTGTTCGCAAAAAGCGATAAGTCCATTTTTTAAAATTTTGAAATACGGTCTCTGTCATAAAGTACAAAATAATACCTTTTAAATGATACATTGGTCACTGCATATAAATGTACATTTGTGAAGTTATGGTCAAAAGAAGCACAAAACTTCTTATTATTCTCTTTATTTTTCTTGACCTTTAATCGCAAATATCTCCATCAGGCAAATATGGACTTATCGGTTTTTGCGAACAATCTCTTCATATATACATATATACCACATCTTAGATAAAAACCTCAGAGATTTATAGTTTCCACTTAATATACATGTATCATACAGAAGATATTAAAAGTAAATACTTTGAAGTTCTTTGATGGAGATATAACTGTACGTCACACCAAATTCAAATAAGAGGACAAATGAAACGAGAAGGTGTAATAAAGGTATACTTTATGATGGCATAATATTTACAATCTCCGAATGTTCAAATGACTCCCTCGAACTGTGTATTCCCCATCACGTTTACATCAATTATGTAGGAGTTTAACGACACAGAGTTTGAGAGAGATATTTGTATTTATCTGAGAAAAAATGAAACAAAAGTATATGACATGATGAGCAAAAGGAGAGAGTTACAGTGTCTTGATTTGTGTGTATTGTATGTCAACAATATGTACACCGTGCAGGGATGCTAGTATAGTGATTTGTATCAAAAACAATAAATTGCATTATTCTGATGGTTTAACTCTGTATGTGCCACGTTCGCACGCCTGACTCAGTCGACGGCATACCAAGTTTTCATATTCTGCTACGCACAAACCTGCCAGAATCAATTGATAAATTGCCAAATGCCACAGGACAATGAAAGTACAACTTACATCAAAGCAAAGCTTGGCATTTTCTCTACAACTTTGCTTATTACACGTCCAGGATACCAAAAATCTAAAAAGTTGCATAGACTTGAAAAACACAATGTTTTCCCTCAAAATAATATGGCACACAGGGGGTTTGCACCATGGTACATAAAGGGGACATTTTTGGTGGAAAAACAATATCTCTCCCTATCCTTTGGTAGACATGCAGAGCAATACAATTTGGGTAAGTAGTACAAGTATTTTTGGCTCCAAAAGAAGGAAAAAAGAAACAGTTTGCACACTGTAAAGTAAGATATTTTCGCAGCATGATTTTTTTTGTTGTGAATATAGAGCGGAAGGCCTTTTTCACAGCATAAAATATTCGCAAATTGCCAATGACATTCAAAGCATATAATGTCAACAAGAACTTTCATGTGCATTCTAATTTTGCAAATCTTGGCTCAATTGCAAAATCTGTGAAATTAAAATACGTGCAAACATCCATCTGGTTGTACAGCATATAGGTATGTGTGATCTTCATTAGATGTAAAGCTATTTTGTGGCTTGTAAAACAATGCTTGAATTCCATGAGTACGTCATCACCTCTAACCGTCCAAGTAATTCCTCATTAAAAAAAAAAAGTACCAATTCAAGTCATAACATGGTGAAAACACTCATCCATCTTTAAGGACGGCAATCACCAAATAAAACATGAAACCTTTCTAATGACTTCCAGCAAACTCTGATATTAATCCAGCAATGCCTCATACTTTTCCTCCCAACCTCCTCCCCCCCCCCCCTCCCCATACCCTCCTGGGGGTTTGAGTCACCGATTCACTCTCTCTCTCACTAAACCATGAAGTGAGACATTCCTCACCCTACACATTGCATCACAATGTTCCTGGTTTTGATCACGGGCTTTCGGGAGAAGGAAAATATTGGAAGAATTTCATCAATGTAGGATCACTGCAGACTCTCAACCAACATAAGGAATGCAGTCAGTTGTCGACTTTGTTGAGGTCTTGAAAATACAGGGCCATTTAGCCTAGAAGAAGTAAAGAAAACTACTTTTTTTTTCTTTTTGGTGATTTTCTTTTTCTTTGATGCCTGATTTCCCTTTCTGTTTTGATTGTTTTTCTCTCTGTACAAATCTAATTTGCCCGAAGGTGGTAATACCAGCCGTCATACCAAAATTAGGTTTTGTTAAGTGTTGTTTTACTCTTTAGGGCTTTTTATACTTGAAAATTTTTGCTTAGTCCCGTACCAACGGTGGGGCTAAGGGGGGGGGGGGGGGAGGGGGGCCTTAGCCCCACCGTTGGTACGGGACTATCCTTAGCCCACTTTCTGTTTACACTCGTTTTTGCCAAAGTGGGCTAGCCCCATCGATAGTCCAGTACTATCTGGCCCTGCTAAATAGCAGGGTTAGCACCGCAATTGCGGTGCCAAGCAAGTGAGAGTAAACAGAACGAAAAAATAATCCGGGGCTAAGCGACGGAGACGAAGTCCGACCCCCACTGACCAATCAGAAACAAGGTAATCAAGTGCTGCCGGTGCGTGCGTGTACGTGTACAGTGCACAGCGTAATCATGAATATTCATGTGGTTTGGAAAGTCCGGGGCTAAGAAATACGAGTGTAAAAAGGTCAGTTTTCTCCTTAGCCCCGGACAAGAGATAGTACGAGACTAATTGGCCAGTGTAAAAAGCTGAAAAAATTGGTACGGGACTAACGATAGTCCTGGGTCAGAGAAAGTCCGGGGTTAAGAAACACAAGTGTAAAAAGGGCTTTAGATTCTATCATTTTACGCCACTTCATCTTTTACCAGTCTGGATGTAAACCATGTAAACAGCATTGTAGCATTTTGAAGATACAAGAGGCACACTTTTAGCGAAAAAACAAAAAAAAAACAGTACTTAAATAGATATGTGCAGTAACATAAATCAGGAAAATCAGTATTTTCCATTATTTTCCATGATACAGCAGTACCTTAGCAAAAACTACAATAAAAAACACCACAAAATGCTGCAAGAAAAAGAAAAGTGACCGTTGTCTTCTCTGTCATAACATACTCACATTGTAAAGAATATTTTTAAACAAGAATTTGCTACTCATATCTAATTTGTGTTACTTCAGTCACCACAATATTTTCTTTCAGGCAGATGGAGGCAATATTTCTTTGTCCTTGAGTAACTGTAAACCATCACTGTGAGTGTGAATAGCCAACATCAACCTTCACACATTCCAAAAGCAATTACATTGAATTTTGTCACAGGTCAATGAGCATGATACTAAAATCGAGCACCATAATTAACCTACTTTATACCATGTCGAAACTGCTTCTAAAGGAAATTACGTACCGTGTCTTTATAGCAAGGGCTATATCCATTCTACACTATGTAGTCTCCATCACTGCTAAGCTAGGCATGCACCAAAAGAGGCTGGGGCAAGATTAGGCCTAAATTTTTATTCTGATTCTGATTCTGATTCTGATTCAGATTCTGACTTTGAATTTGATTCTCAGTCTCGTTCTCTTTCTGCTCGAGTTTCTGATTGTGGTACTTATTTTACTTCAGTTTCTGATTCTGATTCTGGTTCTGATTTCAATTCTGATTCTGATTATCATTGTTTCTAACTCTGTTTCTTTGAGTTTCTTCTGAAGTGTTGTCTCCTGATTTTGAGTGAAGGTTAATCACAGAAATAAAATGATTCATGTGATCTGCAATAATGAAGGAGCAATGTAAGGTTGATGAACATCTGATATTTGGGTTTTGGTTTCTTAAAATTCTCTAGATTCTCATCAGCATTTCAGTATGAGCTCTACATGCATAATTTATCCCAATTTCATTTCTAAAAACCTTTCACGATATATTCTACAAAAGACAGCCACCAGATAAACATTGTTTACTTGCACACACACACACACACACACATTTGTACATGCACACACAAAGTAAACCAAATGGTGAGCAATATGAAGCAAGAGCTTGTGGATGACTTAAAAGTTAAACTGAAAAGAAATAATACAATTTTGCAAGTAAAACAATGAAATTTGATCACAATCAGATAGAATACATGTGTACGAGAAATTGTGAATAGTTAAATTTCGCTAACTTTTTACAAAACAGTTTTTGAAAAGTCAGTATGAATCATATGCAAATAGTGAATTAATGATGTCATCAACTCAAAACTTGCCATATGATTTGTACATAAAATATTGAAACTTCCAGCTTATGGTTCAAATGCTTGTAAAATGTTTTTTTTTTCTTCTCAGACTCTGTTGATTGAACTCAACTTTAACTCGTTGAGGACGAGTCCCAAGTATACTCGGGCAGCTGTCTATGGGAAATGCGTTTTGTAGCAAAATCAAACCGTCCTCAACGGGTTAAGATGTTTCACAACTCACCTTAAAGATGTTGAATTTTGGACAATCTTTATTTGATTTCTTTATTTTGCAACCAAATCATGTTATTTTGCATTATTCTCTGCTGTCGTGTCTACAAATGACATGGATAACTTAAGTAGTGTATCACATATTTTGTAATACTACACTTCTTAATCAGATTTTCACATGGTACAGTGTGCTCAAATGAATGAACAATCTTGGCAGCTCTTACATGGAAAAAAAATATTTATTTTCACAACAGCAGACTTGGGTCCCCTACCTCCACACTTTTCAGACATCACATCCACGCCCACAAAATCACCCTCCAGATAATCACATAACAGCAGCTTCCTACATGTAGTCAAGGGGGACTTCACATGTGTCTACATTAACCCATTTCTGAGCGCTTGCCAACACACACACGAGCCTCTGCCTACGGGACTACAGGTGTAATGGTAATGTGATTACTGGGCTGTTTTTTGGGCAGTTCTACACAGAATTCAGGAATCCCTACTTATGACAAGCTGGATGTCCATAGGATATAGGTTACTGGAGTACACTGAAGGGATTTGAAGACTCTGCAGCAGTACCATGCCCCTCGATCCTCTTTTTATTTTCTTCTCACCAGCCACATAATTGTGTACCCCTCCCCCCTCCGCCCCCTTCATCCATAATCTGTCATTCCAATAGCCAATGAATTACCTGTAGTACACAGTTAAGTGTGATTGTCGTGATGGCTGAAATACATTTTCTGTATTTGCTCTTGTATCCCTCTTTTTCCAAGACCCCGTTTACAGTGCGGGGCTGGGCCGAGCCGCGGCCGAGCCGCGGCCGAGCCCCGCAATTTTGTCCGTTTACACTGCCGGGCTCGGCCGCGCTTTTAATTCAAACCTGTCAATATTTTGTCGTAGTGGCGATCTGCTTGTAAACAAACGCAATTTGGTATAGTCTGGTTTTCAGACCCTTTGCCAACTGGATTCCATGGCGACGAAGTCGCCGTTCGGGCAAAGGCCTTTGCTGAAGGAAAAATCCTTTGCAGGACAAAACCACCTTAAACTGTACTAGTTTTTGACGTTGAGGGGGTTAATATCCTGAATAACGAAATGGTATGGGCAAAGGGTTTGGAAGCCAGACTAAAATTGGCTACACATTTGGCCCAGTTTGCGTTTACACTGAGAAAAGACCACCTCCAGAGCGTGGCCAAATGCGCGGCCAATTTTGGCCCCGCATTTGGCCTTTTGCGCGTTTACACTGAAATGAAGGTGGGCTCGGCCGAGATTCGCACTGTTAACAGGGTCCAAGTGTCCCATACAAAATACTGTACTTTCTAAATACCAATATATTTGAATAATTATGTAAATACATTAAATGCATAACTAGACATAAAAGACAAATTGTATATATGCCAACTACATTGTACACATCAACAAGACATTTCTTTGTATGTCCCATGTATGCATATGTTTCTTTCATTAACGGTCACATATCACCCTTATCAGAATATCAGTTCCAATTACTTTTCAACTTTTGAATGCAAGGAATAAGAGCCACACTGCACTGAAGTCCAGTCTTTCTTGGAAAAAAAAAGACAACCCACATCCAGAGGATTTAAATCTCATTTATTATTTGCAAGTGTTTCTTCTCCTGTTATAATACAAGAGTATTTGAAGAACTAAAAGATAAGTTTGAAAGCTCGAATAAAGGTCACTAAATCTGAGACTAAGACGTCTGTAAGGTTGGGATCCACAGGGGATTGATTGTATACATTATATTTCTACAACTAATAAATGGCAGAGGGATTGATAGCTTGGGGAAATATGCACTTCTAAATGTCATGTGCCTTTGTTGTAATACCAAGGGAGAAAAAGATAGGGGGAAAATCATTTTGGCAGACCAAATGAATTTTTCCCACTAATTTTTTAGTTTCTTGTATTCCATTCAATATGAAAGGTGACATTCAATGCTGATACTGAGGAGATCGCTGTTTCCCTGTAGATGAAAATGGCACAGGCGGATTTGAAGCTTGGCCATCTACTGTATATGTCATTCTAAATGCCAGGGAGCTTCTGCTAATGCGAGAAAAAAAACCCGGCTTGACAGCGTGAATTACTGTTTGGAGCCGCGGCAGCCGGAGCCACGGCACTGTTTGCATTGGCCGGCCAATGAGGGGTCCTGAATGTGATCGTTATTAAAGAGCTCCCTCTCGCTGCTCCGTATGGGGCGGGTGGGCAGATTTATGGGGTAGGCAGCGACGAAACATGACTTAATCAACATGATTTGACCTGCGTCCAATCAGCCCACTGAGGCGTGCATCTATTTCGTGCGTGAGCGGCAGCGTGGCGGCGGCAACGACGACAACGGGAGAACTTGAACAGAGGAGCATGTGTGTCAACACTGCATATATCACCAACAATGGACCCCTCTGTGGCTGCCTGAGCATCGCTGTGTCCCACCTCTCTGATCTCACTAAAGCCTGGTAGCACACTCAATGTGATATTCTCTTTGTAAACCAAAAAGTCGCTATCCGGGGGTAAAAAGGGCAAAACACTCGATACACAGCAACACTCGATACACAGCAACCCTCTATTCTCAACTTCTGCTCCGCATTAGCAAAAGGGACACATCAAATCCCACAGTAAGCACTAATGTAAACATGAATTTTCCACATTTTATTATCCAAAGCACTATGTGCTAGGGTGTGCAAAGCTCCCAACCTTTCTGACTGAAAAAAAAAGAGGATGATTTGACTCAAAAGTAGGAAAGAAAGTCAGAGCATTTCCTGTCGGAGTGTGTAGTAAAATGATCAAGAAAAATAGGGAACTCCTATTGTAACAAGGGTTGGGAAAGGTTAAAAATTCAGATTCTTTCCTCCAAATTCAGAACGTTTGGGAGGTCTGGAGTGTGGCATACTATTCCAATACTTCCTTGTTATGAGACTTTTCATACCTGCACCTTTCTTAATCATTTTTCTGGAATATTTAAGGGATGGATTCTGGTATTGTGAATAGCATTTATATCAAATCAAGTGAACCCTGCATGAATGAGGAAACCTCAGTCATAGAGTAACATTGAAAGCGTGAAAGGGTGTACAGACCTGAAACTAGGGAAAGATTTTGGAGCTTTGCTGATTATTCCATTAACAATGTCAGCTCAGGTTTTGAGAAGATAAATGTTGAACAATTTTTAAAAGAACAATACCCAGTTAAATTCATACTGAGATATAGTACACAAAACTTGATATAAAGTAGCATATTTAGTTAAATATATCATATGCTGGAGACCTCTTAATGCCTTTTACCTAAATTTAAGGCAGAAATAAGAGCAGCTACATTTCAAAGGAAGATCACGGACTGGTGAACGAATGAGCATTGACTGTTTCAAAATCCACAGCAACAACTACCAGTAACAATCAACAGAGAATATTTCTTCAGAACTCATCTACAAATCTTTTGAGGTGCACCCTGTTTCGGGTTTGACTGTGTGGAACAGTATCAAACTTACATGTACTCTGCAACTGGTTCAAAGATTAGAAAGGAATTAATGTGATCTGGCATAATAGTGAAAAGAAGCTATTCATTTCAAATAGTAAAATTGGATACATCATTTTCTTGGTGACATCAGCACTTCAATATTAAACTTCAGGTGCAGTGCATATCATTGGAGGGGCACTAGTCTCCTCTCAAGCCTTTTGAAAATTCCTATTCAGCTGTCAAAAAGTGACATATGTTTTTCTTTGGAGGACTTGTTATGCGCTTTCATTTTCACAAATTAAGATTTAAAAAAAAATGATATCAGTTCTATATAAACCATACATTTATAGTCGGCATTGGGGATCCCTTTTGTTAAAACATTGATACAGGCCTACGTGTAGGTCCTTGTGGTGTACACATTAGCAGTGCATCATCCACCCTGGAAGATATTTCATAATCATATTGCTCCGTATGCATGTGCGTCATTAGCCTTTATCAGATATCGCTGATAATAAACTCACCCCCCCCCCCCACCCCTCTATTTTTTCTTCACCACAGGGGCGGCAGAATATCAGCCCGGCTTTGTCCAACCGAGGCCCCGGCTGCAAATGAAAAATTTATGACAAGGCGGAACGGCGTCACATAGAGGAACATAATCACGGTGTATAAACTCGAGATTAGATATGCAGCGAGCAAGAAGACGTGGACTGAAATGGTAGCACGGCGACAATATGATCGTGTCTGACCTCCCGCGCACCAGCAATAGTTACGAAGTGGTAGACCCAATGCCGCCAAACAATTGCGTTTAAATATTGCAATAAAAAACAATTTGTCATCACAGTTCTGAGAACTGAAATATCTATTTATATCAATACCTTTATACAGGTCCTGATAGCCCTTTCTGTACTTTTCTGTACGCTGGGTGACACAGAAAACTATATGGTAGTCATTGTTCACACTGTCCAAAGTCCCTGGCACAGAAAGGGTTACAACTTCTCAATGCAGCACACATTCAGTGGCATGATGGTACACTGTACGCAGTACGGTTCCATGACATTTGCTCCTGCAACAATTACTCCCATGATATATCTGCATGCTAAGCCAACCGTAAATTCAATCCATAAACATAACCCTAACCCTAATCCTAATTCTCACATCAAACTAAACCTAAAATCCTATCACAACCCTAACCCTAACCCTAACCCTAAGTCCTATAGAGAAAATAAGACCGGAGCAATTGTCGCAGGAGCAAATGTCATGTCACCACGCAGTACGCAGTAGGTTGCTGTTGGTTTTTTTTTTTAATCATTCCTGGCAAAAGAGGTTTTGGGGATTCAGGGGCAAATATTTACTCGTATCTATGATACACTGTAAAAGTGGAAATTTTCGCGGTGTGGAAATTTTCATGCATTTCGCGCAACAAGAAGCTAGCACAAAAATAAAAGCACGCGAATATTTTTGCACGCCATACTAGTATGTTCCAATAGTTAATGTCCTGATTCCGCGGAATTAAAAACACACAAAATTCATCTTACCCGGCCGAGCGCGAAAAATTACTCGCGTGAAAATATCCACTTTTACAGCTGTTGAATCTTCTATACACATCTGGCAGTAAGCTAGAAAAATTTCACTAGCCATTATATCCTCCCAAAGTAAGACAGGGCATGGAAAAAGAATGAGTGTAAGAGGGTGTAAATGTAATTTAGTACATTATGGCTTCAAGAATGTTTGCGAAGGGTACATAAATACCATCTATTTATCAAAGCAAAGATCAGATCATATCAAATCGAATCAAATCCAAACAGTGGCTATTTCATCTTCCTTAAATTAATCCCATGCCTCTATGGCAGAGAGATCAACAGAAAATGTATATATGTCGAAGCAAAACTGGGCAACAGACTTGCCAACAAACAAAACGGCTAATCATTCCCCTTTGAAGATACTGACGGAGGGCTGTCATTCTGGATGACATGTAATGTTTACATTATTTCATTCAAGCATATCACAACCAACACACATTTTACTTCACTCAATATGGCAATCTATCATGCCTCCTTACTACCATTGTTTTGTTTGTTTGTTTTTTCCAGGCTGTATGAATGCAATTGTCATGCTCATCACCACGGAAACGAGGCAGATAATCCAGACATCTGTATAATATCTATATCTCTTCAATCCATCTGTCTTTTTGCAAGGTGAGAATACAACAGAGGATTTTGGAAAGTGACACAGTACTAGATATTCTGCATTCTCTATCTAGCGCTGATGGGTCTATTAATTCCTTTTTCCAGTCAGGCTAAATCTTTTATGCACATGTATAATACAGGATGAAGCACAAGTGTGAGGTATAAAAAACAAAGAAAAAGTTTACAGTGACTTTGTACCGGATTATAGCACAAGAGGCACAAACCTTTTGACGGCTCATCGTGAATTCAAAAGGTCTTCAAAGCTTTGGAGCAGATTCACATGATTTTCTTTCCAACTTTAAGCTTCACTACTAACCAAGATTTTCTCTAGCTGTGCTCTCTCTCTCTCTCTCTTTCTCTTTTGCTTGAACACAAAGTAACACCACCCTTTTTTTTTCTTTGGCAATTTGTCTTTCAAATGCCTTCCTTCTCTGAAAACAATTAAGCAATTTGTTTTTAACATGCTCTACTACAGAAGCTAAGATGTAGTGCCTGGATACAACCAACAAAATAAAGAAAGAAAGAAAAATGAAAAAAAACAACAACTAAACTCGAGCAATGTGTAAGACTAATCATCCCCTGATTCATAAACATATGACAAGACACGTCATGCATCTATGCAGACGATCTTATCCATTACAGGGCTATTGGGGAAAACTGCTTAAAGGTGCATGGTCCCGGTGTTTTAGTCAAATGCGTACGCGGGAGCACGGCGCACGTTTCCTATAGAGACCTACGCTATCGACTCCTCTTTGGCGCTTACGCTTTGGCCCACTTTCCCCGAGTCCGAAGAAGTCCGATTCACTGTAGTCAATGGTCGGATCACAGTTCGGCTCATGATTCAGCTGAGGGGGATGACAGCTTTAGCAAACTTCTTTTGTGATGTCATAATAACAAGCACATATGCACGCACCCTGGCATTACTGCAGACTGCGCGATGCGCAGAGAAGACAACGAAGGCAACGTTACTTAGCAACAGCTACGCACTTTACTCTTGATGACAGCTCAACTTTGGTAATCTTCGTATCAATGCTAACGGTGATCGGCAGTATCATCAACAGCGCCCTCTACACTACCGGGACTATGCCCCTTTAAGTAGTAAGGTGTGGATCATCAGCTGATGAAATGATCCTGATCCTATCTGAAGTAGGTACTTTGAGTCAGACTCCATACTCAATATCTCATCAGACAACACTCCTTTATAGTATGGAAAAGGAGGACAAAGGAAATTTTATATATGACACGATGCTAAATGTATAATCAGACTTCCCATATAAAGAAGACAACTACTACTTTTACCACACAAATAGTGACTATGGATGAACATTAAAAAAAGAGATATAGATTAATAGATTGTCCCCCAAAAACAAAGAAACAAAGAAACAAACAACATCAACATAACGGTTTTAGCATCACTCGTGTGAATACTGTCATCTGTAGCTATTAAAGCATGTAGGGATTTTATTTTCATGGTTCAGATCTCCTACAAAAATTGCCGCCACAGCCTGAATAGCGGTGGCCTGAATGGAAGACCCAATTATCGAAGGTTGACTGGAGTGGGCAGTGAAAACAGGCAGGGGAGTGTATTCATACATCAATCTTGCATGATCTCTAGCTGCATACATATAGTTGGTGCCATCCAGACTGACACCCTTGGTAATATGCTCACAATAAATTTCATTGCTATAATGCCATCCTCCCCCTCTTCCTCCTAATCCTCCACCTGTTCCTTCTCTCCTTCCTCCTCTTCTTTTTCCTTTTCTTTCTCCTCCTCCCTCTTGCTGTCTCTCCCTTCTTGTCTGCCCTTCTTTCCTGCTCATACTTTTCCTCATTTGGTTTCCTCTTCTTCTATCTCCTTGCCTTTTCTTCTCCTCTTCCCCCTCCTTTTCCTCCTCAAGCCTCTTCCTGCCACTCTCCCCCCTCTCACTCCTCATCTTTCTGCTTAACCTTGTCTTCCTACCACTCCTACTCCCCTCATCTTTTTAATCATCCTCCTCCATCTCGTGCTCCTCCTTCTCCTACTCCTATTTTCATTCCCCTCTTCTCCAACCCCTCCTCTTCCCCTTCCTCCTCCTCCTCCTCCCCTTCCCCCTCCTCCTTCTCCTCTTCCTCCTGCTCCTGCTCCTCCCCCCCCCCATTCCCCTTTCTCTCTTCCTCTTCAGGTAAATCTGCATGAGCCCGATTTAATAACCCTGCCATTACCACTGGAAGCTAAAACTGCACATGATGTAAAGTGGAATCGTCATAGCAACAACCCCTGATGAAGTTAACGCGCCTGTTGCTTCTTAACTTAATGGCGGCTCATTTCATGATGCAAGGACCTGCAACCAATCAAACAGACACGGATCCGCCAAAATCAAGGGGATGAGGATCATCTCTCAATACCTGCCGGCCTTCCTCGCACAATGAGGAAGATGTGAACGTGCTGGTCGGAAGGGTGAGGACGATGTGAACATGAAGATCAACAGTCTTTGCATGTTGGTATGAAAATCTGATTATGTTGCTTTAAGAAAGGGTGTATGGCACTAAAGAGAGATGAAAATGTTGCCTGTCCTATAAAGACAGCATGTGTTTTGGTACCCTTTCATTGAAAATTGATTGGCTGGACAAAATGACCACACCCGACTCAACTGCCACCCCCCCCCCCCCCACACACACACACATAAACTGAACAATCAGCAAATGCTTCTCATGACACTTGCCACTGACTACCATGATCTGAACAGCAAGCACACTTCATTTGCTATGATACATCAATCATGCAATTATACCTGCAACAAGAGACCCGCGGGTCTAGCGCTCACCTGAGTATCGCAAGTTCACCTTTCACGCAGTCACTAATACTAATTATTCACAGCTCTACCAAAATTTGACCAGGCATTCTGAAGTAGAAGATGAAAATGTACAATAAGGGCCCAAATTTTTAAAGATTCCTTAATTTGGGGAATTGGGGGCCCCCTGGGGCCCTCTGGGTGGGGCATGGTGCCCATTTTGATAAATTGAGATCCTGACCCCCTAAGGATGCTACCTGCCAAGTTTGACGAAAATCTATCATGAGGTTTTCAGGAAGAAGATGACAATGTACGATTCAGGCCCCCATTTGGACCTTCCTAACCAACCCCCCCCCCCCCCACCCCTGCCCCCAAGAGGGGCACCCCTGGATCTCCTATGAACAAACTCGAAACTACAGTCATTAATGTACTCACTCATAGTATTATCTTAGCTGTATAACTTCTGATTCTAGAGAAAATTTTTAACGATTCCTTCATTTGGGGGGTTTGGGCCCCCCTGGGGGCCCCCTGGGTGGGACATGGTGCCCATTTTAACAAATTGAGATCCTAACCCCTTAGGGATGCTACCTGCCAAGTTTGGTGAAAATAGGTCATGGGGTTCTAAAAAAGAAGATAAAAATGTACAATTTAGGCCCCATTAGGACCCCTCCTCACCTCCCTCCCCTGGGTCCCGAGGGGGGCACCCCTGATTCTGCCATGAACAAACTTGAAACTGCAGTCATCAATGTACTAACTCATAGTATTAACTTAGCTCCATCACTTCTGGTTCTAGAGAAGAAGATTTTTAAAGATTCCTTAATTTTGGGGGATTTGGGCCCCCTGGGGGTCCCCTGGGGGCCCCCTGGGTGGGGCATGGTGCCCATTTTAACAAATTGAGTTCCTAACCCCCTAAGGATGCTACCTGCCAAGTTTGGTGAAAATGGGTCATGGGGTTCTCAAGAAGAAGATGAAAATGTACAATTTAGGCCCCATTAGAACCCCTCCCCACCCCCCCCTCCCCTGGGTCCCAAGGGGGGCATCCCTGATTCTGCCATGAACAAACTTGAAACTACAGTCATCAATGAACTAACTCATAGTATTAACTTAGCTCTATCACTTCTGGTTCTAGAGAAGAAGATTTTTAAAGATTCCTTAATTTTGGGGGGTTTGGGCCCCCCTGGGGGACCCCTGGGGGGTTTGGGCCCCCCTGGGGGACCCCTGGGTGGGTCATGGTGCCCATTTTAACAAATTGAGTTCCTAACCCCCTAGGGATGCTACCTGCCAAGTTTGATGAAAATCGGTCTTGGGGTTTTCAAGAAGAAGATGAAAATGTAAAAAGTTTACGCACGACGCACGACGGACGACGGACGACGCACGACGGACGACGGACGACGCACGACGGACGACGGACGACGGACGACGCACGATGCACGACGGACGCCGGACGAAGGGCGATCGCAATAGCTCACTTGAGCCTTTGGCTCAGGTGAGCTAAAAATGACAATTAGTTTCAAATCAACATATTCGTGACAAAGGAAATATGACTTGGCTAATGATCTGCTCTATGATTGCTCCAGGATCAAAGGGCACTTTGTTTCATCATGACCTTAACTTTCATTGAGGCTGTCATTAATGATGACAAAGTTTACTAGCAAAAACAATGCTGTATATAACAGTCAACTTGCTGAGATATTACAACTCTAACTTCCTACAAAGGGTGCAATTCATATTTTTTATTTCAACAAAAAGATAATCTTAATGTAAAAGTGTGTGCAGGTCAATGGAAGATTAGTGTGCTGATGGCATGACCTCAAATATGACTCATGTATGAACTCTTGTGTGACTGCAACCAATGACAAAGGAATGATGAGTAGATTCTGAACTTACAAATGTTTCTTTCTGTCTTTTATGTGTCCAATGCTAATGACTTTTGTACCTGCCACTCTTGTTTTGAATGTTTGCTTCATTCTGCTTATTACTAATAAAAGACAATTTGAGCATGCAATGGCAAATTTCACCTTGAGTGTGGGACACACCCGATAGATATCATCATCAGCCATGCAGGCATTAAAGGTGCATGGTCCCGGTGTTTTAGTCAAATGCGTACGTGGGCGCATGGCGCAAGTTTCCTATAGAGACCTACGCTATCGCCTCCTCTTTGGCGCTTACGCTGTGGCCCACTTCCCCGAGTCCGAAGAAGTCCGATTCAATATCATCAGTGGTCTGATCACAGTTCGGCTCATGATTCGGCTGAGGGGGATGACAGCTTTAGCAAACTTCTTCTGTGATGTCATAATAAGAAGCACATATAATGCATGCACCCTGGCATTACTACAGACTGCGCGATGCGCAGAGAAGACAACGAAGGCAACGTTACTTAGCAACACCTACGCACTTTACTCTTGATGACAGCTCAACTTCGGTAATCTTCGTATAAATGCTAACGGTGATCGGCAGTATCATCAACAGCGCCCTATACACTACCGGGACTATGCACCTTTAAAGGGATGGTACAGTTTCCTGATGAGATGGGGCTTCAGGGTTCCAATATTTTTTATGATGATTTTTTTAAAGATAATGCGAAACCTCTTCTGAAATATGGAAGAGCCTATAATTCTAATAGTAATTAAAAGGTTATTTGATGAAAATCGGTTTTGAAATGGCTGAGATATCCAAAACAAAGAGACCATCATAAAAGGTGGGACCCATGTTTTATTAGGATTGCTTTGTTTTAATACTTCAAAGTTTTTTTATATCTCAGCCATTTCAAAACCGATATTCATCAAATAAACCTTGAATTTCCCTTAAATTGTATACTCTTTAACATTTTACGAAGTGGTTTGTAAAGTACCTCTCAAGAAGTTAAAAGCTGAATCCTCACCTCAACCAAAACTATACAATCCCTTTAATATCAGCAGATGGAGAGAAGACTGAAATCTGATATACATTGTAGTATGCGAAGACATTTATAAGCACTTCTTTCTATCATTGTACATATGATCTAGCCTCCAGGACTGAGGGGATTTTTCATCCAAACCCAATACTTTATTCCTCCCCTGTCCTCCTACGTACTAGGACATATCCCACCCACGCTAACATTTAATGATATTGATGTTTCCAACAAAAGAAATAAAGATGGATAGACTACTCACACACCTATACACCTACACCTACACACACACACACACACACACACACACACACATTTCAGTATTAAAAAAAAAATTGCACTTCAAGCATTTGAAAGGAATGAGAAGATACAATCCCAACTATCAAAAGTGAATATACATGTTTCTGGGTTTTAAAGTTGATCTGTGTGAGATTGCAGATCAATTGCTATTTCTGTACAAATTTTGTATCTATCATACAATTGTAATAATCTCTTTCTTTCTGTCCATATTATTGTGTAGCAATTACCTCAAAAAGTCTTATCTGTTTTTTCCCCCCTAAGTTTTTTTTTTTTTTTTTTTTTTTTTTTGGGGGGGGGGGGGACAGTCAAATAGTTGCTTTTACCACCTGTTTACTGCTTGTTTAATTTCATCTTTATTCCCTTGGGCATATGCTGACAAATGAATCAATTCATTTCCATGAGGATACAATAAATGCTGACCAGTATCTGATGGACTCAGTAACTTTGACCCCATTGTACACTGTCAGCATCCCATCACAATCGATAGAGTATGTACTGTAGTAGTTTGTGAAGTCTGCAAGTTAGACTACTTGTGTGGTGACAGAAAGCTATGCGGCCGCGGATTCCTGGTAGCCGGCGACGATGACAGTGACGGCTCCTCATCCTAATAGACCCCAGCTGGAGGCAAAGGATGGGAAGAAAGGAGATGGATGTTGTCATGGCTACCGGAGGAGGATACGACAGCCAGGTCACGTCTCGGGTTTCAACACGAGTCTCACTGAGTGGACATCTCTAATTTTCTTCCATGTCTCGTGTTCTAATTGTGCTCAAGAAGAAATTACCACATACCTGGCACTGCTGGCGCATATATCCTTCATATTTCTCTGGTATCCTTCTACCAGTATTAAAAAAAAAAAAAACCTGAATCAAGACTACTGCTGTGAAAGATAAGGTACAGAGCTCAAGGGCTAGCTGCCCTACTATGAAGCAAATTATAATTTTCCCTGTGATGCAAAATGCATCTGGGATATCAAAATGCGCAGAGGGATATCACATTAACTCCAAAGCAGGGTTCATTGTCAGACAGTTGCAGCTGGGAATTTCTGGCAGAATTGGATATATTCTATATTGATTTCATTTCTTCAGTGTTGAATTTAAAAGGAAGAACAAGAATGAAAACAGTCTCATCTCCTCTTTGAGAGAGGAAAAAAAATACGCTGTACGAATCGGAGCATTTGGTGCCCATATGCCTGACCAGTACAAAGGAGGCTTTAAGAGAAATATTTACCAGCTCTCCATGCTTTACAACGTGACTCTGGAGCTAATAATATCAACGAGGATACTCGAGCACCACTCCCGCATCCTGAAACCGTCTTGGATATGCCGAGATAAAAACGTACAGCGAGGCCCAGATATGTTGTATATGTATATGTAATGCCATCGTCTAAACACGATGCCATGAATTCTATCCGATGCGCGACTGCAAGAAGTGGGCCACAGGCATCCTGTGGGCTCACTGGATCTCCAAACCATGGGAGTTGCGATCCCATGGCACAAAAGTCGGGGCGAAAGATACACTGTGCAAGCGTACTTTTCATACAAGATATTGATATGAAACAGAGACAGACAAACAAACAGACACACACACACACACACACACACACACAAACAAAGAAAAGGACGCTATTGCTACTGACAACTTTTGAACATGCAGTACACAAATGAGTCTGAACAATATCTGCTTGTAACTATGGCAGAAAATTCCACCTTTCACATTGTCTTCATTCTGTTTCATACCTTCTCCTCCATTTATTTCTTTTTGTTCTCTATTTCTCCCCTCGTTCTTTTATCTATCTCTGTCCACTAGCCTATAAATCTATCTACCTACAATACTATATATCAATCTATCTGTCAATTTCTATTCCATCCTGTTTTTCTCAGTCTTTCTCTTTCCCTCATATACTCTCTCTGTACCATCTGTTATCTAGTTTTACTTTTAACATCTTGGTATCTATTACCAATCAATCCAGCAATCAATCTATTCTATATATATATTCCCCTTTTATCTCTATCTATCTACATGTATCTATAGGATCTATCTATCTATCTATCTATCTATCTATATGTATGTATGTATGTATGTATGTATCTATCTATCTATCTATCTATCTCTATCTATCTATCTATCTCTATCTATCTATCTATTTCTATCTATCTATCTATCTCTATCTATCTATCTAGATATATATATCTATATATCTATCTATCTATCTATATCTATCTATCTATCTATCTATCTCTATCTATCTATCTATCTATATATCTATCTATCTATCTATCTATCTATCTATCTATCTATCTATCTATATCTATCTATCTATATCTATCTATCTATCTACCTATATCTATCTATCTTCCTACCTATCTATCTATCTATGTATGGATCATTCCATGGGGTTGGGCCTGCTCTAGATTTTCATGTTGTGCAGGGAATAAAAGTCATATTCTGAAAATTTTATCAAATAATTGCTTGTGGTTTGTGGTTATTCTTGGAGAGAGATGTGTGAAGAATTATTTGATGAATAAAAAACAAGCCTGTGTACAAATGTATTTTGTCTGTGACTGTTTCATTGTTGATGTCTCATGGTTTTTTTGTGGTACCAGTTGTGACAAAAATAAATGCCATTTTCATGGCAATGTAATACAGAAATACACAACCTTTCAGCATTATGCCTATCATAATTAAGAGAGGCAAGGTGACTTCTACAAAGACTATAAGGCACATAAACATGTGTCACAAAATAAGAACACCAGAGCATCTTGAAGCAACCTCATACCGATGTTACAAACGAAGTCCGCGGCGATTTTTGTTGTAACATCGGTATTGCATGGTTTTACATACACTTATAATCATAATATGATCAGAAACTTGATTTCTATAATTAGACTCATATTTTAGGAGTATTATTGTCCAAAAATTAGCATCAAAAAGCTCCAAATAAAAGAGAAAACACAGAACATATTACCGTACTTCCGTCCGAAGTCCGGCCTCTTCGTGTAACATCGGATAAGAAAGTCGCGCTCGCGACAAAAAGAAGAGCTACTAACTTCAGCAATCGTATTTACGTCACTGGCAGTACTTCCCCAACGGCGGGAAGACCACTTACAGCCCGTTCACACCTACCTGGACGGCGCAAGACCCGTTTTTCTGCTGTAGTCCGTGTTACATCGGTACGTGAATTTCGATGTTTCCGATCGGGAATTTCAATGTTTCCGATGTCAATCAGTAAGCTTGTACGCTATTTTACGAAGTAAATAACTTTTGTCACATTTTGTAATCTGTATTGGAGGAAAAAAACGATATTAAAACCACTAAACTGGCCAAATATACGGTGGACGATGATGCCGTTAACACGCTGTAGTCCCACATACTGAGATATTTGTTACTTGTTCATGTTCGTAATTGTGATCGCCAAATTTCCCCTTTTATGCCCGTCTCTGCAAAAGGAGCATGTGTTCCTCTCTTAGAAAACCGTACAAAAGTATGTCCAGTGTATCTTCACGGCAATATAACATTATTTTACCTCCCGATTCTTGTGAATTTTGGACCTTACTTATGTCATTCGTATCTACCAAGTAGATGTGCTGAACGTTAGTACGGTACTATGAAGTTGGAATACGTAGACGTCCAGACTGCGTCTGAGCTAAAGAAAGAGTTTGCCCAATTTTGTTGTTGATATTTTGGGAATTAAGAGCTGTCAGATTCTTTCTCTTGAACAGATTTACAATGACAGTGTTTTCCTTTCAAGATTTCACTGACCTGTTAAGAGTGTTAGATGGCTTTACGGTGCTCTGATGAAGCAGTACATGGGTTCACTGTTTCCATTCCACGTTCACCCACTGTAAAGTCTCAAAGCTAAAATGCCAGTTTCGTATTCAGTTTGGGTAGGTAATTGGTAGGAAATAGTTCCATATGTACCGCAATCAAAATTGGCATAATATTGGTCTATCCTATCCTAAAAAGAGGGCAAAAATTTTGAATTTGATGGGGATTGAGTACCGTAAAAAAAGGGGGGGCCTAGTATTTTGTTTGAGGTCTATTTGGAATAGGACCGTAACCGTAAACCTAACCCTATCCCTAACCCTAGCCATGACACTGGGGGCAGCGCCCTGCCCTTGGCCTTGCTAGCTTACATAGATGTGAAAAAAAAAATTAGCGTAGAATATGAAAATGATTTTTTACATGCTATATTATTATTAATATCATTAACATTACTGCTGTACATCATTTTAAGCGTAACCCATATTTTTTTTTTTTTTTTTTTTTTTTTTTTGGTGGATGGTACACATGGAACTGTAGCCAACTGGTATGACAAGAGGTAGAAAGGTAAGCAAAATTGTCCAAATTATTTAATTCCATTCATATACACAGATACATCAACAGGAATATAAAGAGTACACAGACACAAATTTTCTGTTAATTCTTTCATTTTATTTCTCTTCACACCTTTTGTCCAGTTTGTCGATGAATCTGCCATGGATCCTCCTCTGCTGCCGCTACGTGATTAAACTACGTGAAAGAGAGAAAAGGGCACAGCCACAGCACTCCACAAACAGAGAGAGGAAGCTGACAAAGCAACACCAAAGAAGAGCGAACATAACAAACTAGACAAAAAGAAAACTGCACGGAGGGAAAATGGACATTGTAGAAAAGAGCAGAAATTAACTTCAAACGTAGAACATGGAGAAGACAAGAAAACTTGTATGATTTCTCTTTATTAGTTTTCATAGTTGAGTTGACAGTTGATGAAGTTGTTAGTCAGAGTATATAAGGTCAAATTGTGTAAGGCTCGACATCATTCTTCTTCTTCTTATTAAGTCTACCTTCTTTCATACCAGAGTTACAAAGAATTGAAGTCTGTGTAACATAGGTATTGTTCCAAAGGTATACAGCAGGTATAATTCCAAAGAACTGTTACATTAGTGTTATTCATGGGAACATACATAAAGTCTATGTGTGTAGGTTTTAACATCTGACACCACAACAAAGGAAATCAGTTGATATGTCGTAATGTACCTATGTTACGAAGACATACTGTCCGTGTAACATAGGTAGTATACTGTGGACAAGGTTGTAGTACAAAAACCCCTGATGATAACAATAAAATCATGTTTTCACTTGAATGTCCATACAACTCACTTGCTTCGACTGTAGTTTTTTAAAGAATATTGTTATTGTGTCACTCTTGAGGAAAAGGTTAAACCTTTGCTTAAAATTGTAAATGGTTCGTAGAAAAAACATGTTAATAAAAGTGTCTTGCAGTTGATATCAGAATGGACAATCTTACTAATAATGATCTCATGTGCCTGTCAGATAACATGTTGATGTGTTATGGTGGAAAAAAAACTGGGATATGTTCATTGTTATCATTTCAGAACACAAAATTATTGAGGATGTCACAAAATGAAGTCCATGTAACGTAGGTATTTGTCATACCTGTTTACCCATGCTGACTGAAAGTGTGCGAAGTAATAAACAGATTTCTAGTGGAATAAGTTGAAGAATGGGAGTAACAAATCAGGGGGAAAAAGAAAATTTCAATTAACCCAACTTGAATTTTCAACTTGTATGTCACAATTTCAGTCCCAACCCCATGGAATTACCCGTATCTATGTATCTATGTATCTATCTATCTATCTATCTATCTATCTATCTATATCTATCTATCTATCTACCTATATCTATCTATCTACCTACCTATCTATCTCTGTATCTATGTATGTATCTATGTATCTCCTATCTATCTATCTATCTATCTATCTATCTATACGTTCATCTCTGTCCTTCTTTCTCTCAAACTCTTAACTTTGCTCTTAATACAGCATCACTACCTCTCCTCTTCCCTTCTCCTTTTCTCTTTGAATCTCTCTTGCATTATTCTCACGTTCTCCCTTCGTGCCCCACAACTTTCAATATCACTCAATCATCCCATCTCTCAACTAAAGTTTCCTATAGAGAGAGATATCCGGAGACGTGGCTACTGGTTAATATTTCATTGGCTTGCAGCAAGCCCTTTTTTCTTTCTGCCATCAGTTTTACACATGTCTCAACCACTAGACTTTGAAATGGCTTTTTCCATCTATAACCCTGTATAATACAAAGCAGGACCCCTTTTATCAAAAGATATATTAAATCACTTTTAAATCTCCTTACCACACAGGCTGCCATAGACTTATGATAGAAATCAACTATATAATCAATTATAACTCTTCATAAAACAGGGCCCTGTACAGCTGGCAGAGTATCAGTTTTTTAATAATCCATTGCGTACCCGAACCTCAAGGGTTCTGTACAATTCCAGTGGGAATATCAGATTCTTGGTGGATAACAGGTTAAGCATCATATACAATGTATGGACATTCTTGGAATGAAATAACACTTGAGTTTATATTGTGTGAAGTTTCATGAATTAGAATAGGCTACTAGATCGAAGGCGCATTACAAATGCTGTACTTATTATTATTGTTATTATCAATTTCACTGAGCAAAAACTGGCATGTTTTTTACTATTTATGCTTTTGCATATCATTTTCTATGTTGATGGAATTTCATCTTGAAGAGAAGTTCTTTTTTCAGCTGTTGTTGCAATTGAAAGCAACAGTTGAAAGAAACTGGAGCTGGCTTTATACTTCAGTGAAAGTATGAAAACCATTATGGTGTGAGTGTCAGTATACTGTGTATCATCAGTTTTAATAGACATGGCATCCTTTATGGGCTTAAAATCAACCCCCTCACGTGGTGGTCATTTTCTGTATCTGTTTTTGTTTCCCTTGGACGAATATGTGGGTTTATTTCCACCATATTTTCACAAAATATGAATCCATCCATAGCCCTCCAGATATATTTTCCTTTGTAACAGTGTTTAAAAGATTATCTATAGTATACATGTACAGACTGTAGTAATAGAGTATCAAAGTGTGATGTCACAGGCATTTATCGCCATGGAAACTGGTTCTAAACAGTCTCACCTGACTGAAGTGAATATAAGCATGATTCCAACCCAAGCTATAACAAGAGACTGTGATATCAGCTCTTTATTACTCTATGAGTAAATCACGATAATTTGCATGAATTCACATGGTAATGCTGAGCCTGCAACTTCCTACATGACATCACAGAGGGGTACTTCAAGTCGCTTATGTTGGTAATGATTGATGACACAAATCCCACAACCCCACTTGGCTCACACGTAAGACTGTCGTCATTCAGTATCAATTTTCCCTTTGATATGAACTGTCGCGACCACATTTCATCTCGCAGGAATTGACTCCATACATAGCATCTGGCTATCAACTACCGTAGATCTTAAAAATCTGTTCTACGTACCAGCAACTACCCATATGAACATCATATGCGATATATGTCATATGGCATCAATCAATATTGCATCCCTTTTACAATGAAACCTAATCATCCAAGAGGTATCAATTTTTTTTAATTTTTTTTTGTGGTGGGAGGGGGTTTTAACCCTTTTCAAACTTCTATGATTAAATGAAGCTAGATTGTTTTTTATGTGTTACCAAAATATGACACCCCCCCCCCCCCCCCCCGTGTATATACACTCATTTTCAGAGCGCAGCTACCATACCGTATAAGAAAACTATTCTACAATGTACAATATGAAACGCTTAGATGAGAATATTGAGATAATCAAAATGCCTTGAAAGAACTCATCCTACAATTTCCCAAGTCATGTCAGGCAGTGGCAATTGACGTCCTGTCAAGCATAGAATAAGATAAAGACTCCCACAACCAGTAACATGCAATATCTTGGCTAGAAAGTAAGAATCAATACCATTCAGTATTATTTTTCTCTCTTTGATTGGAGTAATAATGGCCATGATTCAGCCGGTGCAAATTGGCACCATACAACGAATCTAAGCGGCTAAAATATGGACTACAAGACACTACAGTATGTATACCATGCGGGTAAATAATAATAATAATATAATAATAAAGGTCATTTATATTGCACAGCTACTATAATAATATACTCTACTGCGCATTACAAAATGACATGCATACAAGAAATTCAAACAGAAAATACATTACTTCAAGAGATGACTTTTTAACCTGGCCTTAAACTCATTAATTGTAACTGCTTGTCTTACAAACTAACAATAATCATCCATCAATTATCCGTTAACCCATTGAGGACGGGCTGATTTTGCTATAATATGCATTTCCCATAGATACCTGCCCGAGTATACTAGGGACTCGTCTTCAACGGGTTAATCATCCATTATATACATAAAATTTAATTTTTCCGATGGTTAGAATTTGCTGGTCATATTTTTCTGGATGACCATATTCATATTTCTTCACATTTTGTTGTTGTTTCACTTTATTCACGATATAAAAATCCCCCCCCCCCCCCCCGAGTCCGAAACATTCCTATTCACTGTATCTCTTCCCTGCAGTACAAAATGTATTGATGAGTATAATATGCTGATCAAGATAATCTTAATTTTTTGATATGGTAACTG
Source organism: Diadema antillarum (assembly GCF_040938485.1). Classification (NCBI taxonomy): domain Eukaryota; kingdom Metazoa; phylum Echinodermata; class Echinoidea; order Diadematoida; family Diadematidae; genus Diadema; species Diadema antillarum. The sequence continues at coordinate 2,806,424 of NW_027270950.1, read as the reverse complement.
AGCCTGCCATTTGAAGTGTGAGATCACACAGGAGCAGTTCTTCATACTATGTCTCGTCAAGTGGAGAGTAATGATGAAGATTCTAGCCACTAAGAGGTCATCCAACTTGCCTGACAAATAAGAGTGTCGTCAATCGGCATAGAGATTCCCTCTGATTTGAATCGCGATGACTACAATGTGCAATTGTATGTTCCCTCTCATTCAAATTGCCATGGTACATCAAGACTGCTTGGCCACAGTTATGGCATTGACTGCAATCATTGGATGTATTTTGATGTAGTTAATAATTGGTATCAATGGATGTAATGTGAGGTGGTTAAAAAAGGAGAAGACGAGTTTTACCGCCACTTACCGTGTATTTCTTATTCCTCTCCCACGTCTGTGTGTCTGATACGTGGACACTCGTGTGGCCATTGTGTGTTGCCATAGCGCCCACTGCGTTCTTCCCCCCGGAACGTTCAATTATATCTTCTCCACACACGAGCGGGGGCCAATTCGTTCCCAAGACTTCTTCTTCCTCCGCCCCGAACAGCAGGTGTTTGCCTGCTTTCTCTCAGAGTCAATAAGACGCGATGAGCCCTTCAGCGAGAGATGGTGACCGTACCCGTTTTGTTTTTTCGGTCGTTGTTGATGACGGGTTTTCTTCTTCTTCTTTTTTTCTCCCCCCGCCGGCAGGTGATTTGCCGGGCGACTGCGGACAGCTGAGGTTGTTGGGTCCACGGATGCTGTCACTCGTCTCGGATAACGCTCTCGCCAGCAAAGACACCCGGAGCTGGATGCTCTTGAGATGCAGCAGAAAGGAGGAGAAAAGTTGGGGAGATTTGTGGGCGTGGCTCACCTACTCACCGCTGCCATTTCTGAGACAGAAAAGAAAAAGATGGGGAAAGATTTGTAATTACTATTAAGAGGGTATCTGGGTAAAAACAGCAACAAAACAACAGAGAATGTTCAGCAAACAGGCTTGCTCATTATAAACACAACTTCATTCACAATCAGTTGATGATTTTATGTCCACCAGCTACAGAACCATTAAGTAGTTGCTGTATGTCAACTGACATACTGTGAAATGAACACAAAACTCTTATTTCTAAAAGTTACCCTTTTCTTTCGAGATTCGAAAATACCCCTTTACATAAACAATTATAAAACAAGTATTACTTGGAAGCTTGAGCATTGCTTCAATTCCTCTATGAACAAAAAGGAATTCCCAATGCTGTAAATGAACAATAATCTCAACTCCAAGGTCCTAACCTTGCCACATAAACTAAAATTCACCAAACTTGCAGTTTTTTGGACTTGAAGTAGTCCATGTTACACAGTTGCATTCTAAATGTGCTGACAGCAGTATCACAAACAAACCCAAAATGCACAAATACAATTGCAATCTTTGATCCACACAATCCAAGATTGATCAATTCCTCAACTCCAAGGATTCCCATGCAGCAAAGATAATGTGGCGAAATTCAGATACAATAGCAGTGCAACGGTGTACAGAGGAAGGTCTTGGAAACTCAAATATGTACTTCACAAACAATATCTTGTTATTCCTGATGAAACTCATCCATAATAATAGGAAGGAAGGTCTGTGTCTGACAAAATTATCCACTGCTAACTCACTCGCCTCGCACTGAAATGAACGCAAACCGTTTGCGAACACCGAGGTTCATCAAGATTTTGGACTACAAAACATAACAAGGTTTGCCCCTTGCTGCGTTCCGTCTGCCAAAATAACTCCTGCAAACGTTCTCCGCCTCCCGACGACCCATCAACAGGACCCTATCAATTAGCCGTTCAATTATCTATTCCGAGCGCTAATCGCGTTGACACAGAGCCATATGCGGGAGCGACGGGAAGCGGAGTAATCCAGTGTGCCGTGTTTTGTGACATGACAGTAATGTCGATCAGGACCACAACATTCACCGAGGTATTATCACCTTGTCTCTTTAAACCTCGCTAGCACCCAAGTTTCGTGCTGTGTCACCCTCAACTCCGCAAAAGATGAAAAGTACACTTTACACCATTTTGTATCACAGGTTCAGGGAAGATAGAATCCCATGTTTGTTGTTGTTCCTATTGATACTGGTCAATCACCATTCAAATCCGAGTATTTATGATAAAGGAGATGACACGTAACCTGGTATCAATTATCTAGATATAGTCACCTTTGACCTTTTAAGATTAAATGATGTTTAGAGAAATGTAATCTTTTTTTTTTTTTTTTTTTTTTTTTTAAAGGCTTGGCACTGGTGTGAGCTGTCATACCTGATTCTGGAACATTGAGGATTAATCCGAGGTCCTCAAAACACATGGAATGGGGTATGTACATGTATGTTTGTGAGCATGTGTGAGTGTGAGTATAGTACATTTGTACATACATGTATGACTGTAATTGTTACATCACAGCAACATTCCTTATCTTCAGCTGAATATGGAAGACCTTGACCACTGTAGCACCTGTCATTTTCCAAGTATATCATGTACATGATGTATGAACATAAAATGAACATTTTATTTTCAGCGCTTTTGTTTATTTTTCCATAGAAGTTGAAAATCCAACAATAGGCATGTTAATATTCATGACTTCTTGCCAAACGGTAACCCAAGGCTATCTTTCCTATCAAAGGCATACAGCCATTGTCAGTTCACAAACAATTCCCAGTTGTCATGACAACCCTTAAATTGGTACAAATCTGATTAGTTGCTGCTGTGTTGCCGCCATGGTAACTCATAGCTTGGCAAGTAGCAGTTGTTGCAAAGTGCTGTATGACATCTGGCCAAGACTGTAATCTTGTATCATTTGGGGAATATACAAATTGTATATCAAATGTCATATATCCATATGTATCCAATGTCACATGGGGACATATTTCTGGTTAAATTGGCTAAGCTTGTAAGAAAACCTTAATCCCTTTATCCATGGATAATCTTTTGGTTTGTCAAATCACACATGCTCTGAAAGTAGTGAGTAAAAGGCTTGCAATTTTAAATAACTGTCAAATATCCAGTGGCCCCCATTTTGAAGTTTATATCACTGAAAAAGAAAGAAAGAAAAACAGGTCACAAAGAGTTCAGAGTCTTTTAATAGCAGCTTTTATTGACAACCAAGGCATTAAAGGTCGTATTACAATTTGTATCTCTTTTGCAAACATCACAAAAGTTTACATTGTTGAAGAAAACGTACCTTGGTACATTGTATCTCTCAACACCATGTACAAAGTCTTACTGGAATACACTTTAGGGTTTTTTTAAAAAAAGAATGAAAAACAAACCCCATATTTCCTATGAAAATGCTCCCCTTTGGTACTGAGGATAACGGTCAGATTTTTTTTTTTCATGGTCTGAAAAGAATTTACGGGAAATCTATAGTTTGTTTTCCCTTCCATCACAAAGAAGTTTTTGGAATATTGTGAGGAAAGGTTTGAATTTCCTACAGGTCTCTATAACATACCAGCTTACTGTAAGAAAGGAATCTAATTCTCACAATGGCAAACGGGACACACAAACTTTAAATACTAAGTATGTTAGCCACAATTTTCTTAACAACTCGGCATTTAATGGTGCATGGTCCCGGTGTTTTAGTCAAATGCGTACGCGGGCGCACGGCGCAAGTTTCCTACAGAGACCTACGCTATCGACTCCTCTTTAGCGCTTATGCTTTGGCCCACTTCCCCGAGTCCGAAGAAGTCCGATCCACTGTAGTCAGTGGTCCGATCACAGTTCGGCTCATTATTCGGCTGAGGGGGATGACAGCTTTAGCAAACTTCTTTTGTGATGTCATAATAACAAGCACATATGCACGCACCCTGGCATACTACAGATTGCGCAATGCGCAGAGAAGACAACGAAGGTAACGTTACTTAGCAACACCTACGCACTTTACTCTTGATGACAGCTCAACTTCGGTAATCTTCGTATCAATGCTAATGGTGATCGGCAGTATCATCAACAGCGCCCTCTACACTAACGGGACTATGCCCCTTTCCTGCAGCTCAAACAAACTCTCACACACACGGCACATTCAGTGCCTGTATTAAAAAGCAATGACAAAGTGCAATGAACCCGCACTGCTCATCCATTCACCCTACGGCAACTAAAGCTTACTGACCAGCAAGAAAATAAATCCATTGGCAGATCATACCTGTCTGCCAATAAGTACAGTATAGGGTCCTTCCCAGAAAGCACAAATGTCCAAACAAGTGTAAGATTCATTGCTTTGCAAAGACTTGAATGGATTGATTAACCCTTTCTGTACCAGGGACTTTGGACAGTGTGTATTAAAAGGATAGTTATGTGTTTTCTGTGCCAATCACCACTCAAATCACACAATTGGTTAATATCATACATCCTTCATCTACATGATAAAGGATGCTTGTATGACTTGTGTATCTGCCATATACAAATAGCACAAACTTTTATGCTGCACAGTGGTTTCACTATTTATGGCCGATTGTGAGTTTTCACTGATTCTGAGCACATACTCATTTCATTTTGTACATATTTTATGAAAAATTGGTGAATATGTGAGAAAACATAAGAAAATAATCCTTCAACAACAAACACACGCTTTGGTAGGCAAGTGCTATGTTCACTTTAATGTGTTTGGCATATCCACAGAGCAGATCGATGCTCACTCTTTAATGAGCGGCTGCTTTTGATTGCCAGAAATAAAGATCAGATGCACATGATTCCATAATCCTGTTGATGTCCGTCGAGCAATGTATATCAAACGCCTGTTTGGATAAATGCACACAGCCTCAAACATATATATATATACACACACACACACAAACATAAATACGCCCACACACATACACATACACACATAGATGTTCCCATGACTACTGTGTTTAGCAGTTTAAACAAACGAGTGGGCTCAAAGCATAAAAGAAGCATAGTTGTTATCATGCCAGTATCGGTAAGTGAGAAAATGAATACCATGGTACTGCCTAATGTCTCAAATTGCAAACTACAGACATTGATATGGCCTATGGATGAGTCCACTTCTCACGCTATCCTAATGATACAATATCTAGATCATCTCTGACCAGGGTGATCCACAAGTTGAAATTTTAGCATGCACTGTAAAAGGAAAAATCTTTCAATAATTTGTGTATGAATCTATGCAGGCAAAGTCCCTGGTGCATTTGGCCCCGGGGCCCAGGCCTTGGAAACTCTGGGGTTCTATGCTCTCTGGGTGCTGCATTTCAGCATCACTATTGAACTTTGGATCACAATTAATGAGCTATAAAAATCTGAGGATAGAAATCTTCTATCCAGATATTGGTACATTTCAGGCAACACTTCTTTTATAAATTTCCTTTCTTCTGCACACTGTCAGTTGGGACTTTGAATATGATGTGTATCTTTAAGGATGTTGCATAGAAACTTCAGCACAATTCTGGAACATGCTATTAGAAAAAAAAAACATGCACCACCCAGCTGTGACTATGGTTCTAGATCTGTTGACATTGGGCAGGACTAGCTTTATCGTTCAAAGTAGCCACTGTCTCTGCATTGATCGACATTGCCACTCCAAGGCCCCGTCTTATCAAAAGTATAATTGATTATAAATTTCCTTAGCACACAGGCTGCAATAGACTTACATGTACCATAGAAATCAACTATAAAATCAATTATACCTCTTAATAAAACAGGGCCCAGAGCTATTTCAGGGCGCTACGTATGTTTCAATGACATGTACAATTGTACAACCAAATGATACTCATAGTCCCATACTCACATTCTAAACTGTATCAAAGGATGCATCAATATATTCAGATATGTAGGATCCGAAGTTCAATGAAACGAGAGAAAACAGGAGATCTGAAATTATAGTTTGGGTTCAACACAACTTGTAAATTTATTCGGAGAGAAAACAAGACTCATAACAGACTGAATTCATTTCTCACCTCTTTTCCACAGCAGGCTATTAAATATCAACTGTCCAACCTTGTCATATCATATACATGTATATGCATTGTGCTAATTTGCCCGCCCACATCCACACAACACAAAACAAAACACACAAAAAAGGTCACATATAAACAAAGCAGCAAAATGTAAAAAAAAAAAAAAGAAAGAAAGAATAAAACCTACAGAACACCTATAAAGGGCGGTAACCCCCTAATATCAAGGTTGATAACTAGCCTCCTACACATACCTATTGTTACCTACATAGATTCACGTCAATGCATCCACACGCGCCCTTGTCAAGAATTGCGGCTTTGTGAGCTTCCCACATTGAGGAGTAAATAATTGCCGGCGGATCATCGCAGGGTGAAATTGAACAATATTTGAAGGGTCACATTCTGCTGAACAGGGATTCGCATCATCAACGCTACCTTTGGTAAAGTTGACCTTTTATCTTCGGCACGTTGTGACGTGTTGTACCCACACACATTCAGCGAAATATAATGATGCCATTTACAAGGATTTTATAAGCTGTATCTGTTACCGTGATTGCGTTTCTCTTACGTCAGTCTACTTCCTACGGCTGTTGTTTTGTTATGGTTTATTTTCTTTGGGATTTTCTTCATTCAAGACCAAAATTTATTCAGTGTGGAAAGGCTACATGTACTTTTAGCTCCAAATCTATATAGGTTTTCTCAAAAGATGTAGACAATGACTACATTGTATGGATTGACTCAGCTCTACTGACACAAACAGATGATAAAAGCAAAACAGCAAATCCCATAATATTAGGAAACAGCTCTTGTATAGCCAAGAGATGATACCATCTCTGGCAAATTAATGAAATGACCAATCATGAGTAGCCACTGTGTGGGATCACCATACACTGTATAGAATACCTTTACCACACAAAATTCCTGGAACATTGGGTCCAATAAGATAAAACATACTACAAAGAAACAAAAATGTCCAACTCACTTTAACAGTTATTATGTTGCACACGGTTTTGTAGTGCTCCAACAGTAACAAAGCCTTTGAAGTATTGGCCTCATAATATTGCAAATTCCTCAATACTACATTGTAAATGCCAATTTCTGCACAGAAAGTAAATACTTTTTGTTTTTGGAATATGTGTCTAGTCTTTACTTGTTTATTTGTTTGCTTTTACTTCAGGATCATGACTTTGGCATTCAGTGGAAATAGAAAGAAAAAAATTGATGTATATACAATATCATACATATTAAAAGAACAATTAAATAAATAACTGACTGGCACAATTGTCAAAACATGTTCAACCCACATAGAATTGATTAAGGTAGTACGCTTTGGTCTAAATAAATACAGGACCGATGGAATCTGATTGCTATCAGTGAGGCGTAAAAAATTGCCATCGAAGGGACCGCATCTCTGTCCTTGTCCTGGTTCTCCACTTCTCCTGCCTCAGTGCCCCGTCTCCCATTCGACGATTCCTCCCAAACTGTCTTCTTCAGAGACATCCATACAGGAGGGAGTGGGGGGGGGGGGGAATATAGTCCCCTTCCCCACTCCCTCCTCTTCTCTCTTACCCCCCTCTCTCCCACTTCTCCCTCCATCCCATCATCCTCAGCTCTATTTATACCCATCTCCTCTCTCCCCTGTACCTCACACCATCATTCTTCACTCTCCTCCTTCTCTCCCTCTTCCCTTATCTTTGAATCATTCTCTATCCCCCTCCCTTACACATTCACCCTTTCCCCCTCCCTCATTCTCCTTTACAGCTCTTTCATTTAGTGATCTATCACTTGGTCTACTCTCACTTCGTCTAATAACCATTTAGTCTCAACCCACATGGTCTAATCCCGTTTCGTCTACAACCAGTTCGTGTAATGACCATGAAGTCCAATTGCCACTTAGCCTCTTTGCCAGTTGATCTACTTCCAGATGGGCTAGGCACATTTCGTCTAATACCGACATTTTACGAGACAAAATGGGAAAAAAATCACAATTGACCATCTGGTCATTAGACGAAATGATAATTACCCAAACTAGGCTTTTGACCAAGTGAAGACTAGACCAAATGGGTATTAGACAAAATTGATAGTAGACCAAATGAGTTAGCCATAGTGGTGTTTAGACGAACTGGAAAGTAGACCATCTGATATTACACCAAGTGACAGTAAACCCTTTCATCCCATACCCTCCCCCTATACCCATTTCTCTCCCTTCTACCTTTCTCCATCCCTCCATTCTTACACCTTCTCCTTTCCTCATCCCTCATATCTTTCTCACCCCCCCCCCTTACTCATCTCCCATTCAATCCTTTAGCCTTCACTTGTGTCAATAACTGTTCATGACAAATATCATCTGAATATACTCATGATCTGCTTTTTTCACATAATGTTCCTCTACTGACCCCTTTGCCAATGCACTATTGGAAATTTTGATTTCAAATTTTTCTTCCACACCCCCATCCTAGCATCACACCTCTACCAAATCAACAATCTCTCCTCCCCTACCCCCAACCTCTACCATATAGGCCTACCATCCATCTTACCCCTCCTACCATCTTCCACTAGCAACACTGTTACCCCTGCCTGAACTACACTTTCTACTCCAGCACTGTACTTAATAAGTAAAAGATAAATCCCCTCCCCATTGCCTCCAGGAGCACTCAACCTCTGGTATTTCGGTGATGCTGGATGTCGTTGATCATTGCTGACACTATTGGTCAATGAGCGATAAGTCTAGATTACCCACTAAATGTGGGAGGCCTTTTCCAAAGAGTCCGGTACATTGTATGTCCCCACCACTGCGGGTGTACAGTAGCTCGTTCGCAGCCGCAACCTCAAAGAGTATCATCACAAAGAAAAATTTCAAATGGCAAATCTCAAACTGCTAGGCCAGAAACTAAAACATCATCACAGCTGGTTACTTAACTCTGTATGTGCCATCGTGGAAACCCCGTCTGTGCCACATTATTCTGAGACACCAACGTAGTCATGCTTTGAGAAAACATTCTGTTTTTCAAATCTATGTAACTTCTAAAGATGTCTGTCAAGCTGAACATGTAATGAGCAGAGTTGTATAGAGAAAATGCCAAGCTTTGCTTTGATGAAAATTGTAAGACAAATTGATGATTGTTTTTCTTTGAAATGACCAGTAAATACAATCACTGTAAAGGCATGACTTTTGCACACAAAACAGAGACAGGAACCATGAATTTCCACACAAATCTATTAGGGAACACCGCTTGATAGTCAATCACCATATAAAATGCAAGCTATATATGAGACAAACAGAAGCGCGACAAAAGCTTTCATTGCACTGCTGCATTTGGCGATTTATCGATCGGTTTGGGCGGGTTTGTGGGTTTGAGCAGAATATGCGAAGTTGGCATGCTGTCGACTGAGTCGGACGTGCGAACGTGGCACATAAAGAGTTAAATGTATTCTCAGAATGATATCTCCTCCATTTGGTCCTCATAAAGAAGCTATGTTTCTTGTGGATTCACATATTCCCATTTGATACATTTCAATTACTTGGGATTAGGTTTGCATGCACTTTTTGTTGCAATGTCAGGCAATCAAAACGTGAACTCTATGGTAGTGATAGCTATGAACAACCATCATTTTAAAAGTAGGTTTACACAAATTTTCATAGATCAAATCAGGCTGTATCAAGCTGGCCATATCCCTAGTAAAGTCCTGACTATCTACAATGCTTTAAAGTTAGTGGAGGATACTGTGTAATTTTTTATAGGGAGAATCAACATATCATCTACACAGCAGAGGTAGTACATTGAGTACATCATCATTTGTACATTCTACCATGAATTATTCTGGCAGGGGAATTTGAAGAAGTTCTGTAAAAGTTTCAGGTGCCTGTGAAAAGGTGGATATAAACTTTGAGAAATCTTGTTCCAGGGCATTCACCTTCACCAAACACAAGTTTGGTAGTCCTCTCAACAGAAACAGCTCAAAATGGCATTGATTTGTTTAATGCCAACAAGTCTGAAATAGCACTGATAGGGTTGAATTAGATTGAGTACACAAGCATGCATTTTGCTAGCCCAAACAGACTGTGAAGAACAAGTTCCAAGCAATATATAGCTTTTCATGCTGATGACGTCTGTGAAGAAATGTGTATTGGGAAACATGCGTCATCCATCATGTGCAGTGCATTAGAAAGCAGTTGCATGCCATCAACACTCTGTTTTACTTCTTTCACTTTACTTTACATTCAAATCACTTTCTGTTTTTTGATATAGAAGTTTAAAAGCAGATGCTCTATTGACTGATGAGACACTACTAATTCTACACCCACAGACCCTCCCACATAAAACCAAAGAATTAATTCCATTTTCAGTATCATTGGTTTATATATATCTCTTTTTTTTTTCAATGTCCTTTGTACTGCCCCTAAGAGCTCGCATCCGGTAAAAACTCTTCTGAAAGTGCTGTATTTCGTAGAAGCTCACGGGGGATGCCAGCTGCTGGTGATTGGTAAATGTTACCATAGCAACTGAAATTGTATCCACAGCTCACCCACCGATGTTGTGCCAAACACTAATGCTTTTAACGTGCCAAAATCGCATTCCTGATTCAGAGGAGAGCACGCCAATAATTCTTTTGTGTGTATGTGTGTGTGTGTGTGTTGATGGCTAAAACACATGACGCGCACAAAATAAAAACTATGATGTATGTACAAAAAGTACATCCTGTTTTTTTACTATGAACAATGTGTCTTTGCAAATCACTCTGCAAAAAGCAAATGGTAATACTTCAGCTTTTATGATCTAAGTCTAGTTTTTGCTAGTGACATTCAGGGAGAGAAACTGGTAAAATCTCATTCTAAATTCTGGGCATTCAAATTAAAAGTTTACTTGAGGAAAATTCATTTTGAAATGGTTGAGAAATCCAAAACAAAGAGATCCTAAGAAAAGGTGGGCACCACCTTTTAGACCTCTTGTTTTTCTTTCTATTTGGATATCTTAGCCAATGCAAAACCAATTTTCCTCAAAGAAACGTTTCATTCCTCTTTACAAATGTATGCTCTTTAATATTTCATATAAGTAGTTTCTAATTATCTCGCAAAAAAGTTAAAATCTGAATCCCGACCTCAACCGAAACTATACCATCTCTATAAACTTCACATTCCATTAATGTATCATAATGCTCGACTGTCATTTACCAGTATGTACTGTAAAACATGATATATTTGCGGCATGAAATTTTCGCGTATTGGAGCCAATGGCCTTTTTCGTGGCATCAAATTTTCGCGAATTGCCACTGGCGTTCAATGCATATAGTGTAGACAAGAACTTTCACGTGCATTTCAATTTTGTGAATCTTGGCGCTCACGAAATTTGCGAAATTAAAATGCATGCGAACATTCCTCGTTTTACAGTAGTCCCCAATACACACATGCGCACATTAAAGAATGACACAGTTTTGCAGTCAGCACTGCATCTCAGTACACACAGCTCCACACATCGCGCTTTACACCATGCATCGTGCTAACCAAGGCCTGCTCACCGGGCATTAAGGCCCATTCCCCAACGCTACCCCTTTTAAATGCATCAAAGCGACAGGCAATTATGTCAGCACGAATCTCGCACCCAGCATCACCATCAAGCTTATCCATAGAAACAAGTAAGGGAGGGGGGAGGGGAAGGGAGGGGGGTCACCATACAGGAGGGGGGTCACCATATACAGGAGAGGGGTAATGAAAGAGAGAGAGAGGGAGAGATACAAAAAACAGGAGGAGAAACAGGCTGATGTTTATCTAAACTTGAACTGGTTATGGTGTTCCTTGAACAAGCATGGCAAAGTAAAAAGGGAGGGAGGGGGCATAGAGGAGTTGGTAGTGGAGAGGGGGTGGGGGGGGGGAGGGGAGGACAGCAGATGGAAGGAAAAGGAGGGGTGGTGCAAGATGATGAGACGGAGAGGGAAAGGATGATGACAGGGGCAAGGGAACGGAGGGCAGGTTGCAGGGGTATTTATAAAAGAGGGAGAGGAAAAAGGGGAGATGACACACTGCAGGAAGTCTGGTGTTACATGAAATACTGAGCTGGTGTTCAATTTCCCATGCTCATTTGTGGTGTTAAGATAAATTAACAAAACCAATTCTCATGAAATAAACTTTGAATTCCTCTTTAAAATTGTTAGAATTATATGCTCTTTCGTATTTCAAAACAAGTTTCTCATTATCTCACAAAAAAAGTAGGAAACCTGAAGCCCCATCTCAACCAATACTGTACCATCCCTTTAAGCTTATCTTTCATATAGAACTGTAACCTTTGCACAGGAGACATCAAGGGGATATGTGTGGATTTGTTCATAGGTGTGGTGCAGCATTGTTCAAAGCAAAAACTCCTAACAGAATAAACGAATACAAGGCGTCTGTGCTGCACCATCTACTAGTATATATATGCAATATTCACCTAATAGTTGTCTCGTATTCACACTTGGCTTTGTTTCGTGACAGTGTATACTGACATTTGATAAGGGAGGGGGAGTATAGACACAGTACTTGTGTTGTATTTCAAGTACATGTGAAAGTGATAGTAGTAACGTACGGCTGTATTGCAAGGGCAAACAAACAAAAACCAGCCAAGAAAGTCATTATGATATCAATCATAAAGATAAAAGCAATAATAATGTATCAATAATGCTACTGTTAGGAAAGATAACAATTATGATATTCAACCGTAATAAAAATATCAACAATAATGAATGTAATACTGATATTGATTGTAATTATTATTATTATTATTATTATTATCATTACTATCATCATTATTATTATTATTATTATTATTATTATCATTATTATTATTATTATTATTATTATTATTATTATTATTATCATCATCATCATCATCATCATCATTATCATTATTATCATTATTGTAATAACAAACAGTGAGGTCAGGAGATGTCCTTGTTTGACACATCAGTTTCCACTTTTAAGGTCATTTGAGCAAAAACAAATTAACTGATAGCGTGTGATAGGATCTGTTTATCCTTGCACGATTTTTGTCTCATAACATGCATGGATAACCAGCATATTTATCAAAAGGGTTTTAATATATATCTGTGGGGGAAAAATGACTAAATAAAGCAGACTGACATTCAATGTGTACACGCATTAAAGAATCAACCCATAAAGTCACAGAAGTCATATTTCACAATCTAATTTTGTTTGGTGCTGTTCCACATCATTACAAATTCTACTATTCATGGTTACTGTTTCACAAGATAGAGTAAACACTTCTCTTTCATTTAATACAGCCCTATGTTGGTCATTTAACGCTGCTCATTTTATTGAAAGGATTTTCAAGTCTCTGAACTGTTTCATTTATGTATAACTGATCTTTGAATTGACACCACATTTCATAAGATTATTAAAAAAGTTTAAATTACTAAAGGCCAATATTTTTATCTCCCAAATTGGCCAATTTGTGACCATTTTGAGGATTTTCTGCAGATCTAAGTAATCAAACAAGTTTCATGTAATTTCTCTTTGTAATACTATCACACCTGCTCTCAATTTTAGACTTTCAGCCAATTTGAAGAGAGACAAGAAAATATATGTAGCAAAATTACCCTACGAGTTGATGGGGTATTAGCAAGCGACGGTAATATCACCACACTTGCTGTGCGGCACGAAACAGAACATACTGTCCCACGACATTCATCACAGCGATTGTAGCAGCAGAGTTAAATCAGAAGTTCTGACTGAGTGCTAATCTACTCTGTGTTGCTCACATCACCCGCTATGATGGATGGTTTTGTTTTGGAAGTGCCTCCCATGACACAAATTGAAATGCGGGTTATAATGGCAGTGGCAACGTCCTGGTGTACACTACCATTTGATAGGAAAGAAGGAAAAAGTGCATCACAGGGTGATTCTGGTGGCACACACACACACACACACACACACACACACAAACACATTTACCAATACACAAACATGTACATAACAACACAGAATGCACATGCCTACAACAACAACAACAATTATTCAATACTAACACAGGGCATAAACATTTGCTCTCATAGAAATAATAGTAGCTACAAAAGCTTTCAGACGAAAATCACTTCTGCTTGAACACTGACCAAAATTGCCCACATTTTTAACAATCCATCACATTCAGGAAGAATTTTGCAGCAGAAATCGTTATCTTATGTTCACTAAATCGGCAACATCGAATTTCACTGTGTGCCTTTACACCGTAATTCCTTGGTGAAAGACTAGTTGGAACCAGCTAAAAAGTAAGAAGATTTTGATTCTACCCTATTTTTTTTCTTTTCCCCCAGCATGATTTGATGCATTAGCTCTCACAGATCTAAAAACAGTATGCAATGAATGCTTCATTACCTTCCCGTGTGCGTGACGCTATCTGCTGCATCTCCGATGACACCCACTTTTTACACAAATAAAACAAAAGCAATCACAGAAAAACTTTGTGGGTTTTACGCTCTCTTGTTTTTACGGTGAAACTACCCTTTTTTTATTAAAAGGGTGAGATACCCTCAAACAGATAATGGAATTCAATGAATTCTTTTAAATAAACATAACTTAGTATACAGGTCCAGGAAATGTTTTCTCTTCATTGAAAAGATTTGTAAAATTTCGGCCATACTTTCTTTGTTTCGCTCTACTGTGACAATACAAATGATTGTGGCATTCCTATCTACAGGGCTGAAGCACATGGAAGTATTAAACCAAAACTTAGAAAATGTATAACTACAATTGTATAGGGAATAGATTGTCCTACTTTCATTTTTTTTTTTTAAAGGGAAATGGACTACCCTACTTTCAATGCGGATTTCACAAATCTCTCTGCCTTCCACTGTATGTAATGCATAATTAGGCATTCAGATTTGGTTTTTGGCCATGAGTGAATAGTGGCATATAATCCATTTTTGCTTTGCGTTCCAAAAAATAGATAATTTTCGCATGTAAATAGGCGTAATAAGTACCCTCCTTTACCAACAGTTGCTCCTATCATCCAGAATAAGCCTGCCTGAGGTGTGCAGGACAAGGTAGCAGCAAAACGGATTTACAGATTACTTGGTTTTCAATGCATTGTGAGGAACGGGTGGATCTGATAAACCGTGTGTGACACTAGGTACCCAGGGGTAGAATAGTAAGACAAAAGGTGAAGGACATCTATACAAACCAGCAGAAAGCACAGATTACATTTCTTTTATCTCTGTTTATACAGCATAGTATTATACTATTCATATGCATAGAGCACTCTCCTGCCTAATTTCAATTACGGTAACTGTAAATTTCTATTCAAGTATCTACACTACAAGTGTTCCTATGACTACAAAATAAAATCCTATGTTTACTGTAAAGTTTAAAAAAAAAACAACTCGACACCTTTGACTGCACCCTGTAGGGGATGTACACAAAATGGTTTGCTAAATATGGGCAGCTTTTATAACGAAGTAAAATGATAAGGGTACGTGAATGATGAAGGTGAAGGAAGCTTCTATTGATCAACAACACATTTTTTTTCTTCATGCTGGTACTTGTGTAACTGCAGAAACAAACAAACAAACAAACGGCTTTGCCAAAAGAGCTGGTTGTGTCAACAGCCGGAAGGTCTAAATCTAAAACTGACTGATTTTATATGCACTATTGTACCCATCAATTTCAAACGATTGAGGCCATAACTTCTGGCCACAAAAAACAAACAAACACACAAACAAACAAACAAGAAATGCACACTGTCCATGATCACACAAACGACTTGATACCAACTGCATTTTAAACGACTTGGAGGTAATCAATAGCAAAGGTGATGGGAGTTCCTTGTAAATGGGTATATAAATACATACCTATCAAATTCAAAAGCTCAAGATCATGATTTCAAGTCACAAAATCAAACAAACAAAAACTGAAAACAGTAGCTCGTAGTTTTGCTTTTTAGACTTCACTGTCCCATGGCCTGACCTACCAGTACGCATACATGCACAGATCATAGAGGTCTCTGAAGAAGTGCCAGCAAAACTTGATCCACAGTATAAAAAGAATTATCTGGCCTTCGGAGACTCTTCCTTTGCACTGTAAAGTTCAATGGCCAGTATACATGTAGCTTTGATCATTACACCGTTGAGGACGGACTGATTTTGCTACACCACGCATTTCCCATAGTTATAGACCCCTGCCTGAGTATATTCAGGACTCGTCCTCAACTGGTAGTGGAGGGTACTGTAAAACGAGGAATGTTCGCATGCATTTTAATTTCGCGAATTTCGCGAGTGAAAAGATTCGCGAAATTAAAATGCACGCGAAATTTCTTGTCTACACTATATGCATTGAACGCCAGTGGCAAATCGCGACAATTTCATGCCACGAAAAAGGCCGTCGGCTCCAATTTGTGACAATTTCGTGCCACGAATATATCATGTTTTACAGTATTTCATTGGCTAAGAGACCAGGTGGCGACTTGGTAGTGACCTGAGTCTTGCTGGTCATGGAGACCAAACTCGGCCAGATGTCTCCTGGACACTGCCTGGTCTCTGGGGAGTTGCGAGAGAATCCAACACGTCTGATTTTATCAGAGATTTTTTCTAGTCTCAAGTTGGTCTCGGAGACATCTGCGCAACATCTCTATGATGTTTACACGGGGGTTTACAAAGTGACACACAAATACTAGGCCCTACTCCTAATTAAAGAATGGCTTTAAAGCTTTTACAAATTATACATACTGTACATCTCTATTCATCAACCACAACATCTATGAATTTTCGTTTTGTTAGAACTTTATCTACACGTCATAAAATGAAAATGAAGAAGTTTCCTAGCAAAATAGAGTCAAGCAGATGAAAGAATGACTCAACTTCAGGACCTTCTACTTTGTGTCTCTACTGATCTCAGGGGAACAAGTTCAGCATGTAAACAGGGCGTTCAGATGCAAGAAATTTACACTAGAAGAGTATAGCTATACCAAACGGTATTGCTATACGATGAATTTACACATCTGAACGCTGACTAACGAAATGACGTATAACAAAACGAAGGTCAGAGCATCGTTTCGAACTAGAACTTGTTTAACGAATCAGCATTCTATCGTGTCCATTGTGTGTATGAATGTATGGCGACCATAGAACGGTATATTAAACTGGGCGGAGCTTTATGGGAGCGCGCACGAAAGGTGACCCCATAGCTGTCACTCATGACCATTGAGCATACGCAGTGGCAAACTGCATCATATGACATTTTCCAGTACGGTCGAGATTTAACACATCTGAACAGTCTGTCGGTGATACAATGATTCTTTATACGTCGTTTCTTTATCGAGTTTTGGTATAAACTGGCTTGCGTCTGAACAGGGGGATATTTTCTGTTCTTGCTGGACAATTGTTAGGGCGGAAGGAGGGCTGGCCAATCCCTGCGATTTTAAACCTTAAGCACATTTTTACATGCCCAAAATTCAGAGGGGGAGAGTGATGCGAAAACCACGACCGCTCCCAGGAGAGTGCACGACCTCAGATGGGAGGGAGTGGTGGAGAATCGCCAGTTGCTACGGAGATGCCCAGCAAGGGCCGTCATCCAAGCAGGAGAGTTGGTATTCTAGTCAGACACACCCCTCAATGATTGTCCCCCTCATCTCAACTACCCTGTACGTGTACGTGCTCAGAATGTTGCCACTTCTCAAACGATCACTGGCTATTACTCACAAAATGTCAAGCAGACCCTTAAAAAAGATGAAAAAAAAAAATCATATCAAATAATCATTCCAATGAACATCCATGCATGAGCAGCACCCTCACAGAATCCTAAATCGCCCAAGACATCATTGAGGAGGATCTACATGAAACATGATAAACTTGGCAACAACAACAAAAGAAAAAAAATGCAGACAACTGCGTTGATATCCTATGCAAATCAACATGAGAGAAGGCTTAATTTTAACCATAAGACTGAGATGCATATTATGTACAAAAAAAAAAACAATTTTCAGAGCCAGCTATAATCCACTGACGTGAGTATGAGTATTAAGGCTATTATGATATAGAAGACATCAAAAACCAGGACACTGTGAAACATTAAAAAAAAAAAAAGCTTCAAATATCCAAAGTAAAAACAGTTATTTCATTGTGATAACACTCTGCCCAATGACAATACTTTTGATATTATGTCCTGTGGAATGACCTGGAATACACCTACGCTATTGAAACCCTGGTAATTGCCATTCACATTAAATGATCTGACTGTTTAAAAAAAAAAGAAAAAAAAAAGAACGTCCTGTTATTGCAAGCTGATCACAATTAAGATAGATCTGTAAAAAAAAGATCTGTAAAAAGTTAGGAGTCCTTGTTGATGCCAAGTACATCATCGGCCATCCATGGGTAGCAGAAAAGGTGAATTACTGTTCGAGCAATGCTAAAGGCCACATGAATGATCAATGAATTTATTTTCGGGGTAAATTTGTGTTGCATCGATGCATGAATATGCATTCACAGATTTACTGTGGTATTAAATACCACATCAATTTGTTGACACCATTCTCTCATTGGTGATATACTTCAATGGTCATACATTAGATATCATGGTAATCCACTTGGTACCATTCTCATTCAAGATATAGGCCTCCTGTGGTATTTCTGGTATGCATTGCACATAAAAGGCACAATATAAAGTATGTCGAATCATATGAGAAATACAGCGATATACAATCGGGTGGTACATTGTACATATTTCTTCCATGATTCACGCTCAAATCTCTCATAGGTCTTTCATGCAAAGTTTGAATTATTACCTCAAATACCATGATATTTCACAATGTATTTTTCAGCTTGCGTTCACAGTAGGACAGACCAAGTGAAAGGCCATGGAATTGTATCATTAATATGAATGCACCTTATGAAACAGTTTCATAAGAGAAATCCATTCTACCAGGAGGTGTAAATTAGCAGTAAGTGTGGAAGAGGTTAGGCCCACATGAAAAACTAATAGATCATCAACAAGCTTGATCAGTTTACCACTATGAAAAAGTGACGGTCATAATGGTCACACTATCTTGCTCTTCCAGAACCCAATGAATACCCAGAAAAAAAGGGGGTGAGAACACAATATACACAGAAAAAAAGGGGGTAAGACAATATAGTTTGAACTTCATATCCACGGAAATCCTCCCATGCTGTGAAATTCCAATTCAGCGCATTTTTATACATCAGAGGATGTGACTGCAGTTTTCTCAGCGTTTCCCAAGGTTGTCAAATAACATTTCCCAGAATTTGCCCACCAGCAATGTTTATCTATCAAGATTTGAAAAAAAAAAATTACAGGTATGAGGAGCAAAGGTTTTTTCTCCATTGGCAGGCCTCTTGCTCAGCCGAGAATTAATAATTCAACTTTGCCCGACTTTTGCTGTTTGGGGTGTTCCCCCCCCCCTCCCCCCCCCCCCTCCCCCACCGCCTTGCAGTATTGATTGAATGTTACGGCTCACTTAAAAGGTCAGACAAACCCACCGCTACAGCCTTAGCGAAGAGAAATATCCTTGTGGCAAAGACAAGAGATGGAAACAAAATGACAATTCTCACATAGGTAAAGAGTACATTCAAAAGCAACTATTAAAGTCACACAACATACAACCTGAATTAACACTTGAGAGCAAGATGAGCATTAATGCTTAAAGTATATAAATGTTCATGGATTTGTCTTTTAAGACTAACTCCTGTTTGCCCCTGAAATAAACATGAGACATATTTCATAATTTTACAACAACTTAACATGTACCAGTATTTTATTTCTGCAATCACCAAATCGATGTGGTTACAATATCCAAGGTTAATACCCCTTTCAAGTCAAATGCCACTCCCAACATTGTATGTCCCTCTCAATGGCTCAACATGCACTCATGAGGAATGCAAAGTTTCCCCCAGAAAAAAAGAAAAGAAAATCTGTTCACTTTTGAAAATGCATAATATGCATCACTTTCACTCAATCTCATCAATTCCTACTTTGCTTAATCAACCTTGGTGCATACTGTAGAATGATTATGTAGGGGATTATTCCATTCATAGATTGAGGAATAATGTGTTTCAAGATATCAGAAGGCTGAAAATGTGAATCGTATGTAAGATATTACCTAGTCCTATAAAGCTCTTCCAATTGTATATTTCTATCCAGGTTTTAATGAGCTGACAGTGGGGAAACTAATGCACAAATGGTCGCTTTGAAACATTATCCAGGTTCCACGAGCAGAACATGTTTGTTTATGCAAGCATCAGGCAAAATGTAACCAGGGTATAGTCACGGTTAGTCATAGACCGCTGCCATGTTCTTTTCCCCATCGGTGTTCAATTAGGTGATGAATAAGCCACGTCATTGGCATCGTTTCTGGACATCAGCACCGCTGCTCTTTCCAATACGCATCAGCCGAAGCTCATAAACGAATCGCTCGCCTCTCAGAAACCTATTTGCGGGCCCGCAATAAGGTCAAAATCGTCGACGCCGCGAGCTGGGATGCCGGCTCTCCGCTCCTTGGGGACGGTGTCTCCGTCTCCCACCAGCTCCTCGAGATGAATGTCAAGGGGTAGATGGATTTCTGCTAATTTTTTTTTTCTCCTTGCCTCAAAAGAGGAACTTCGGGCAGGGTGACCTTTTCTATAAGAACCATCTCACAAAGGATGAGGAGAAGAAGGAGGGAGAGAGATGGAGAGGGGGAGAACGAGAGATAGAGATGGGGATGGGGAGGGGGAAGCTAGAGGACGGTCAAAATGGCACACGGAGACAGCAAGAAACACCTACCAGCCGGAGAGAATTGGTAGAACTGGAGACGAGAATTGCAGGAAAGAAGCGCAGCATGAAAACCAACAAAGTCCAAGAAAGATGGACAGAAAGGAGAGAGAGAGAGGGAGAGGGATGTAAAGATGGCACAGAAATCAGAAGCGTGCTACAGAACTCAAAAGTATAGGCATTAATGGGATGATATAGTTTTGGTTGAGATGGGGGATTCAGGTTTTAACTTTTTCCGAGATAATTAGAAACCCCTTACATGAAATATTAAAGAGCATAAAATTCTAAGAGGAATTAATATTCATTTGATGAAAATCGGTTTTGAAATTGCTGAGATATCCAAAAGCAAAGAGGTTAAGATAGGACCCACATTCTATTAGGATCACTTTGTTTTACTTTACGTATTTCTTGATATCTCAGCCATTTTAAATCTGATTTTCATAAAATAAATTACATGAATTCTTCTTAGAATTGAGTGTTCTTTGAAGATATGAGGTTTCTTATTATCTTTCAAAAACTTAGAATCTAATTCCCCCATCTGAACCAAAACTATACCATCCCTTTATAAAAGAGAAGGCAAAGCAAGGATAAGTTCAACAGCAAGAGATGGAGAGAATAAAAAAGGGGAAAAGAGAAAAGGGAGGGAGAGAGAAAAGCTAAGGTTTCTCTCATGGAACAAAGCATATACACAAAGAGACATACATGTGTAGATAAAGGTGTTTTCAACAGATTGGGGGGGGGGGGATAAGAGGACATGACATAGATACATAAAGTACATGACGGAGAAGACTTCATTGACCTATAGACCTATTTGACCTGTATAGACCTATTTGAATGCACTGCACATCTTGATAAAATAAATAGTATTCTCTCTCTCTTTTATCAAAACAAAAGATACATTTTCTGCATCACATCAGAGTTCTCTGATATATTTATTCCTCCATCTTCCTGAAACAAAACTATTTCAAACCATCTCCTGAGAGTGATAAGTAATCAACTTTCTTGCAATTCCAAAAAAGAATTATTGCCTTGGGACAACTGACTGACGTGACAAAAAATGAAATAGAACAACTAATGAAAACTTGGGCAAAACAGGATAAATAACTACAAATGGCAATGAGCACGTCAATCCCAGTGAGTCATCTAACATTATAGAATTATGCAAATTGCAGAAGATAAATCGAAGGGATTAGGACGAAACAGGCAAAGACTGCTTGATTATAAAATCAGGATTAGAATGAGACGAAGGTCACATAGCAAAAGTCTGTGAAAATCCCTATGGAGCTAATCTCATTACCCTGGACAAATATCACATACTCTGTACCCTTGTATGCAGTGAGTCTTATGATCAAAGAATAGACAGATCTCATTTACAGTGTAAAAGGAAAGAATTGTCACACTCCTTTATTGCACTATTAACTGCAGACATGTGAGCTATCGGTAGGGTGCTTAAAAATTGCAATCACCTGCTACAGTCCTTGTTGACGTTTCATGGATATCTTTTCTCTCTCCCTCTCTATATCACTACAAGTCTCTCTCCATCTATCTAGATCTATTTCTCTCTCTCTCTCTGCTTTATCTTTTAGTTTTACTCAGCAAATCTCCTCGCAAATTTTAAGTACCAGCGATGTCTCTTTGGTACATGTGAATGCCGGGTATACTCTTACAAATTTATGTCAAAACATATTTCATGCGCTATCATTCAGTATGTGTTGGAATAGTCTCATAAAAATGTGGTTCATGCACTAATCAGTGTCAAATGCTTGAAATCTCTTTTCTCTTCAAAGAAATGTATCATTTGCTACTGATAATATATATGGCATAGTGAAGGCTTTTTGAGCAGACAACCACAGGCCCATGGGTTTCTGAGGTCTTTTCATCAATTTATTCCCCAAGCAAATGTAATTCATGCTCTGCACACTACGAAACTGCCTTACAGTACATGTATGCACAAGCCATGACAGACTTGTGCAAAGGATGGGGGGGGGGGGGGGAGGGGGGAGGGGAGAACAAGGTCCGTTTCATCGCATTGCTCCTTAGCATTTTGATTCAATAAAGTCTCGGGAGCTGCGTTCCGTGGCCTTTCTCAAGGGCCCCCGCAGGAGTGGGTAACAGTGCCTTGTTGCCATGACGACCAACAAAAGAGGCAGCCGAAAAAGGTCCGTCAAACTCGAGGGCCATGAGAGAGTGAAGTCCTTACATCCATGTTCAGAAAGAAAGAAAAAGGCACTTGCTATCAGACAGTTGACGATGCTATTGAAAGTGAGTTCAATCGTATACTGCCCCATCATAATTCATAATACACGAATCTGATTATGTGACAGTCATACTATGACCTTACTCACGAGTCTGCAGTAGCCAAAGCAGTGTTTGCCTTTTTCTTCCCCCAAGGGAGTGTTAAACAACATTATTACCCCAGCGTTGCCGGGTAATCGTTGATATGTACACCTCTGTCAACAGCGACAAGGTGGAGTTATATATATGTCCACCGATAATGCGCCTAGCAGAAGTTGAACCATGGGGTTCTATAGTTGATCTGAGAATCAAATGGCCTCTTCACTACTGTACAACATACACACACACACACACACACACACACACACACACACACACACACACACTGCACACACAATCCCTGCACAAAGCACAGACAGAAGCATGATCGAATGGTATGACAGGGACAATAGCGAGACAACTTTGCACATACTTTTAAAACACAGGCGTACAAAGGCTTGAAATATATTATAATGATACAATATAATATATCAAAATTACCCTTTCACTCATTGGTACTGCACTCTCACTGTGCTTTACAAATGCCATAATCTTGCGTGGGCACCTTTCTGTCAAAATGGCCAAGGGGTAACAATCAAAAACTGCCCTTTTCAGCCAGGCAGTATCATATGCACCCTGAGAAATCTCATTACAAAACAGCTAGCCATCGTGGAACTAAATACAAAACCCTTAACCTTTTGGTCCCTGAATACTAATAACCAAAAGCCATCCTTCTCAAAAATTGCTGCCGTGTCCTATCTGTGTGTGTGTGTTTGTGCATGCACATATCCATGGCGGGGAGGAGGACGAGTATGTGAAAGTTTATGTTTCTTTTGAAATACCTGGTTCACATCAACCCCTATCATTTACATATTATGCTAATCAATCTCCAAAAATTCATGATCAAGTATCAAAACTTAATACACTAAATAGCATAAATGTTACTGCTTTCTGTAACTTCACAATATGTAAAACGTACTGGTTGACTTTGTACAAAAAATTCTCCAGGTATTTAAAAGGTTTTGCCAAGTCACGTATTTCATAATGTGCCTGTATTCGCGTGGCCAAATGATGAACTGTATGAATGGTGTCCATTGATCTCCTCTTATTGAGATTTCTCTCTTACAAATCTCTGCCAATCTGTCCCTTTTCACATCTTTTCAAGACTCGCCTTTTTCTGATGAAGCGTAGGCGGGTATTGCCCTAGATGGATAAATAGCCTGACCAACCAAAAAGGAGATAGCGAGTGCAATTCCAAAATGTCAGCGCAGGTATGATAATGGACTACAATTCCATGGTCTCACAATGATTTTTAATGATAGATCATATGTCCTGGTCAGTGACTCCGGAAGAAAAACCCTAGACCGGGAGATCAAGAATAGTTGGCCTCATCCTCGAAATACATACGTCATCGTTGCGCACGCGTCATCGCAACGTATCATCAAGAACTCCCAGGCTTTGCTCATCTGCTCGGAATCTGGGGTGTCGTTGATCAGCGGAGCATCTTGATAAACGGGTGTTGAAATCCTACTCCTATAATGGCATCATAGCTCGCTCAGCACAAGAAACCAATCACTGCGGATTCTATGTTCTACCTTTACATCTCCTCCTCTCCTCTACCCCCCCCCCCTTACCTCTCCATATTGGATGCTGATGACTAGCCTAACCTCAAGGTGTTTTGCTTCATATACAGTATTTATACAATTAACAAATTTATCAAGAGTGACAGAGATAATCAATATGTTTTCAGGGGACCATCTCAAACTCTCTGGAATTTATAATCCTCAGTGTGAGCACAAAGAAAAGCACAGTACTCATCTGCCTCATTATGCTCAACCAGTCTGGAACATAATGTCAATGTCAGATGGCAGGAGCTTCAGGGAGTTTGTAGTTGAAAGTTGAAAGTTGAAAGTTGGATCGTCTCAAACAAAGTGGCCCCTGCAAACTACTGCAGTCTCTCAAATAATCTGCCCCAAGAATGTACTCATGTTTGAGGGGTATTCATTGTGCATGTACACTGCAAAATGTTGGTTCCCCCTCCCCCTTTGCCATAACAGAAAAAAAACCCAAAGGAAATGAAAAACTAAAGATAGAATAATTCCAAGATACATACCATTTGATCTGTCTTGTATTAAAATGAACATGTGCCATCTTGATTAGTAATGGATTTCTTCTCCTTGCTTTGCGTTATTTCTTCTTCTCATACAAAAAAGTCATACCCAGTATGATTTGGGCTTTAATACTTTCAGCACCACATCTCAAATTGGCACTGTCACAGTGGCCAAACAAATTTTCCGTGGTAATGACTGAAATTAATGATGACCCAAAGTGCCCCTTCCCACGTACCCCAGTCTTTCTAAACCTGGAACTGAGAGGAAGGCGGGTGGTTGACACGAGGCTGTTTAGGCGGTCTCCGTGTCACCGCACCCGATGTCACTCCGCACTGGGTCGCCGGTGTTGATTCTACACCCTAGGATGTGACGAGCGCGTTGATTAACAAGCTGATTGGTGGGACGGTGGCATGTTTGCTGGCTGTTTGACTACCTTTCCCATGATGGCGGGTAATGTCATTTGGCACCAACTCGTGGACTCCGGGCTCCTGTGTACATGCCTGATGAAGTGATTAACGACCTACCTGGCATACCAGAGTCCACAGAATCAGTCACTCGTAGTCTCCTCTCCCAGTACTGATCATTGCATTCTGGACACAGTGTGGCTTCCTTAAACCCGTTGAGGACTGGCTGATTTTACTACAACATGCATTTTCCATAGACACGTGCCCGAGTATACTCGGGACTCGTCTTCAATGGGTTAACACTCTACATTATGCAGACCAATACTTGAAACTCTTCTTCTCAACAGAGATTTAATTGCTTAATCACAAGATTCTTAATAGGGACCTATACATCTCATAAATTTCTATGGAAACTAAATTCATGAAATTGTCCAAGATTGTTCTGTATTTACAGACTAAACATCCTGCTTCAATAAATGTGATTTATAAGTCATAAAATAATCAGCGAGGGGAGGTAAGTGTCTGTGCACGTTGTGATAAATGTGTCTGACCGATATATTTAGGTTCAATCTCAGGAGCATAGCACATTGTATGTGATGTGGAAGTATGATAAAGAGGTACAGTGTACATGTACGGATACTGAGTATGAAAAGGAAATAGCTTTATAACCTTTCAGGACCAGAATAGTTGGCCATGTAAGCCCCAAATGATTGCTCATCTTACGTACAAATGTAGTGCTGTATTCAGCGTTTGACACTAACATTTTTCTCTGGTGCCACCTTCGGTCCACTAGAATCTTTGAATCTGAAATTTTGGCCCGAAATAAATGGAAACATAACAATCCATTTTTAATCTTAAAGCGCCCGATTGGGCCACCAAAATGTAGCCTTTTTGGAAATTTGGTGGCCTGGCATTAATTTTTAGTGGTCACGGGTCACTGGGTTGGGCCATCGCTAATGACTTTATGTCGAGCCCCATTGTATTTATGCACATAATCATGTGTGTGTCTGTGCACATGTGTTTCAATTTTTACATACTTATGTATAAATGCCCACTGTGAATGGATGTGAGGGTCTCTTTTTAACCTGATTCATAATTTCCCTGAACTGAGAGTTGTATTTCCTGGTGGTGTTACACAACATTATTTGCTTTCAGCATGAAAGACATCATAACAGGTAAATGCTGCATTGCCTTTCAAAAAAACAAAAAACAAAAAGGAAATA
This sequence comes from Diadema antillarum, assembly GCF_040938485.1. Lineage (NCBI taxonomy): Eukaryota > Metazoa > Echinodermata > Echinoidea > Diadematoida > Diadematidae > Diadema > Diadema antillarum. The sequence continues at coordinate 2,779,760 of NW_027270950.1, read as the reverse complement.
TACAAAAAAATATAATCATAGAATTATAAATGCTGCTTAAATGTCTGTGTACAATCACATGATTCATGTTCAAAAACTCTGCCCTTGAATATGTACACAGAAGAGAATTAAAAAAAACACACATAATGGTTGAAGTGAGACAGTGATATCAGTCACAGGCACATTATGCAAATTTATTCATTAGGTGATGTCATCTCCTCAAAAAAGATACCCCACTGAACTGCACACTTATTCACATATCTTTGGCACTTAATTTCCTGTTGTGTGATGAAAACAAGTGCCATCAGATTGCTGTCAGTGATGTGATATTTTAAACCTATAAACCACGATGACATTCATGGGAAATCGGGGTTTGTGGTTGTTGAATCGCCAAAGCCATCAACGTGACTAAAATGTCAATTTTATCACATTTTTGTGTGAAAGAGAATGAATGAGCGGTGAGATGACATCATATCATCTTATGACTATACTATGTGGTCATGACCAAAACCACTTTTTAAAGAAAATAAATGGGATGCTGAAAATATCATAGATTTATGCCCTATTTAGGTTAAACCTCTGCTCTAGCATCCCACGTCTAGTATAAGGAAATATGGTAAACCAAGCTGTTTGGGACCACTGTTTAAATGTCCTTTATGACAGATACAATGTATCATGTGATATTACTTTCAGGAATACATTGTAAATTTAATGAAATAAAAAGGGAATTATATCTTCAAAATTACTTGATATCTGAGGTATCTCATTATGTCGGACTTTGTTATAAAACGGTTCATCCATAGAACTTTGTAGGCCCTATCCACAGTCAATTCAATAGTGGAGAGGAATTTCAGCTTAAGCTCATTTCCAGTTTAACGGTCGACTTAAACAAAACATTGACATCACAAATCGTGATTGTAGTGGCTCCCTTTCAAAATGTTTTTAAATTCTACAAGATGTACGAGACTTCGATTAATCTAACATCAAGAATTCTACGCAGAAATATCCTACCCACAAACTGGATGGCTTCGTGAACAGATCAAAAATCACTTTCAATACTAAATCACATTTAAAACGTAGTAGAAAGAAGAGTGACTGTCCAACATCTCATGCAATTCATCTCATCCTGAAGGCGTGAGTGGCATACCATAATAATCTGATATTTCTGGCTCCTTTCCTAATTCTTGAAAGCCTGAGGGGCTTTGAACGAATCGTTTCCCTCCAGCGACTTCACCGAATTACAGCCAGAGCCTCGCAGATAAACGGGGCAATCTGCATGTCTACGGGGGACAAACACCATTTCTCTCTCATTTCCTTGCAACCAACGGGCATCCAGTTCAGAAATTAATTTCATTTAGGGGAATCTCCATATTTTGCCAGTGCACCCCCCTCCCCAATTACCGCACGCGTTATCAAAAACAAAACCAAAACCAAAACCAAAGGAAACTCATTAAACAGAGAAGGAGAAAGTGAGAATATAGCAAGGAAACTGAGGTTTCAGACTGTAAAACTATCCTCATTTGAGACCATATTTTTGAGCTCAGTCCAAGCCACAAACAACAGTCCAAGTTATATTACAGTGTCACAAGCTTCCTGGCTGATCGATCACACATGAAACTCTTGATAAAGATGTTTCAACACGTATGCAGGAGTACTGTACATGTAGTATGTACTCTCAACCGTGCATAATACATGTATGTAGTACTATGGTGGTGGTGAACACCAAGGTCTCAGCTTATACACTCCATCCACACTATCTCACACACATTTATAACCACATTCAAACATAAATAATAGTGTCTGAAAATTAATTGGCAAAGAGAATGTGAAATCTGTTAATTCTTTTGTACATGAACGGAAAAAAAAAATGTTGTTAATATGATACAATATTGTAATCCAAATTATATACAATCATGAATAATGAATAGGGGCCTACTACTTGTATTTCAATGGTCAAAATGGAGATTATTCTCAATACGATAATTGCACACTAATCACTATTAAAATGCGCCTGCATGCACAATTATTTTGCCAGATCTCAAAACCGTTATGGGTAGAAAGAGACAGTGGGATGGTATGATGGTATGGGATGGGGGGGGGGGGGGGGGGGTTGGAAGCGACTGATAATGACAAGATATTCCATGTCATGTACATCATCAAGAAGGCAGCTAAAGGCATGTGGATGAAAGAGCTACAATACCCCATTTACACAGGAAATTTTAGAGCACTCCAATAGTGCTCACTGGAAACTTTAAACCCTGTATGAACAGACCAGAAGACTCTGCAGTGCCCCTCTCGAGGGTAGCTACAGTCCAGTGCTCCTAAAGCGCTCAACTCTAGTTTTAAACGTCACCAACATGAGAGCACTTTGGAAGTGGCATGAAGCAACCGACGAACATATTTATGCATCATAATGCATACATATGATATGTTTGACATTTACAATACCCCAATGTATGCATCTCTCAGCCACTTTGTGTGTGGTCTTGTCAGGCGGTAATACTCTCTATACATGGACCTATTGTAGGTCCATGAGATACATGTACGACCATGTAGGCCTACTCAAAGGACCCAAAAGTCAAAGTGCTTCTGAAGCACTCCTGTGCCTTTCGAATACTTTACTTATTATATTTTAAATACTGGTACCATACAAATATAGGTTATCGGGCTTGATGACAACTGGGGAAAGGCAAAACCTAAACTGCGTCATGTTCACACTTCATGGGCACTAATAGCAATCAAACTGACCAGAACATTATATACTTTCTGTACAAGGTATTGGTGTGAACATGTATGTGGTGCTCATTGACCTGCGAAGCCATCATTCATCATGTCATTAATCAGCATTTAATGAGCATATGAGAGTGTCATCTATTAAAAGCTGAATGAATTGCATGAAGAGTTCACTGTGTAGTTCTGAGTTTGCGTTTTAAAATATTGTTTTCACTTTTAAAATGTGAGAAAATTCATTCAGTCTTGGTCCTGAATTGAGCATTGTGAATGTTCATGATTGTACACTGTATAGCACCTACAATTGTACTTTGATGATATTAAAAGAAGGTCTATACAAAAAGTATCATTTTACAAGAAAACTCTTTTATCATTAGAAGTTATTAATTTAAATCTATTAGTTTGGGTTTTTCATTTTTTTTATTCATCTGTCCACAATTTCCTGATTTGTCTTTTTACCAATTCATTCATTCATTCATTCATTAATATGAGTAATTCATTCAGTCATTTTTTCTTCATGATTATTACAGAAATATCCCATTAAGAAACAAAACAGCCAGCATGACCTGCTTTGCTTGGAAGCCTTGGCTTTAAAGAGAATTTTAAATGAAGCATGGTATTGTACTGTGATACTATATATTTACACCATCTGAACATGACACGTCTATTAGTCGAAAGACATTTTCACTATATTTGCTCCCAGTTCATTAACTACAGGATTAAAAAATACACCATTTCATTGCCAGGTAGCATGAAGATGATGCTCAGTTTGTTTCAGGTGTAATCTCCTGAACAGAGTATATGTCACAGTGGCTTTTGAACAGATCACTAAACTTTCTCAGCATATGGGGCATTAAAACAAACAAACAAACAAACAAACAATCAATCAAACAAACAAACAAACAAACAAAAAACAAACAAACAAAACAAAACACAATGGGCCAGAAAAGCTATTGATATAATATTTGGTATTACTCAGATAAAACTGTCATACTTGTGCTGGTTTTGGACATCTGATAAGATTCTTTTTATAGAGATTTTTTTTTTAAATAAGATTGATTAAATTGGTTGAAAGAAGTGAATGTTCATTCTGTAATGTGAATGTTGAGACTTTAATACATTTTTTTAGTGAGTGTCAATATGTTGATAGATTGTGGGTTGAAGTAAGAGAATGGATTAATATTAACACGGGGTTAGAAATAACATTTACGACGGAAAATTTGGTTTTGGGGGTATTAACAATTCGGCATTGAATTGTATTACCATGCTTGTGAGATATGAAATTTATGTTTGTAAAATAAGAAAAATAATACCTCGTTTTGATTTATGTAAATATAGTATAAGGGAATATTATGATAGAGAGAAATTTATCGCAAGAAATAATCATAAGTTGCAAGTGTTTCAGAAAAAATGGTGTCTTTTTAGACACCTTTTTTCTTGATGTATATTGTATTGAATTCGAAAAAAAAAAAAGCATGATGTTATTTGAAATATGTTGTAATATGTGTATAGATGAAAGAGAATAATAAATATCCCAGTGAGGGAAAAAAAAAAAAAAAAAAAAAGAAAAGATTGATTAAATTCTTTTTAAATTTATGCCTCTTAATAAAATGTACAGTTTCTTATATTGTAAACTGTGATATTAATGTACACTGTTTTGGGTGCACCAGGTGGGTTGGGGAGGATGACCTGAAGGCCCAAGTCATTTTAATAGTTGGCTCTTTCCAGACCCGGGCTGCCCAACCTGGTGCACCCATAACACTCCAGTGTGTTTTGATTTTGAATAATGAAAAATTGATATTTGTGATTAAAAGTCAAATAAATAATGATAATAATTAATAATAATCAACCTGGTAATCTATCTTTAAAAAAAAGATCAAACAGTGTAGTAAATTTGGAGGCAACATAAAGAAAAGTGGTTGCATAAAAGCTACAATCATTCACAGTCCCATTCACATACACCCAAAATTAACTATTTTTTGAAAATCAGTTTTTGCAATGTGATGTGAAAATCATTAATTTTTTTTTGTGTGTGTGGACACAAGAAAACTGCTAACTCTCATCATGCAACATGACATGAAAATTGGTATGTACACAGCTTGATCTTTTTTTTTTTAACTCTCGCAATAATTCACCAGCACAGTCTGGAGATTAAAAACAATTCATTCTGCAGCAGAGGGATTTATTTTTCCGCCAAGTATGAACAGTGGCATAATAAAATTGATTTTCACATCACAATGTAAAATAACCAATAACTTCTCTATGGTGTGAATGTGCAATGTAGAGCATTGCGGCAGTTTTTGTGGTGACAATAGCTTGACTGACATTTTGCAGCTGGGTGTCTTAATTTTACAGACGTGATGATGATAGCTGACTTGTGAATCAGTTTCCCCCTCCCCTCCCTCCTCGTAAAAATAGCGCAAACGTGCCCATTATTCGCACTGCTATTTTCGTACCAACAGATCCAAACTGGGGTGGTGTCTAAAGATAGAACCCCCTAAGGTTCTCAAGAGACTATCACCAACAAAGAGGAGTGAGAGACGCTAACTTGTCAGGGCTCCCGATATCGGATGCCAAGGGGGAAATTATCGCGCCATGACTAATCAGAAGAACTTTGTAAACTGTCTTCATGATACCTAGTGTAATAAATAGCGTTCGCTGGCAGGCATTCCGGCCATCGGAACCTCGAGGCCTCCACACTGACACGAAACATATATTCAACTTTAAGGATGAAAGTGATCCCAAGAATGGCACTCGGAATTTGTGGCTGTGCGAACATGTGATTGAAAATTTTTTTTAAAAAGTAGTTATGAGCACTTCAGCACTGTCGCATCAGCGTACTTATTCATTGTCAAAAACCACTGTTGAGAATCTCATACATCATATCCTTTAGTTCTGAACGTAGTGAAAACTCTTTCTCTCACTCTCCTTGTATTCTTTTTCCCCTCACCTCCCTTGCCCCCCCCCCCCCCCCCAAAAAAAAGGTTTCACAAACCACATGACAGGCCATGTGACAGCCAATGATATCAGCTATACAAGCCGAGATGGTATTGGCCTCTACACGCACATTTTAGCTGTAACAGGAATATGGGTATCAGATCACATGAATTCACATGCTCTGTACAAAATTAATTCATGTGTATTAAAAGGGACTGTACAGTACTGGTTGAGGTGGGGATTCATGTTTTGAACATTCCTAAGTGAGCATGTAATTTTAAGAAGGATTCATCAATGAAAATTGGTTTTCAAATGGCTGAGATATCCAAAAAAGTGTTAATAATAAAAGGCGACATGCCATAACTTTATTAGGATCTCTTTGTTTCACCTTGTTTTTGGATATCTCTGCCATTTCAAAAACCATTTTCATCGAATAAACTTTTGATACCCCTTAGAACTGCATGCTCTTTGACATCTCATAGAGTGGTTTCTGAATATCTCGCAAAACGTTAAAAGCTAAATCCTCACCTCGACCAGAACTGTACACACCCTTTAATATACCAAAATTTCCAAAAAATCATACCACCACCTACTGTAAAACTATCACTTTTTTCCCATAAATTATCGATCTACATTACAAACACTTTATAGCTCATTCAGCAAATTTGGGTGGCACTGTGTGGCATTTGATGTTCATTCATAGTATAAACTCGAAACAGGTGAGGAACTTATGCAACTCCACAATTTTGAGTCACACAGAGTGCCATTAATAGCAACCAGACATCAGAAATTATTAAACTTCCTCCTTCCTGGAAGCGAGGCTACAAAACACACGTAGTCCAAGTGATAGCAATGGACTACGTGTGTTTTGAAGCCACATACATGTATGAAGTCCTAAACTTATGATTTTCAGACTGCATGGCATTATAAATCCTAGAATCATAACTTTTAAAAAAAGAACGACAATTTTCTGTTCACTTTTTAAACTTTTTCCTTGAGCACAGGGAATGCATATTGAAGAATGCAACCTCTTCCCAGAATCAGTTCGACTCTCACTCTTCTATCATAACCCATTCAATATAAACCAGTCTAAAAATAACTCCATTACCATTACACATAATGTTGTTGTTTGTGTTTGTGACAGGATCTGTTTTTAAATGGATGATATCCTTGCAATTTATAATTAGGCAGAAGTCTTTAATTATGAGATGTAGGAGAATAAGATCTTCCTCCCAACTTGGGCCCATTCTAGTCTCAGAATTGTGGGAAGGCAGCTCATATACTGTAAATCGAGGAATGTTCGCATGCATTTTAGTTTAGCGAATTTCGCGAGAGCCTAGTTTCGCGAAATAAAAATGGACTCTAAAGATCTTGTCTACACAACATGCACTGGACACGAGAGGCAACTCGCGAAAATTTCATGCTGCGAAGAAGGCTGTCGGCTCCCATTCACAAAAATTTCATGCCAACAAAATAGAATGTTTCATAGTATATCAATCATGTCTGGTTTTATTTGCAGGATGTCTTTCTGTGCCATTAGTAGCCATTACAGATACTTGCCAGTTGCTATGCAAGGTGACCAACACTCACATTGGAATTTTTGTGGTACGTATAAAAGATCATGGTTATTTATTGTCACCACACTTTATTGATCAAATACCAAGTATGCTGTAACAGATACCACAGTTCACAGCTCGTACCATTGAAAGTACATACATATCTCCTACAGGGGAAGAAACAGGAAGTACAATATAAATGAAGAGTTTTTATTGCAAAATGAGCTATTAGACTCCATTCTTGCTATTAAAGTTGAGATACATGTATTTGTGATTAAAGCTGATAAAAAACACAGAAAATAATAAGGAAATACAGGATATTTTAACGAACTATAATATTCCTTGTTATGTCAAAAGTGAGGTATTACTGGAAAGGTTTAATTTTGCTCTACCTGATGATGGACTTACTTTGAAATGTTTAAAAATAGCTCTCAGCTCATTTTGCAATAAAACTCTTCATGAATATGTATCAGGTTGCATGAGAAAAATATACACCTCATTGCGGTGGGTGGTATTTCGCAACAGGATTCACACTCAAAATATTGCATGGCTATTGCGTAATTTGCGTGAATTTTTAATTACTAACCTAAACACTATACAAAGTAGGTCCTATTTGGCAAAAGAATTTTGTGACGTATTCACATTCACATTCTTTTAGAAATACTGCAGTATTTGAAATAGTGCTGTATTTCACCACACATGTGAATGACCCTATTAATGTTCAATTTTTTTTTTTTTTTTTAATTAAGAAGGCTCCATAGAATAACCAGGGAGCATTTTCGCCAAACCAAAGAATGATCATGTGACTTTCCACTGTGAACACGCAAAGTGTCTCGACAGTTCCACTGAACAACAAAAACAGGAAACGAGCAAGAATGTAAACGTGTTCCCTTCACAGTTTGAACATGACACGCAACCGGTCAACTGTCTCTATGTAAACCACGACATATAATGTAACAAGTTGATGAATGCCCAAGCGGCTTTACTCAATCACACGATCATTGTGTTTTGCTATTATTACAGCAGTTACGAAGATTTTCTAATGGTACTGTACCATGCACTTCAAACTTCTTTAAAGTTAAATAGGCAATATTAATTCCCACATCTTTTCTATTCTATTCTTTTTTGATCAGAAAGGCTTTCATAATTTTTTTATTAGTCAGAAAGGTGACAGCTGATTTTTCCAGAAAGCCTTCTGCAGAATCACAGGATCTTGGCAGGTCCATTTTAATATCAAACGGTGGGTGATTTTCTCGAGCACTTACCTAAAATTGAAGAAATTCTTGGTCTTGAAGAAGTAGTCAAGATGTGATGGAAATGGTCAGGAACTGTCAGGAACATATCACACAGGTTCTGTAAAAACAGCAACATGGAGGAAAGATTGTAATACTACACTAGTGTGTGCGTCGAGAGTAAAATCCTCTGAATGTTTACTGTCACTACACACCTAATTGAAAGGAGCTAGAAATTACATTGTAGTGTGTAGTTTCAGGGGAAACTACAAAAAAAGGGATATTTTACAATTTCAACCTTCCGTCATCTATAAATTTCATTACTTCAAAGACAGAGCTTATGAAAGACTTCTTTACAAATTCACAAAATTCTTCTGCGGTATTATTTGTATACTAAAATGGCATATTATAGACTTCAAAAGAATAGTATTCAAAGTCATTCCTTAAAGAATAATCCTGTGACATTTTCTCGTATAAAAACATTCTCAACAGCTCAACAGTGCTCAGTGTGTTTCCGTTGGGGCTTTTGAACATTTTGACTGTAGATTTAAAGTGAGCGCTTGATTATAACAAATGACTTTTGAATTAAATATCTATCAGTCTAAAAGGTTAACTACAAAGTGCACCAATCAAACATGTAATATTTTTGAATGAAATAATAGGCTCACACAGTCTTCAATACCATGCTGAAAGCTGTTAACATTTTAGATAATCAATACCGTCGATTAAACTGACCTTTAGGACACTTTGGCAATGTGTCAATCTTTGTTACTAGCTTTCATGGTCGAAATCATTTAAAATACAGTTGTCCAGATTTTGATGGGTGTATCAATAGCCCTAATTGTCAATCATAATTGCATCGATATCAATAGTCAATCATGGTCTCTAATTCCTATTATGCATCATTGGTCAAAACACGCTGACCTTCATTTGAGGAATGCGAGGCCAGTTTTCAAGTTGTACAAGGACTCTGTTGGATCAAATTGTAGTTCTGACATTTTTTCCCCCTTCAATTTATAAAACAGGTTCACACGCTGTTCCTGAACTTTAAGTTTACAACTTGTAGGTCGAAAATCTAACTCTCGATGATTACAATTTGTAGCTTGTAGTTTAGCACCATGTGGACGCACTCGAAAGTTAGCAATCTTAAAGTTTAGTCGATGATTAGTACCATGAGACATCTTAGGGTAAACTTACGCTCTCTCCACAAGCCAAGGGGGGGGGGGTTCTCACTCGTAGTTTTGCTCCGTGTGGACACAATAATCAACGAGCTTGTGAGTTAGCATGAACCTCGCTTCTCGTTCGCTGCACTATTTTGTATGGGCACAAGGCCATCTAGCAAAGACTCTGCACTTCCGTTGTAACCATCGAGTGGGGCTCGCTTGTAAGTTGTAACTTAAAGTTTAGGTGCGCGTGTGAACCCACGTCATGAATTCACACGTGGAGCTACATTGTAATCATCGACAGTTAAAAGTTTTCGACCTAAACTTTCAAGTTTGCCTACTGCGTGTGAACGTAACTTCTGTTTTTCACACCATCAGAGATTATGTACAGTGTCCTGGCTCCTTTAATTTGAAAATCATTCACCCTGCTGCAGTCTCTATTAAAGTTGACACACCCATCTCATAAAACCTTTTTCACCACCAGCAGGGCAAATTTCTATAATATCACATCCTATTCACGGTTTCACCTACTATTTGCACAAATATTGCACAGTGCTTGTACAAGGTGTATCTACATTGTATGATGAGCCTGTACTGTACAGGGGTACAATCAAAGCAAACCTCTTTGGGGACTGAACTTTACACCTGTGCAACAGTATACTAAAAATAAATGTACTGTTTAAACTGCTGCCTTATCTCACCTGCCTGGCCAGGGGCGCCAGGCAAGCAGAACGATTCCGCGGACCGCAGACAGCACATAACTCTGTACAAAGGTCATGGTAAACGTAAGTGGTTGGGATAGGGCAATTCTATATGGCACTACATTTACAGACTCACCTGCGGAGAATAGAGCTACAAAATTTGAACCGGTGGTATGTACATAGCACACTCCTGGTGGCATGGGATTGCCAAATGCAGTGGACAAGACTACTGCTGTGCATTGCACAATGTAGGCATACAGTATAGTGTACATGTACCTGTGTGGTCAGGGCTGTGCCTCACTTTAATGCAATGCACTGTACAAATGATTCCTGACTTTTAAAAATCTTGTACAGTCGGTGTATTCATATATTACAGATTATAATAAACTACGGTAGCACATCTTGACGGCAGTCCATTCCATGCACAGCTGTGCTTAGGCAAGGAAAAATGAAAACACTGCAAAAATGACATCTGGCCCTGTATCTCTCTGGGTTTCAAACTCAGTCATTGCAATCATATATCACATGTGATCATCCTCAGTCATTGCAATCATATCATACATGTCGTACATGTGATGTGATCATCCTCAGTCATTGCAAGTATGTGATCATCCTCGGTCATTGCAATCATATCATACTTATGTGATCATCCTCAGTCATTGCAATCATAATATCATATAGGCCTATGTGATCATCCTCAGTCATTGCAAGTAGGCCCTACATGTGGTCACCCTCAGTCATTGCAAGTACTAGGCCCTATATCATATGTGATCATCCTCAGTCATTGAAATCATATTATGTTGTACCATATGTTATCATCCTCAGTCATTGCAATCACATCATACATGTATGTGATCATACTCGGTCATTGCAATCATATTGTATGTGATCATCCTGCTCGCAAAAAGTGAAGGGCATAATTTTCAGGATGGAAGTCTCAAAAGAGTGACTGTGTCCTGATTTCACTGTTGAACTGATCTACATAATGTATAACATCCCAGGCCATACAATTGTATTAACCCGTTCAATACTGAATTCTGAAATGCCAATAGACAATATTATAAATAAACAGGCCACAGGCTCCCAAATGGAATGGGTTAAAATAGGACTCATTTTCATGACACCAGCATCTACAGTTGTACAGTCCTTGTTCACTTGCAGAGTGTAAACAGTGTTGATGCAAAACAAATACTCAAAGAAATCATACGAAAACAAAGGAAGAAAATTGAACCATGCACTTCCTCAAGAAGCTCAAGGTACAGAAAATAATCATTGTGATGTCACCATCACCAGCATGATCATCTAAAATCTTTATTTATATTACAGAGCTACCATGAAATACAGAATGAGAACAGCACTCTTTCCATAAATATACAGATCAGTCACAGTGTATACAGAACTGTTATGCACAGGAGCCACCTGCAGGCTACATAACTACATGTACATGAAAATAAGACTTCCACATGTGTACAGGTGTATTTTTGATTTGGAGCAATATCATAAATCAAATGTGTTTACCTTCGATATTTGTGGTATCCTATACAGTGCATACTGTATTACAAGATACCGCACATTGTAGATTGACTGGTGGAAATTTGTGCACATCATTATACCAGTAATCGGAGTCACTGTTGAATATGCCGTAAAGTAGCTTCTAATCAAAGCATGTTTCTGATAATCACCATGGGTTTAATAGAGACTTGTGCACTTTTGCCTTTGCTTGGCATGTAATATTTGGTACACTGTTTGACTGGAATATTTGATGAATCCATATTAAATTGGTACAATGCAAATATACACTGTATCTCCCTCCTATATATTTTCATACCCAGATTTAGAAGCCAAGAAAATATTCACATGAAGGGGTATGGCTACAGACAGTCAATGTGACGGCAATCAAGGGTGTTGGCCTGTCAACGATTTCACAACTCGGTATCAAAATGAGATATCATTTTCTGAGACAGTTAACATCACAAGTAATGACTTTACACCATAAATATGTGTGCAGACAGCTCTGTGACAACTTTCTGGCTCCAAAAGCATGCTTGTGTCTCTTTATGTACACTTGGTAATTGATACAAATGACATGTGGGATACATCATAGTTTCATTTGTGGCTTTGAATTGTAAATATTTACCAACATAAAAAGCTGAACAAAGTAAACATTGCTTTTTGTGAACACGTGCAGACAACCTGTTTTTAAAAAAAAGGGAAACTTTTGGACGATTGATTTTTTGCATTATTATTGCAAGTTTGAAATTGTTTATATATATTTTCATTGGTCTTTCAATATGGAGGCTTAAAGCAAAGCATCGATCTTCTTTAATACGTATGAACTATGATATCGGTATTAAATACTTTAGATCACTTTACTATCAAACACAGTCAACTTTTATGCAAATTTTTTACTGGAACGATTTTCCTAGCAACTAGAAAGCTTACCAAGGCTTGCCCGACATAGCAACAATTAATGTATGCAGGGTGGATTCAAAGTTCTGAAGTTTATTCATCAGGAACTAGTGAATGGAGAAGCTTGTTACTAGGACCAAAGGAATGAAATATTCATAATTTGACTGCAATTCGGCCTATTTCCTTCTGATTACGATATAGTCCTGCATGTAATCCTTCCCATTCTAAGCACCAACAAAAATACAGACTCTCCTCATGGACATACAATGTACTGTGAGTATCTGTAAACCTTGTAAAATAGTATCTCATACAACTGTAGTACCTTCACAGAAGATGCATTTCAACGACAGCCTGTCAGTGCAAAGTAATGAGATTCATGTACAGAATCAAAATAGTGTAGTTTTAAAGCAGGGGTCTGTGACCAAAGACTAGTGCTGCCCAAGAGGTTGTGTGTAACTAAATGGGATGTGATGCACAACACGCCACCACACTGGGATTCATACATTACTTGTACCAACTGTAACTTTGCAATATCTCACAGGGAGGAGCCCAGCAAAGTACTTTCAGATGCCTCTCCTTGATTCATTGCAAGTTACAGTGTACATTGCAGGTCATGAATTTTGTGACCAGTGTCCATTTTGGGTCATTTTCATTTCTAGTCATGTACATGTACACTTTTTCATTGTACAGCTGTAGATTATGATGAACAAATGCATGCATTACACACAGGCACACACACATAATCTACCATGATATTCTATACGTCTACTGTACTGTTCAAATATGAATATTTGTGACCCGCTACAACATAAGGATCCGAAAGTCACTGACGGCGCATTGAGTGTATTGATGGTCAACACACACACACAGTGATGCCACGCAATGTAGGTACAAGCATGTTATAAAGTACTCGAGAGACGGGATTTCAGGTAGGCCTGCATTTACTTTCAATTTCTATTTACTAAATAAAAGAATAATTGGATTATACTTTGGGTTTTCATGTGCAAAATAAAACAGTTTTTGCCGACTGTGAATTCACAGATTTTGCCGACCGCGAATTTAAACACACGCGAAAAAGTCGGCACCGATGGAAACCGCGAAAGTACAATTATCTGTACGCGAAAGAAACCACTTTTACATTATTCCAGCACTCATCTGTGTACAGGAATTATTGATTATGGGAAATCCAGTTAATGAACAGTTTTTGTGTTTTCCTATCACCATACATTTATGAAACCCTTAATTTTCACAGCTTCATGTACATTGTACTTTTTACTACGTTTTTTCTCAGAGATTCTAGTACTGTAGCATACAGTGTACACTCTACATGTACCAGGTATGTACTACTGTAGGACTACTCAGCTCAGATATATCTTCTCACTAGCAAAGCCGTTTGAACAGCCCCTTTAAGAAGAAGTACAGTCGCTGGTTGTAATGACATCTTTCATCATCACAAACTCAGCACTCACAATCCCAGCTGAAAGGTGATGTCACAATATATTCCCAAAGTAGAACACAGAGGGGGCCTCACAAGTGCATGGCAAACACATCACAGGTTCAAACTTGACAGATTTGTTTTGAGAATGATTTGAAATATTTTTTGTCAACACTAGCTCCCTTGCAAAAACACGTCAGACTGGGCAAGCTGGAAACAGGGGGCGTAGATAGTCAAGTTGACTTGCAACACACCACAAGGGTCAACATGGACCTTGCTCAAAGGAGAAAAGTGTCAAAAAGTTCCCAACGGGGCCAAAGGGTACACTGCATGCACATTATCAGGTCCAGATCACCAACCTTTTGAAAGCATGCAATCTTTCATAGGGGAATACTTGACAAGATCATCATTGTAATGAATCTGCTGAAAGTCATTTGGATTTCTTTATCGTGTGACAAATGTACTTTCCTTGTTAATACACAACTTAAGGGGAAAAAAAATAAACGACCAGACCATGATAAAAAAATAAATAAATTGACACTGTATGAACGCATAATGATCATTATGAACTTCAAGAAGAAAAATGGAAACACTTTATAAATACACATTGAAGGATTACACAGGTTCTTCTCATTCTCCTTAAAAAAAATAAAAAAAAATCAGATTATTCATTAGAAAAAAAAGAAGTGTTTTAATAACATACACTTTTGTATGGGATATCCCATGAATTGGCAATATAAAAAAAAAAGAATATACAATGTATTTTCCTCTTTTTTTTCAATTCATTTGTGCTCACAAGTCATCTCTACCAAAAGGAGAACATTTCACAGGAAAGAAGCTATCTTATTCAGAAATCAAACAAGAAAAGAGCAACTTGATTCAACTGAATTTCAGCAAATAATGCAGAAAGATGTGGTCATCAGAATGGTAATCCAGGATCAGAGTTAGAATCAGAATCAGAATCAAATTACAATCACAACCATCATGATTCCAATAAGGACTGGAATAAAATTTTACAGGGCAGCTATTGTAGGGTTGCACACTAACCCATTTTTTTTTTTTTCGACTGGTCCCATCTGTCTGTAGGACCAGCAGGTACCCAGTTTTCCCATTTCTTACTGGTCCATTCCTGTAGAAGTTACTGGTCCAACAGTGATATTTACTGGTCATGGACCTTCGGACCAGCGCCAGTGTGAACCGTTGGCTATCGTATTGTTACATGACTGATGCATCATTGGGGTGAGACTGGTCACATGTTTGACAGTGCAAGGAATGTTACTCATTTCACATAATATTTCTTTGTTAAGGAAACATATTTTTGCCCCACTGCCCTAAAGATAGACCAATTACAACTTCCTATTACTATGCATCATCGCAGAAGACAGAAAGCAAGTCCTACACAAAAATTCAAGCAGTTTCAGGACTTCTACATATTTTCCTAAGGTACGCAGATATACAGTACAGAGACAATCCGCACCTATATTAAATGTCAGTCCAGTGACAAGCCGGTCTATTTTTTCAAATGGCCACAGGACGCAGGCATAATCATCATTGACAGGCTCGCAATATTGAACTCATCCCATTTCGCTTGCAATTTTTGGCTTCCTTCCTCACTGTACTCTTTACTCTACAGCAATGCATGAAAAACTCTGTCAATGTGGTTGATTCCCAGGTAACTCATCAAATCCAAGAAACCACATATTTGTGGTTTTAGATTGTATGATTCATCACATTTTTTACTATCCATTGTCAGTGTTTCAGAGAGTAAAGAACAAACAAAAACAAAACAAACAAATAAACAAAAACCCTTTTACACGAACCTTTTGTTGTTCTTATTACGGGAGTAACACAGGTATTCTCTCTGTGAATAACTCACCTTGAACACTGGAGGTAATGAACTACATGTATGAATATTAAAGACTGAGAGAGAATGGAAGTTAGGAGAGACATTGGGTATATGTTTTTAACATCATTGTGTTTATATTGTCATGAACTGGCTTCAGCTCAGTGGTGTGTGCAATGCTGCTGCCCGAAAGCAGTAAGTGATGGGTTCAAATCCCAGACTAGTTTCTTCTTTTTATAAACTCCTCCAAATTTTATTGTCCAAGAATGGAAATTCATTTTGCCCAATTGATCGTGGGCCCGGCAGCCACTGAGCAGCGCCAGATCGACGTTGCTCTAACCTTTTCAACTGTTGAACGGCAAACAAGGTACTGTAGCAGCAATTCCCATCTTTTAACGTCTTTTGGTATGACGCGGCCGGGGTTTGAACCCACAACCTCCCGATTGTGAGGGCAACCGCTCTACTCACTGAGCCAACACATCGGTATTTTCCCAAGGTGTTCATAATGATATAGGAAGAGATTGAGCGTACAGTCTAATACTCACTGAGAGTGACAGCGAAAAGAACAGAAAACCTTTATCAACTTTACTCTCTCCGCAAAACAACTATAAATTTGTCATTATGGTACATTTGTAGTTGCTCATTTCAGTGTCAGAAATACGTAGCAATTTATAGTTTTCTGTCAGAATCCATAAATTAGAAACCATTCTTGGTATGATGGTATCACAGTTTTTGAGATAATTGCAATTCCTAAATCTCTATACAATGAACAATTTTTTTTTTTGGTGTTATTTTTTGTTTAATCTTTCTGCAATACTGTACAGATACATCCGACAGTGTTAAAAATTCAGAGTTGCCTATTAAATTACTAATTACAGCTGTATTAAGAATAAGATGATGATTTCTGTAGCAAACTTACACCATCTTAACAGTGTAGGGATACCATGTAATAGGATGGCTAGCCTGACTTATTCAGGAATCCGTGTACAGAAATGCGTGTACAGCTTTCTCTGTGCACAAAGTGCACATGCAGACTTTGAAGAATCTTTACTGGAGTCGAACATTTCCAATGAGCGTACCCTTTGATGCACATATTCGCTGACAGGCGATTCTTGCCAGGCCAATTACTTGTTGTGGTTTTCCAATGTACACTGGTCGGCGGCGAATGAAGATTGACTCAACTGGGTTTTCTCTTTCCACACTACCAGGTCTGATGTTGTACCAATCTGTTGCAAATTACTACTTGAAAGTCACTTTGCCACTCAAAACATACTAGTCTGATCTACTATTGTATGTACCATATCTTCATCCAACTTTTTGTCCCTACATGTAGGCCTACATATACAAAGACTGTAATCTAAAATTTGTCCAAATTGATGAGAGCTGAGTTTATGATTCACAGAGGTGAGTGCACTGGCATTTGGGATATTATTATTTTGCTGATAACAACTATTATGCGAAGCACTTGACTTGAAAGAGATTAAAATCTGATGATTCAGGGAGCATTCCATACGGCAGTCACCCACCCAAGATCCAGTTGCAAGTCAACAATAATGAACGATATGAGTGCATTTGTCAACACCTCAAAGTGAATGCAAAACCACACACCAGAATATTTGACGAGCAGAAACATTATTTCAGATACTTCAGCAGCGCCATTGTATTCAGACACGAACAGCAAACACAACAGACTACAAGGACCGGTATGGACAAACTCAAATATTTTGTCTGCTTATGGGGTGAGATGAAATGATGTCACGGTAAGCTCAAGTTCACAGGTCATAACAAGCAAAATAATTGCAAGGGACTGGTTTGCTGCACATTTTTATTATAAAGCTTGTTTCTTGCAATGAAGGATTTTGTTTGAGACTTAACTGCCAAACATAGCAACAAGTTGTATGGAAACTGGAGTCCAAGAGTATGCATTAATTATGTCCTGGGATTTTTATACATTTGGTATACATGGTTAATAGTAGATCTACAGTGTATCATGAAATGGCTTCTCAGTAAGAATTGAAATGTACAAAATGTACTATTAAAGTTGTCACATTGAAGACTAAATATTGGAATATAAACTGCTTGCTTTGATTTTATGATGCAGTAATGTCATTACATTGTATGTCTCTGGTCAACGGAAAGGAAAAAATGACATCCCCCCCCCCCCCGACATTTCTATCAAGTATGGTATTCAAATTCACTATAAAAAAAAAAAAAAAAACCTGTGGACACATGTATTTCATACATGTACATTGATTTTCATACTGTAGACTCATTTTAATAGTACACATGCAATTATGTTCATAATGATGATCTTGGGTGATCATGGAATTTATGCATACATGTCCAAATATGTTTTAATTCAGAACTGTGTACACAATGTCTCAGCATTGTGTACAACATAAGTAATTTGTTGACAAATCATGGAATAGTCTGATTTATATTTACTGTATATCATGACATCTCACATTAAATGTTAACCATTAGATCAATCTTTAGAGCTGTCCGATGTAAGCCTTAGGCTTTAGAAGGATATCAGAGGAGAGCAACCCACTGTGTAATGTGTGTACCAGTACCTTTAACAACACACATCCCGGAAACTGGAGTGTAAAGATTATATCCGACCCCTTATGGTTTGCATGATTGTTTTGGCCGTATTCATGTCCATGAAGCCGTAATGTCATTGCCACAGTGAGTATCATTCCATTATAAATGGGGTATAGAATCTCACAAGACTATATATCAGAAGAAAGGGAAGTCACTAAAAAACAAGACATACTATATGGACAGTCCGTACAAACATATTCTCACATTATAGGTGATTCACACTGACAGTGAAATACCACAGTATTTTTCAATGTGAACGCAAATAAATTGCAAAATACATCACAAAATACAACGTACCATGTCATGTGGTGTAGCAAATTCAAACTTTGCAAGAAATATACAAAGGTGTACATCCGATCGTGTCATGAAATACCAGCAAGAGTACCGCAGTGTACAAACCTGACCTATACAAGTTTGTAACACACGTCTTGTCTTTTCCCATGGGAGATTTAAAATGCCAATATATGCACAATGCTTTTGTAACCGGAAATACAATCATCGGTATTTTGCGAATGAGAACGGTACATACATGTACAGTTTACAAACGTATACAGCTCGATATACTGTGGTATCTAATACTATGGTATTGTCATTTAAATGTGAATGCACCTTCTATGGTGTAGTACAATGTAAATGTGGTACAGTACAGTGACCCCACACAATTCCCACTGACATGTACGTACAATGTACATCAAGTGACTTGTCATCAGAAAAGCATGATAAAGCCATTAGAACATTCATACAATACCTGACGTTAAATAGTAGTACTTATGTAATCATATTTACATTGTACTTCCATAGCAGATACACTGTAGGCCTACTCTACCTCCTGTGTGAAACATACAGATATTCAGTGAATCATGTATAAAGTATAAACACAAAGAACATTTTCCACTTGTTGTTCCAAACCACATTTTCAATGACCGAACCATCTATTTATTATACAGGACTATGTATGTGAACAAACTTATAAGATCTTCTCCACAGCTTTAAAGGACAAGTTCACCTTCATAAACATAAGGATTGAGAAAATGCAACAATATTAGTAGAACACATCAGTGAAAGTTTGAGGAAAATTGGACAATCGATGCAAAAGTTATGATTTTTTTTAATTTTTGTGTTGGAACCGCTGGATGAGGAGACTACTACAGCTTGTGAGTCATATGCGTACAACAGCATAAAGAAAATATAAAAGAAAATTCAACATATTTTCACTTTTTTCGCATAATAAAAGAGCAATTGACTTTCCTCTTTCTAAAGGCAGGGGGAATAATATTACCCATAACATTTATCGGTAACGAGTCAGGGGAATGTGTACTTTTGTCAAAAGATGGAATTTTGTGAAATTCTCTTTATATTTTCCTTATATTGTTGTACGCATGTGACATCTAAGTTATTCATACACTGCAGTAGTCTTCTCATCCAGCGGGTACTGCAAAAAAACTTCAAAAATTCATAACTTTTGAACGGATTGTCCGATTTTCCTCAAACTTTCAATGATGTGTTCTACTAATATTGCTACATTCTCTCAATCCTTATGTTTATGAAGGTGAACTTGTCCTTTAATACACTGTATGTACTTAACGCTTTCCTTTCTCAGCCACTTTTCAAGAGCATTTGCAAGAATTTTGCACAATAAAACATAGGTGACATCAATAATAAAAGACAGCTGGATGATTATGAGACTTCATTGCATTCGACTGCTGCGAATTGGAATTGTGACATCATACTTGGAATTGTGACATCATACAGTGTAATTCAAAACACTCTGGCAGGAAATTTTAAATGACTCAATACCACCCTTTTAAATTTTGCTCTATGAATAGAATGACCACATAATCCAGGGCCATGCTAAGATTTCTTTTGGGTGGGGAGTTTAATATTGAGTACTTTGTTTTGTAAGTGTTTTTATTTAAGGGTGTGCAAGTAGTTAATACAAAGCTTGGGAAGGTGGTAGTTTTTGGTATTAAAGGAAATTGAGAACACTCTCCAATAAACTTGAACCCCCTGATGATCTTTTTCCTGTGCTTTGGTGCCTATAACCATTATATCTATGTAGGGGAATGGATTGTCTCAAACTAACTCTGACTCCGGTTCAATCTATTAATAATTCTTAAACCACAACCCCAACCACTGCCCTATAGTACGAACAATACATGTGCAAATCCTTAATCCAACCAGACAATGAAGAGTCGGTGTCTCGGGCAGACCGTAATCTCCGAAGGCTGACTGGTACTTTGAGACAGCCGTCTTCATTTCCTCTTCCTTTTTTGGAAGGGAAAGGGGGTTGGTGGTGGAGAAAAGCCAGTTAATATAGGCCTAATGTTAGACACACACTGGGGATCCGTCTCAAAACAAACCCATCATCTGCCACTTTCATAACATTGTCCCGTAATGTTTGCACTGTAAACCATCACTTCCATTATTTTAACCTACAAAATATGGAGCAGCCTTCCTATCACTATAGGATATCATCTGCTTGCACTCCACTTTGCAAGTTTGAAGAGATAATGGTTTTTAATAACTACTGCACCCCTTGAAGAATGTAACCTGACCTGAATTGATTAAAAAGATCATGGCACAGCATACAACATCTAATATCTGACATGGTACAATTCAATCATAATCTTTTAAATCAAAGTACAACATACACACACTGTACTACTGGGACTGTATTTGTGAAGACTGGAATAACTTTGATCTCTGAAGGACATTTAATGAAATTATTTTGAAAAATATAACAGAGAGAGAGAGAGAGAGAGAGATAATGCTTCATGTACCGTGACAAATATCTTTCATCACAAGCCATCTACACGGAATGTAAATTTTGTAAAATGATTGTAAGGCCAGGAGAAATCACACTGCAAAAGCACAGTGGAATGAGAGCAATAGATGAGTGAAACTTTGAAATAGAGGAATTCAAGCCAAGAATTTAGAAAATATATGACCCCTTGACTATCCTCAAGACATAAAGGCACCTTTAACAAGCCATGGCCACATAATACTGACCTTCACAAGGGGTGGATTGACATATATGAATAAAATACAATGATTCTCATTTATACAGTGTATTACTAATTACACTTTCACAGCATGTAACAGGAAGTACATGCACATCAATTTGGTTTTGAGACCAAACTTATTTGTGTACAGCAAAATAAATCAGAAACTGCACATATGCAGATCAGGATGTACACTGTAAGAGGAAACCATCTTTTCCACTGCCACATACCAGCAACTACTCAATCAAAAGAGGTCCTCCTACTATAAAGCATTTGGACTTCTTAGAAGTACAACATTTTGTTTCTTCAGGGAAAAATTTGCAACTGTTTTGGTTGAGGTCACAACCCACACTTGCAAACCTCTCTGCTTTTTATCAAAATTCAAGCGAGGGAGTCTATTAGCTTGGGTGTCAACTCTCCACAAGTTATGAATGTGATGGCAGAAGTTGCTCCCTACAGCATACAAACAGAATCTACAATGTATATCACTGAGATTTTCTTGAACGGCCTTGGTGAGGGAAAAATCAAGGATTTCTTTAATCTTGATTCTTTTTTTTTCACAAATCAAGAAAAAAAAAGAATGAGTTCAATAATATTCAAGTACATACTGTACACGAATGTACAGCACTGTATGTTGTACAAGTACATGTGCATACAATACACACAATACACACATACTAGGGGCGGATCCAGGATTTCCATAAAGGGGAGGTGCCTTTACAAAATTGAAGGGGGCACAAGAACCCCCCCCCCCCCCCATTTTTTAGAATTTCTTTTGTTTTAACAAAAAATAAAGAGGGGGCATGCACCCAGTGGCTCCGCTCTGGATCCACCAAGCTGCATACACACAGGGAATTATCTTAATACGTCCAGTAAACATGCAGAGCTGCAATTTAGCACAATTAGGCTGAGTTCCCCATATAGCAGTCAGTACAGAAAGGAATTTTGGAACAAATGGAACAAAACGAGAGACACAATAAATACTGTACATTCTGAAGATTCAGTAAAGAAATTCTTTGTGAAGAAATACATCTACTTCATCTCCTACATCAAGTTACATTGTACATGTAGGAATGTACAAAGTTATACTATGCATCTTTGGTGACTGTCATTTTGAAAAAATACATTGTACAAGACAATATTTTGTACTACAAATGTGCATAAAGTGTTAAACACCCACTCAAAAGCTGTCAGATTTGGTAAATACAAGGATGTACAGCCACTATGACCATGCAGGCTGTACACTGTTCAGAGTGTAGCCTGCAGTTTCTACAAGACGGTTCTACCAGGCCGGAATCCTATTGATGAAATCTGCATCGCAAAAACACAGCTGCATTTGTAGGTCGGCAGCTGGCAAAAGTGAGTCCCGCTCAAAATATTCACTTTGCCGATGGCCCACACTGCTCAGTCCATGACTTCTAATCCATATGGATGTACTAAACATACAATGTAGAGGCAATGATATGGGGCCTCCAATCGTTATGAAGTACTCTTCCCAAAAAGCTGAAGACGCTGTCCTGTTTGAAGTTGTGATGTTGGGCATTGAGCCTATAAATTTCATTTCAAGCTTGTTTAACACTGAAATGGAATTGCTGAATAACAAATATTATCATTTTAGTTATCATTATCATATATGCATTACTGGGTAAATGTGGTAGTACTTAAGGAGTAAAAAAAAAATGCTGTACAAGTAAGTACAAAGTAGGCCTACAAATTGTACAATTTGTAAGTGTTTCTAAGTAGTCACTGTTGATGTTGCTGACATATTGTACAATGTAGTTGATTTTAATTGCATGATGTAATGTAAATGTTGCCATGTTGGGAAAAATGGATTTCTCAAATATGGAGTATAATACTTCCATGATATTTGGCCACAATAATTTCAACTTTACTTTGAGGAATTGAATACAAACTTGTAGGTTAAAATACACAAAGCAATATTGATGGTTGATGGATAAAGCTTGGAGTACTAGTAGTCACAAAAAGTATATGTACAAGTACCTCAATGGTACAGTGTATGATTATACAAGGGTTTACAAATGAAACAAAGTATCCATATAAACTGCAAAAAATGTCAACTTTTGGTCTATGCATTATAAGGATGTAATGTTAATGGGTGGAATACTATCAAGATAACACAATTCCATTGGGCAACCATAAAAATGCAAAATATTATCAAAATAGAAAGGTCACTAGAAGTATTGCTATCTCATTTAGAAGCATAGCTGATTGTGGCCTGTGGTTGCTATACAATGTTTTATATTTGATTACAGCGATTACAATATACTAACACTGGGCCATAGTGATGCAGGCAGGCACAGTGTCCATTGCACGAGAGTGAATTGCATGCGGCTTGTTACAACATTGTAGCTGCATGCGATTTTACTACTGCTAGGGCCTAGGGCATGATTTGATCTGTAGTATATTAGTCACCTTTAATAGAAACTACAATGTACCATTAAAGGGATGGAATACTGTATATGCCATATATTTCGTGAATCTAAATTTTCGCGAATCGGGACTTCCCGACAATTTCGGGAGTGGTTACATTTGCGATCGTGGAGTCTTGTACTGAAGTGAGAAATGTATACACGTACATCACATTTATATCGGCATTACAGTCAATATTTTTGCATGTTTTTAATTTTGCAAACAGCAGCTGACTCACGAAATTTGCGAAAATAAAAACCTTGCAAAATATTCAACGTTTACAGTAGGGTGGAACATCCTATTACCGGACGCTTTTCTTTGTGGCTTTGAATTCCGTACTCATAGAATGAAATTTCGGCTAAAAACAACACCACTTATTCACAGACTCATGGAAATTACGAATTCAGCCAACTTATGTCATTTCTTCGTTCCAGTTTTTAGAAAATATGCTTCAAACATACCCCTCTAAAAATAGTGTTTTTTTGCGCCGTGCAAAATCGCATTGTATTACCGGACGCTATTTTCGTAATCGAATAATCAAGGTCTTTCGCACCTAATCCTTGCACCAGAATCACAATTCATCCCACAAATCACCGTACACATTCTCACCGAGCGGATGACACACACAAAAAATCTGCAAATGAAGCTCAAATTTCGTATTTTACAGTAAAATGTCTGTCTTGACCATTTCGAACAGTTCACGCAATAAAACCTTGTGAGAAATCGACAACTGGTTAGAGTATACGTGCTTTGTCTATGGGAGCTGCACGCGCGGGCGATGATGAGTTGCGTGCCCCTTGGCGCACAACTATTCCGCATCGTTCGCGTTTGAGGACGATAGCTACAAATTTCCGATATTGATCAGTGAACTTTTGGTTCTAATAGAATCTTCAGCATTTTTCCTGTATGTGAGTGGGATTTCATGGAATTTCAGTCGCGAAATGTGATTCAAACATGCATAAATATTAACTATAAACGAGGTGCGGGTCACTCAACTATAAATTTGAGGTAAAATGTGAATTTTTCGTGTTTTTACATTTTTATGTGGCGTTTTTTGCGATTTCGGTCCACACAAAGTTCTGTGAGGCTAATCTACGAAGTCTCGCGCGTACAGAATGTCATTAGTACGCAAAAATGTGCGTGTCCGGTAAATACCATGGTGTCCGGTGACACCATGCTTGCCCCTACTTAATAGTATTGGTGGAGAGGAGGATTGGGCTTTTAACTTTTTTGCGAGATATCAAGAAAGCACTTGTGAAATAGTGCAGAGCATACCATTTCTAAGTGGAATTCAAAGTTTATTTGATGAAAATCGTTTTTCAAATGGCTGAGACATCAAAAAACAAAGTAAAACAAAGCGATCTTAATAAAAGGTGGGTCCCACCTTTTATCATTTTATGTATCTCAGCCATTCAAAACCAATTTTCATCAAATAAACATTGAATTCCTCTTGGAATTACCTGCTCTTTCATTTATCATTTCGTCCAAAAATATTAGAAACCTAAATAAAGTCCCAAGATGGGTCTCAACTAAACACTAGGCCTATATGACCCCTTTAAACGTTCTACACACTACTGAACGGGGAAGGTGCTGTATGAGCTGTAGGAATATCTAAAAATGAAGTTGGTAGAACTATATCGACTTTTATTTTTTCATATATTTGGTCTCAAAATAGAAACTACATAAAAACTACTCATTATCCCAGCAAATTGAGTCAATTAGACAAGTTTCATGGTAGAGCCTACCAATCATTCAATCCATCCTAATCATATTGTATGCACAGTATTGCACATTTCCAAGTGGTGGAAGAAGAATCGGAGTACTTCTGACAACCTGTCTTTGAGAAATTATGAATAAACTCTAGGGTATCTATTAACTGCGACCAGCCCCAACGTGCAGTGCAGCGTGGCGGCGCGGTCTCCGGGGCTAGGGTATCTAGAATCTATATAATCTAGACGGGGTCTAAAGATTCTGAAATCACAGTGGAATAACCACGTCCAGTCATAATCACAAAAGTACAATCACTGCACTGTCTCAGACACACTGACACTGTCCCAACTGATCATGCTGATGATATTTTTCATTTGTTTAGCAGTAGAATACAACTGAAATACAAAGTTCTGTCAAACAATATTACAGATCTAGATTCTAACGTGTTAATTTTAACCCTTCTGTAGCCTACCTTACTTTCCTTACTAACAACAGTGGTATACAAAGTACGCACCGAATTCCCGAAATCGCTTCTGTGGGGCTAATACCTCGAAAATGGGTAGCAGGGTGCCTTATGAATTATTTACGTTAGATTTTCGTTGGCTGAAATCCAGAAGTAGATTCATGCATTCGACGGTAAACCCCATACAACGGCGCAGCCTGAACTTTCGACCCGTACTCGCTGGCTACGAAAAAAACGAGTGGGGTCGGTCTTCTACCGGTCTTCGCTACAGGCAACATGCGATGCGAGAAGCGAGTGGGTGGTGTTCTGTTCGAATGGGAGCCGCGAAGTATCCACCACTTTCGGCCAAATTTTCTGCCCTGTGCGTCCATAAAACACAATTTGAAGACGGTCACAAGATATTCGTCCTTACCTGACTAGATGAAATTCCCCTCGCTCTCAGGAACTGACGATAAGAGCACTGAGATAGTAAATTCTCACTGGTGAATACACAAAAATCGTCCCCGTTATCGTGCGGTGTTAGGTGGGCACCCCTCTCTTTTCGAGCTCAATTTATCCACTGTGTGTTGTGTTGC
Source organism: Diadema antillarum (assembly GCF_040938485.1). Lineage (NCBI taxonomy): Eukaryota > Metazoa > Echinodermata > Echinoidea > Diadematoida > Diadematidae > Diadema > Diadema antillarum. The sequence continues at coordinate 2,752,991 of NW_027270950.1, read as the reverse complement.
TATCATGCTACTAGCTAGCAGCCTGTGTGTGTATGGACGATCCGTACCGTACGACCGGTAGTGTACACGTACCCTGCTAACACGGGCGACACGATAGGGTTTCAACCTGCGACAGGCGAGCTTCAAGGGTCTGTGTGGGCTCGTCACACGTACACGTGTGTGTGTTTTCGTGTGTATGTTGTGTGCCAGATTGTGTATACACAGAGGAGGTAGGCGTTCTCGTGATGTGTGTGTGTGTCGACGGGGTCGGCGGCTACCAGTCCGTTCGGTGTCGGTGGTTCTTCTATTTTTGCTCATACAATAGTTACGTTCAGACGGTAGGCCCTAACCTCGAGGTTAGGAAACCTCGAGGTTTAGCTCTTGCCCCCTAACTACGACGTGTGTCCACACGACGAATCGTAACCTCGAGGTTACGAAACTTCGAGGTTAAGCTTCTGCCCCCCGTAACTACGAGTGGGTCCCACTCGATGTTAAAACCACAAAACCGGAAGTTTAAGCCCACATTGCTAACAAGGCGTCTATTTATTCTTTAGTCCAACCCTGTCGGACTCGCTTACAGGTACTCTTTTTCTCTGTCATGATATGCAGAGATAGCACTGCACTGATGACTTTATGCCTTTATGAAGATATTCGTCGAAAACATTTCTTTTTTAGCGTCGGAGAAGAATATAGAATACAGTAGCGAGTTCGACATGTTCAGTTTCAGAGATCAAGCGCATGGGAAGAAAAGATGATGTTGTTGTGTCATGCGTCATAGGTTTTTCACGTGTAGTGTATTTGTGGTGTACGTTTGGGAGGTTGACCCGGAAGCAGAGGGAAATTGTGGGGGGGGGGGCTGGAGTTTACGGCGAGGTCACTCTTAACTTCGAGTTCGTTGTTTTTTGTGTCCACACGGTGCTTAACTACGAGTGGGGACCCCCCGCGGCTCGTGGTTAGAGCGCTAACCATAAGATTTCTCGTGGCTCGAAACATCGAGCAAACCTCGAGGTTTGCTAACTACGAGTGCGTCTTCACGGTCCCTAACTACAAGCTCTAACCTCGAAGTTTCCTAACTTCGAGGTTAAGGGCTCCCGTCTGAACGTAACTAATGTAAGTGTATCATAGTCAATAAAAACAAAGCGAAGCCTTGCGACTCGGGGCCCCGCCCCTCTCTAAAGTCCAGGAAGAAACACTACCTTGTAGTGGAGAGAGAAAAAAAAAATCCGTGTTTGTTTGTTTGTTTGTTGTTGTTGTTGTTTTTTTGTTTTTGTTTTGTTTTGTTTTGTTTTGTTTTTTTTGGGGGGGGGAGGCTGGGGTGTTACCATACCCCTCTTTCCTTCAAAGGATACATACAGGACCAAGCTGTGTTCCACTGGCCCTCCTTTCTCTTTTCTTCCCTCCTGTTTTTTCTAATTGCGATTAATTATAGGGATGGTATAGTATTGGTTGAGGTGAGGATTCAAAGGGCATTTCATGAAGCATTTTGTCCGACAAAGTTGTCGGAAAATTTGCTCTCAGCCAATCAGACGCAATTTAGGATTTCAGTAGCTTGTAACAGTTTGTCAGAAAAATACCCGACCAAAACGCTTCATGGGCCCCCCTGGTTTTAACTTTTTGCGAGATACTTAGAAACCCCGGCCACATCTAATGTTAAAGAGCATAATTACAATGGTTACTCTTATAACGGAGAGGAGTTCAAAGTTTATTTGATGAAAATTGGTTTTGAAATGGCTGAGATATCTAGAAACAAAGTAAAACAAAGCGGTCATGGTAAACGGTGGGTCCCACCTTTTATTAGGATCACTCTTGTTTGGATATCTCAGCCATTTCAAAACTATTGCAATTTTCATCAAATAAATTCATTAATTAATCAAATTATATATTAATCAAATAATGCTGTTCCATATTTCATAACAGGTTTCACATTATCTCAAAAAAATCATAATCAAAAACTTTTGGAAACAAGAAGCCCCAATTCAATCAACACTGATGCCATCCCCTTAAATCTGTACTGTTTGTAGGCCTATTACAAGGGCCTAGATAATGAAATATCAGTGAAGCTGAGACTGTAACTTCGCCAGAACAACTGTGAGACGTTACTTTCTTATAGCTGCCGCTGCCTCATACGCAAGAAGAAGAAGAAGAAGAAGAAGAAGAAGAAGAAGAAGAAGAAGAAGAAGAAAAAGAAAAAGAAAAAGAAGAAGAATAAGAAGAAGAAGAAGAAGAAAAAGAAAAAGAAGAAGAAGAAGAAGAAGAAGAAGAAGAAGAAGAAGAAGAAGTGAAGCTGGCGTTACAGAGGTGAAACGCAGATGCGGGAGCAATCATATACTGTCTTAAATCAATATCTTTAAGCGTGAGGACATTAATTCTACGAAAGGTGTACAGGACAAGCACGTGTTCGTCGTCTCTTTTTAAAGCCAAGTATATACCAGGGCATACTCTGACAGCCATCCCAGGCCTCCCTCATCATACATTGTCACCTGAAATGTTTGTCATTCGACTTGAAAATAAACAACAACAGCATCAGACCTTATCAATTTATTCGTTTGTTTTATGAGTCGATTTTCTCGTGGTCTTATCGTGTGTTTATGATTAAGATACATGATTATGTTATAAACAGGCTAATATAATATCTTCATTGATTTTCCATATAACATTGCTAACTTTGGCGCATCATCTTCTCATATGTCATTTTGCGTGAATCAGATTACTAGTATTATAGTACTGCTGCGTGCAGAATGAAACTGAAAGCATAAAATTTAATGTGATCAATTAATGTTTTGGGTCCCTTTATATAACTCAACACATTCGGGAGGGACAGTTTGTAGGCCTACAAATTATGATTGCATGCCAAAGTCTGCCGGATTGTATGGATGATGATTTTTTTTTCTTGAGTATTGTTCGTTGATGTAATGAGCGGTTGTTTCAAAATGCTTGTGATGTTTGTAGATAGCTGCGTAAGATAGCATGAATAAATAAGACAGTAATACTATTACATAGTCTTATACTGCCTTAGTTTTTAAATGGAATAAATAATTGTCAATAGTTTTAAATTAAAAATTATGTCATTTGATAAAGCTTGTAATGGGTTATCGGTACTCTTGCTTCTTCAAAATCATTGCAACAGCTGGAATTTGTTATGTAAATGTCAGTTGCTGCTATTTAAATTTAAAAGAAATTAAGGTAGACGTCGGGAAAGCTTTTGAGTATTAATGGATGATCTTTTTCACAGGAGTACTGATTTTCAGCACGTTATGAACAGCTTCCCAAGCGGTTGTTTTACAAAGTCGGTATACTGCCATCTAGTGTCAAAGGCTTTACAGCGGGAGGGAATCCTTATTATCTTGGGTCAAACATTAACGATTTTATCCCCTATTAGTGCTGGTTGAAAGGGCTTCACTTGATTACATGGTACTTTCAACCACTTCTTTTTTCTTTTTTCTTTTTTCTTTTTAATTGTTGGCATGTTTGACACTTTACGTGGTATACTATTTGGAAAATGACGTAGCTTTTTATGACGATAAATTTGTGAATGTTGTCTCAAAGTAATTATTCTGACACCCCGAGGGTGCTTCGTACGTTCATTAAGTTTTGTAAAACATAACATAACACAACTATTTGGAAAATGACGTAGCTTTTTATGACGATAAATTTGTGAATGTTGTCTCAAAGTAATTATTCTGACACCCCGAGGGTGCTTCGTACGTTCATTAAGTTTTGTAAAACATAACAAAGCAATAATGCTGACATCGCTCACGGTTGCTTTGATCATTTGCTTGTAAAATGTCATAAAGTAACTATGATATCACAAAGCAAAAATTGACATAGTGCGCGGCTCCGTACGGTCGCTTTATAAAGACGACGAAGCCTCCCGGGGTGCGTTTTTTTTAATAGACGGCACAGATTGGGGCATGGCGCGTATTAAACCTATGGGAAACACGTTGGGTTAGGGTTTAGGGTTAGGGTTAGGGATAGGGTTAGGGTTTAGGGTTAGTGTTAGGGTTAGGGTTAGGGTTAGGGTCCCCAATCTGTGCCGTCTAAAAAAAACGCGCTCCCGGGTTAGACAATGGAAACAGCTGTCTCGCGCATGTGCACAGCATTATTTTGGAGGCTATTATAGTTAGCGTTGTCTTTATAGCAGCGAGATCTAAAGCTCGCTAATGTAACCAAAGGACATCGCGCCCTGCTTCTTACGGTCACTGTGGGATAGGGCCAACCTCCACATCATCGCATCCACTACATAACTGCTAGCCTCATTTCCCCCTTCTCTTTGGTAAATAATTGTTGATCCATTATAAAAAAAATACTCTGCCAAATTTTGAGTTTCTTGTTGAAATTATGGGCCTCGGTGCCTCCAATAGTATGTTTTGGAGTCACCTCTGCCTATAGTTTCAACAAGAAACTCTCAAGGCAAAGTGCATTGTTATAATAACTAGCCGTTTATCCATCTCAGTGCTTGATACTAACTTTTTTTTTCTCTCTCTAGTGGTTCTTTTGGGTTACCAAAAATCTTTAAACCTGAAATTTTGGCGGCCCGAAAAAGAAACCAGAGCTGGCCGAAATGAGAGCAAATAAAGTTACAATCCATTTTTGTCTCGCCCACCGGAGGTGAAGGCGAGACTGAGGGATCCAAATGGCGTCCGTCCGTCGTCCGTCGTCCGTCACAAATGTTAAAGTTTACCCGCAAGACTCTCTTATGATGCATAACTTGGCAACTGTTACAGTAATGGCAGCCATACTTGGGTGATAGAAGCACTAGGGGTATCTTCATGTTATGGTGTTGTCGGAGGTCATGTGATGATGTCAAAGGTCATTTGAGGTCATATATTAAAGAGTATGTGCAAGACTCTCTTTTAGAACTATGTTAAAGTTTACCTGCAAGACTCTCTTTTGACAAATAACTTCACATAAGTTGCTTGGATTACAACCTAACTTTGGTCATAGATGCACTGGGAGTACCTTCATGTTATGGTGCCGTTGGAGGTCACAGGATAAGGTCAAAGGTCATTTGAGGTCATACGTTAAAGTTTACTTGTAAGACTCTCTTATCACACGTAACTCGACACATGTTGCTACAATGGCAATCAAACTTGGGTGAGGGATGCACTGGGGGTACCTTCATGTTATGGTGCCGTAAGAGGTCACATGATAAGGTCAAAGGTCATTTGAGGTCATACGTTAAAGTTTACTTGCAAGACTCTCTTATCACACGTAACTCAGCACATGTTGCCACAATGGCAATCAAACTTGGGTGATGGTAGATGTCTCTTGGGAAGTTGAAGGTAACCACAAGGTCAGAGGTTACAGACGGGGGTCAACGAACTTTTAGGGCCAAATGTTAAGTTTTTAGGGCGCATTTCGTTTATGGCTCATAACTTTTGATCCCTTTGTCCGTTTGTGACCAAACTTGGATGGAAGATGTCCCTTGGGGAGGTGAAGGTCGTCACAAGGTCAAAGGTTACAGACAGGGGTCAACAAACTTTTAGGGCCCAATCTTATGTTTTTAGGGCGCGTTTTGATTGTGGCTCATAACTTTTGATCCCTATGTCCGTCTGTGACCAAACTTGGACGGTAGATGTCCCTTGGGGAGTTAAAGGTCATCAAAAGGTCAAAGGTCACAGAAAGGGGTCAACAAATTTTTAGGGCCCAATGTTAAGTTTTTATGGCGCGTTTCGATTATGGCTCATTACTTTTGATCCCTTTGTCCGTTTGTGACCAAACTTGGATGGTAAATGTCCCTTAGGGTGTTGAAGGTCACCACAAGGTCAAAGGTCATAAGCAGGTCAATTGACTTCTGGGAGTTATAAAAAATATTAATTCCTTGTACGCGAATGGGCGAGACACAATTTGGCGATTGCCTTGTTAATCTTGGGTGCCGATCGGGCCATCAAAAGATAACCGTTTTGAAAATATGGTGGCCCGACAACAATTTTTCGAGGCCCCAACAGGCCACCGGGCCACAGGTAGTGTCGAGCCTTTTATGTATACCAACATTGCTTAAAGTGGAAAGAGAATGAGAGTAAAATTGCAGAAGAGTCTAACCCATTAACAAAGGCTTCAATGACCGCGAACATGCCGGGCAATGATAAACACTTTGCACCCATGTCTTATTCACATCATAAAAAGTGGTTTTGGAAAATGCGACGCTGCAATCATTTCTGTAGAGCGATGCAACGATGGATCACGTGAGCATTCTTCTCTAGCCAGGTCCTATGCTAGTACGTACAGTGATTTACATCCCCCGTGTGAACGACAGTGAAAGCCATGAAACACAACTGAGGAAAACGAAAGCATGGAATATGTATTGGTTCCATTAATTTGATTTTACAGCAAGAATGTTGAATGGCTGTGGTAGTCTTTGCTGTATGTGACAATTTTTTGACATCAATTAATTGACGTTGATGACGAAGATAGAGATGATGATAGTGATGTTTTCAATTTAGGAGAATGAGGAGTAGTCCCCAAGAAGAGGTTGTGTAGAGATGGAAGAAGAAAACGGCGAGAATAACCTATACAGAGGATGGACAGAGGAGGAAAAAGATGGAGAAAGACAAGAGGGTAGCACGGCAATGAGAGATAATTATAACGACAGATATTCTATGAAAAGTAGATTGGGTGAGTGAGGATGACTATAGAAAGAGGGAAACGTACTGATTAGTTTGGGGGGAAGGATTAATATGAGGAGGAAATGAAGAGAGATCTCATGGTGCCCTAGAAAAGGAGGAAAAGGAGGAGAAAGAGGAGGAGGGGAGGAGGAGGAAGACTTATAGGAGGAAAAGCATGTTGGGTGATGAGACTGACTATATAAATTATGAAAGAAAACACACTGATTTAGTTTATGAAAGGAGTAATAGGAGGAGCGAATTAAGGGAGAGGATGCCTTGAAGGATGAGGAGGAGAAGGAAGAAGAAGAGTAGAGGGAAGGAGGGGTGCGGGGAGGAGAGGAGAGGAGAAGGAGGAGGAGGGGAAGTGACAAGAAGAAGGGTAAAAGGAAACTAAACAGGACTACGTGGGAGAAGTGTGCTGCATCTTCAGGGTGGTATTCATAAACTCATCAAAAACTTTCGACACATTGAATGAGCGGAACTATCTGTGATTGTGAAAGACGATCACATGAATTTCAGGTAATTTCGATCATATATTCTTCATCATCAGATCAGTAATCCTTCAAAAAAGATTATACAGAACAGTAATTCAGTCTTAATCACAAAATTGTTATATTCATATGCCACCGAGAACACTTTTAGTCAACCATGTTAACCTTAAACGATAGATTTGCCTCTTAATTGCCTATACAGATTACCAACGTCGTGTCAATCTATCCTCTACTGCGCATGTGTCAAACATTCCACGTTCATGTCGATAACCCAAACAGTGTCCGTTCACAGGCCATTCTGCTAATGCAACTTTTTTTCTTTCTACCATGCTGTGCTTTTATGATATCAATATTACACACACGCATGCTAAATAATTCAGTGGATGCTGTCGCGCTCAAAAATCAGGGCATGTGTACTCCCGACGTAGCACTTGGCAATATCATGTTCATTGAATTTTCATGCTTTTAAGTTAGTGAAAATGTACGAATAACTTCTTGTGCCATTCGGCAGCAGAAGCTAGATGCCAGGTAGTTTTCGTCGGGGCCGTTAGTTCTGAATTTCCACCACAGCAGTCGGTTCCCTTTTCCATTGTGGGAACCCTTCCTAAACAACATGGTACTTTGGAGTGTACTAATGGTAAGGTATTCCATATAACAGGAAAAAGAAATATAATCTTTACCAGCAAGTGGACGATTGCGTGAAATCAAATTGGCGTGTTGAGGTTGGACTGAAATCATTTCCTTGTTAAAAAGTTGGTTTGATGGTCAATAAAAAGATTTTTTTTTTTAGTGAGTTGACGTTATTTCAGGGCTTTCAATGCAATTCTGGACGGTGTCATTGGCATTATACTATTGTAGGCATTTTTGAAAAATTAAAAGATCACAGCCTGTCAATATTTTGGATTAACCCAACAGAATCAACTGCAACTATACAAGCAGGACTGCAGATGAACAAAATAACGAATGATCTAGCAAGAGGTGGACCAGTCCTTTGTATATATATATACGGAACGAGTCTGTCAAAAATATCAATACCATTATAATTTTGGTGAATCAAAGGCTTTAAATAAAGCTTGTGACTTACGGAGATGATGAGACAGCGCGGACATGGAGTAAAAAGAGACAGAATTTACTCATTTTTTTATAATAGCTTAATTCATTTCTGCGCTTCACTTCTGTGTATACTTGCGAATAGGCTAATGGTCTTAAAAATCGTGGGAGGTTATAATTCACATGGCATATAAATTGCTATACAAACGCATCACTCTGTGATAAAATCATTCTCTATTCTAATTGTCATCTTTCAGATCTCTTTCCTTGCGTTCGGCATGGCGCCACCTAGCCTTCAGAGCTGTAGCTCAGGTGAGTGTTTTACTGGCGAACAATAATGCTGTTTGTTTTTCATTTTCCAGCAGGAATCATTTTGACATCATTCTAGTCATATTTTGGATATGATGTTCCTTTGTTGATCGTCAAATAATTGGTAGATAGTGCCTTTTAATTAAGCCGTTGAGGACGAATATTGATTTTGCTATAACATGCATTTGCACATTATAACCATAATCGTCGTCATCATTGTTGCTATGATAATTTTATTATACTTGCATTATTCAAAGAATTAGACATTGTCACAGTACAATGGGTGTATAATATTATGCAGAAAGATGATGATGATGATCCACAGCATTTGTATGGCGCCATTATATCTGTTATAGAAACATTCAAAGATTCAAAGATAGATAGATAAATAAATACGAAGAGAGTACATAATAGACTCTTTTATATGTGTTTTATGCTCTTCCAATTTGCGAAATGCAGACTTGGTCCGGGTAGGGCTCAGACTGAAAAGTGGTTGTGTCCTTAAAAGGGGGTCATTCCACGAGACCGACAGCCACGAGTCATACAGCCTACGAGTTCAATATCGAAAAGAGGTCCATGAATCACATCCCACGAGTTGACGCAAGGCATGTAAAGCCCATGAGCTCGACACGACGTATAATATACAAACAGCCCACGAGTTCGACAAAATTCAACACGGGACCTAATGCGTCGGTTTCGTGGGCCTTGTTTACTCAGTGTCGAACTCATGCGCTTTATAAGTCAGGGGCTGCATGACTCGTGGGTGTCGGCCCTTGACGTGTACCCCCAAAAAGCCGATATAATGTTATTGAAATTAGTATCCAATTAAGTTAATCTTCTAATAGTGAAGACCAGCAGGTGCAGTCGATACAACACGTACAAGGCAGAATAATAATGATCAAAGCATGAGTCGTATATAGGTATTTATAGGAGGATAACATTTGATGTTCAAATAGCGGATAATGACAAATGATTATCAGATACCGAATATAACGGAAATCATGACTATAGCAATGACAACTTTCAATAATTCAATAATAATGACAATGATAATGATGATAATCTGTGATGGTGTTTTAGGAGTTTTGATACCACTAATAATTGTGGGTGATTATTGTTCATATGATTATAAACATTGGGTGAATGCTGATGTTTATCATGATACTTTATCGTAATGAAGATCGTGCGAAACATGACATTTGGTAATATGTAGTTTTAATGACTCAAGAAGGGCATGGGGGGGGGGGTGTTAGTCGTCAAACTTTTTAAACTCCTTGACAGATCCCAGTGACACCAGCCCCTTGGAAGCAGAACCCTTCTACACCCTGTGGTATAGCATGGACACGCCCATTGACGGGAAGGACATTGAAAAACTTAGCAGTGTTCTAGATCAAGTAAGAACAAAACCATAATTTGTGGATAATTTTTTCTGTTATGAATATATCAATTATGTTCATTATAACTATGTACGTATTAATATCTATATTACAGTTGTGTATATCTCACTTTTATATCAAAACCATGCATTGCCTGTACGTTTTCTATGAATGTATGTATGTTTGTTTGTTTGTTTTATATGCCATCTGAGAGTATGCCTGGATATAGCCCATTTAATATTTCCGCTAATCGAGCTGGACTTCCATGGGGTCCAATATTGAGTGTGACTTTGATGTTAATGTGTCTGAATTCATTATCAAAGCTTGGACACTAGTCTTGTTGAAATGTTGCCCAAACAATTCGTAATTTCTGAGAGAGGGACTCTATCTTATAAAGTCATGTCCATATAAATTGAATAAGAATATATCACACCCTTCCCCCCACCACCACCACACGCCCTGCCACTCCTAACATTGATAATTATATGTATCGTTCACTCAGTTTTACAATGTTATATCTTACTCCTCAGCATAACTCTGCAGTGTGTCGCGATCCAGTGTCGGCAGAATGCCGCGTGCGCGTCTCCCAAGTGCCGGCTGACCAATCAGGACTCGTTTTCAGGAAAGACTGTACGGACGCCACTGTCGGACTCAAATGCGTCAATGTTGATCAGCCATCGGGTACAACCTGTCCAGATTTTGAGATCCGGTTTATGTGTCCATCTCCAACAGGTAAATATAATCGTTTTTATCTAAATATCTAATGCAAAGTTAAAGTTGTTTAGGTTCTTACGTGTATCAAGGCGAGGGAAATAGAAGGAAATTACCGTTAACGTAGGTGACCCTAGTCCTTGCATGTGCACATCGTAATGATCAGAGTGAAAAAAAAACACCTATCGTTCAAACGAAAGTGTATTCTACATTATGGACTCCATACACATGGTATTAGGACGATGGACTTGTAAAGTTTAGTATGTTTTCAAGTGAAAGCTGCATGATTGCAAACACATATGTAATATACCAATAAGGAGAGATGATCATGATGTTACCACCTTAAATCTCTGTTTGTTAGATTCCATTACATGAATAAAAGTTAATTTGAAAAGAGTGTCATGAATTCCTATCCAAACGATTCCTTCTGAGAGGGTCCCAGGGCAGTTACCCCCTGGGCAATTACCCCGGACCCTTCCCCGAGCCCTAATCCTAGTCCTAATACTGAAACCTAATCCTATATAACCCCGCAACTTAACCCTAATCCCACTCTTTACTCTAACCTCTCCACTTAACAGTATTTAGCCGGGGGTGGGGGTGGGGGGGGGGGGGGTATTTGCCCTTGTTGGGTAATTGCCCTGATTCCCAAAGTATAGACATTGTAAAGTCCCGACGAGGTTCCCCGACACGACCCCGGAACTTTGTCCCTCTATGTGTGCGCCAACTAAGGTTTCAACTGGGGGCCAGCTGTCATTCCGGACCAGTGTAGGAGCTACATGTATAAAAATCAATTTCGTCTGAACTGACTTCATTTTTGAAAGGTGCCCTGCCACGCCCAAACCTCTTCTGGGACTTCAGCGGAAGGACGAATGAATTTGACCCGGAACCGGTCGACTGTTCCGGCCGTCAGAAGGTCACGACCTCAATCTTCAGGTAAGATCGACAAGTTAGTGTCACGCTGTGCAATGAGACAGGAAACACGTCAGTGATATTGTAACATTATGGTTCATGGGTGTGAGATTTCTTCAATTTGCCTTCCTCCGTACAAATCAAATCGCTGATCTACATTTTTAACAAACATGTCGGGAAAAAAAATGAAAGAGCGGGAATCGAGCTTGCCATCTTCTGCTTTCCGGGCAGCGACACTACCACCAGGCTATCCCTGGTTGCCGGCATGCGGTGACAAGATGAACTTGGAACAAATATCCAACCTCCCAAATTCCGACATTGTTATGTCAAGTTGTCCAAGGCCGACAAGGTATATTAAACGAAAACAAGAGATTATTAAGCAGAGGGTGGATATTATTATAGGGTATGAATTTTTATTAAATTTGTTTTCTATCTCTTGCTTTCATTATTTTATATGCCTTTCCGCCTAGGACTATACTTAACATAACTATGTCGGAATTTGGCAGCTGTCACTCTGTTTGACCTCAGCTGTAAAAGTATTATAGTATATCAATGCGCTTCGTGATTCCTCATGTAACAGCAATGTACCGGATACTCCGGATGGCACCCTCAACAGTCCGTACAGCGTGATGATTCTGGAAGACGCCCCAAGTGCGGCAAAACACAAGTGCGCCCTCCGAACCGAATACACGGCACAGCTGAATATGAGCAATTTTGCGGGACACTGTCTGGCAGACACCACGTGCTGTCAGTCTGTGAGTATCCAATCTTTGACACTTTGTTTCAGGGTAACAGTGGTTAGCGGTATTATCTCCTACCATACCATAAAGGAATCTCTTCCCATCTCCTTACTACTACATGACACGGTTAAGGAAGTGTTTCTTCCACTTATACTATATATTGTATTTTTGAATGGTGAACGCGTCACAACGTCCGAGAATCTCATAGCAATTTCGATCCTTTTGAATTTTTTTATCTAAAAGGATATTGGTCTATGTGATTGTCTAGTGGAAGCATTTGCAAAGGTTGAAAATAGAATGAAGTAAGATAGAATTTCTGAAGGCCGTATGAACGAAATGGTCTTTCTTAGACCAAGAGCCGGTACTCGAGGGTTGCTATTCCTCAACATACATGTATGAGTGATGGAATGGTTGTTTTCTCTTTAGCAGCCTTGCATAGGAACGAAAAAGAATTGCAAAAACACAAAAGAAAGAGAATCCTGTACAGCTTTCCGTGACTGAAATAATCTACTTTGTTTCAGGGTTTGACTGTCAGCGTTTGGATCAAAAAGAATTCCGCATTCCCGGGAAAAAGGTACTTCATGACTTCCGGGACTTACAGCCAAGTAGACGTGAGAAGCGGCATATCCATTACGGTCGAAAACAGCAAATTTATTATTCACCAGATCATCCACGATGAAGGATATTCCACAGACGTTACTTACCCCTGTGGAGATGGTGTGTGGTGCCACTACGTGTTTTCTTTCCACCCCTCCTCGTCGGATCTCCAAGTGTACGTCAATGGACGTGTGATGGAACAAATAGCGCCCCCTAACCTCTTTGCCATCACTTCCTCATATCAACATAGAAATGACCTACTCCTCTTTACCAAGACCCTGACTATGCCAGGCTACGCAGCCGACGAAGCCCCCGACATGACAGTGAGCGACCTGAAGATCTTCTACTCAAGGTTTGATGCAGCCGAGGTTGCGCAACTTTACATGGAGGAGACTGGCCGTGAGTTTTCACAATTCCCAAACCCAACCATTATAATTAATCATAAGACTACATTTCAGTAACTCACATAATCATTTCGGACATCATTCGAACACGAATTTACATTATTTTACGTGTAGGACACCTTAGGTCGATCGCATCAACCTTTAGCCTTGAAAAAGCTGACGTTTGTTAAGAGGAGCTGATTCCCCCCCCCCCCCCTCCTAAAAAAAAGGAAAAATCACAGCACCTGGTTTATGTGTCATTTTTTTCACAGATAAAACCTGTATTTGACGTGGTTAATTCATATATCTTACGAATGGAGATCTTAGATATCTATCTATCGCGGACATAAGCGCATGTTTCGCTCAATCTATATAGAAATAATGTTTTAGCTGTCGGAAGAGGCAATGTATAGCGTAACATAATCAAGGTGACAAAGGTATCTTGCAAATCTTTTCAAAACGAAAACGAAGCAACAAAAGGTATCATTACTGAGTTGCGAGACATGATTTCCTCTTTGTAAAAAAAAAAAAAAAAAAAAAAAAACCGCTATTACTATTACTATTACTACTAATGATGATGATTATGGCCATTAATTTTCTGCAATTCTGATGCAGTAATCCATTAGTTTGATGCTTCAAAGTTCAGTATCTGGAATTCTTGTATTTTTTTAATTCTCTCTAGTCAGTGTCAGTAGAAAATTGAACTATTTTGCTCTTCTCTAGAATATTCTGAATCATCTGAAAACATAATGGATATCATGAACGTTCGTCAAACTAGCGACCCTTCCGATCCGAACCTCATCGTAGAGTGCCTCGTATGGGGACCTTCACCGGATAATCCTCCTACCATAGATTGGTTTCTACTGGATTCCTCCAGTCAAACCTACACTGAACCAGATGAATCCGGTTTTGTCAGCTTTACGTACGTCATCAGTGTATCCGACGGTTACAAAACGTTGGGTGTGCTACAAATTGTTGATTACCAGGGCGACTTCACCTTCGTTTGTGAAGCATCAGACGGCGTCAGTGGATCAAGAATATCTAAACATCTGTCAATTCCAGGTAAAGATGATTTAAACAATATTGATCTATCGGAACTCAATCGATTTATATTGGATCTGTGTCATCCTTGTGCTCCAGCTATGGCTTCCATAATTATATACATTAAAGGGATCGTACAGTTTTGGTTGAGACTTAATTTCAGGTTTCTAACATTTTTTGGTGAAATAATGAGAAATCTCTTATGAAATATGAAAGAGCATGTAATTCTCTGAGGAATTGAACATTTATTTGATGAAAATTGGTTTTGAAATGGCTGAGATATAAAAAAAAGAGTGATTCTAATAACGTATGGGACCCACACTTTATTACGGTCGCTTTGTTTTACTTTGTTTTTGGATATTTCAGTCATTCCAAATCCGATTTTCATCAAATAAACTTTGAATTCCTCTTAAAATGGTGTGCTCTGTACTATATCATAAGTGTTTTCTTGGTATCTCGCAAAAAGTTAAAAGCCCAATTCTCATCTCCACCAATACTGTACCATCCCTTTAAGACCTAATGCCAGTTTTGAGAGTGACTCAATTAGTTCTCCGACGATGCAGGCACACAAAAAGTGGGTATGATCTTGATCATTGTTTGCATGGGTCTTATCTCTGAAACATGGTGTTGTTTAATATCCAAACATGCTGTTTCTCTGATCATGACAGAATAGACCGATCGGTGAATAACCACAAGAACAAATTTGATCTTAATGTTTTATATTAACCGGAATAAATAAATCTAGATACGATAGACGCTTATGAGAAACAATTCAACTGACAAACAAACAAACAAACGACAACCCATAAATCCATAGTTAACCAAACTAGCAATGAAAATAGCTAAATCAGAACAAAGTATTAAGTTTAATCTTTGTCCATACAGAACGCTCGTACCACTGGACATCTTGGTTTGATGTGGACTCACCGGATGACGGAGTCGAATATGAAGACATTGCCTTGTTACTTCAGGCAAGATATTAACCCGTTCTGAGCCACTGACTTTGTAGACCCTAACAGTGATGTTTTATACAACGCCAATTGGGTCTTTATGGCAATTTCAGTTCAAGCACACAAAGGTTTAAACCGCAGGAACGTGAATATGTAGGATTTTTTTTTCATATCGTGTGGTTAGTAAGTGGTGGACAACTCCCTGTGATTGAAGGGAAAATTCACTCATCCAGAGAGGAATGATTGCATTCAATTTTGATGACTATTACCCATTTTCATGCTCATTACCTATCATTAAAGGTAACACAAACTGATGCGTATAGTTAAAAAAATATTCAGACCCCTTTCGAAATTATCTATGTCATTCACAATAGACGTAAGTGCTATTGTCGACCTCGGAGCATTTTCCAGGCGGGATGAAATCACTTAACGATCTAATGAATGCAGCACCACGTGCACATGTGCTCTAATTATGTTATTATTATTCATTCATAGTATTTTCTGCATTTGACCCCCATGTGACAGGAATCGTGCGCCCATCCTAAAGACATTGCATGTCGTGTGAAATACACTGGCGTGACGTCAGAGGCAGCCGGACAAACACTCCGTAAGGCATGCACCCTCACCGACGGACTCCAGTGCATGGGGACATTCGAAGGTGTGGCGGACAATCCAAACTGCTTTGACTACGAAATCAAACTGCTCTGTCCGCACGGTATGGATTGCGCAAATTCCTATGATTGATGAGGCTAGTCAGGATGAAAATGGGAATAGAGAGTGCATGGGTTAATGATAATCAACAAAGTACATGAATTTATCCCCGACGCGCGGTACATCTGACTTACTCCGGCAGGTGCAGAATGCAACATTGCACTCTGAATATCTATCATGTTGCGTGCTGGACATACATGTAATTTTGTTACATGTAGTTGCAGATTGGAAACTGCGTGTCTTTTATCAGTATAGATAAGAAGAAAAAAAAATGGGAAGAAAGATGTCACGTCATTTCCTTGATTCGGTTGCATTCGCTTTGCATAGCGATTTTCACGGCGAATCAATTTTCCTGTGGTTTTGTCTGGACAATGTGTTGAAGATTAAAGGGGGGGGGGGAGGTGTGGCGCCGTGGGGGGGGGGGGGGGGTTACGCCTATAAGACCATACACAATAATTCATTAGTTGGAATGTTGAAAGGTGTTTCGTGCTAGGAAATGATTGTCGCTTTCCATAATTGTATTAAACACGGGTCCCTTTCATTAAAGTCCTATATGAGAGACTTTTCAGCCATAAGGCACATTGAAAAACTTTATGAAATGGATTTGAAAGTCTCGCACAGCTACATAATTGTGATCGACTTTGGCAATTTCGATATATACTTTTCTGAGATGACTTAAGACTTTATGAATATCTTTCTGAGAGTGGTCCTACTTGACAACTTGAAAGCTTGCCCGAAGTTTGCCCAACATCGCTAAAAGTAAACTGTGCAAACTGAATTCCAAGTCATGCAAGTATTGCAAAGTGTGTTTTTTTTTTAGGTAAACATTGACAGAATAGCTCATTTCTACGTGAGGACGGAAGAAACGTCCATAAATCTGAATATGTTACTAAACCGGTCTATGGTACATTTATTTCCAACACACATGCTGGGAAAGCTGTATCTGAAATAAAGTATGCCTACCGATGTAAAGCAGTGAGAATTAAGGACTCTCTTAGTTGATTTTTTTTTCTTTTTGAAGTATGTCACTTATATCTAGAATAACACCTGCTCGTCTTCATTGTGCGTTATCACGAAATGACGTTGTATACTTGAAATAATCACTTTAATACCTGTTATTTACTGTTAGATCCAACTAAAAGTGTATTATATTACTCGTAGTTTAATTGACTTTGCATTCCACTTCTATATAAAAAATGTAGAAATAAAATAAAAATGCAATCAATCAATCAATCAATCAATCAATCAATCAATCAATCAATCAGTATCTAAAATTATGAATCACTTCAAGATACATTATAGGAATTTTGTTGCTGGAGTCTACGTCTATTGGGTGCTGTTCGTTATTCCGAAGGTTCGCTGTTCCGAAGGTTCGTTATTCTGAAGGGTCGTTAATCCGAAACACGCAAATTCCCTATACCTACTCTCTAAAAAAAATCGAGTGAAAATTTTCACTCTAAAAAGAGTGAATACAAAAAAGAGTGAATTTCGAGTGAAATTGGAGTGAATTTTGAGTGAAAATGCTCATTTTCACTCTTTTTGGAGTGACGTCAGGGATCACTCCAAAATCTTCGAGTGATCCCTGACGTCACTCCAAAATGAGTGAAAATGAGCATTTTCACTCAAAATTCACTCCAATTTCACTCGAAATTCACTCTTTTTTTGTATTCACTCTTTTTAGAGTGAAAATTTTCACTCGATTTTTTTTAGAGAGTAGAGGTTCGTTAATCCGAAGATGAAAAAGGGTTCGTTAATCCGAATTTTTTTTTTTTGCATTTTTCGGAAGGTTTGTTATTCCGAAGATTGGTTAATCCGAAAATGAAATTCGGAACAATGAACCTTCGGAATAACGAATCTTAGGAACAAATAGCCTTCGGAATAACGAACCTTCGGAATAACGAGCTTTAACCCGTCTATTTCCCATTACTCTAGAACGGATTTACTGGTCGAATTGGTTCAATGCCGATAGTCCTGATGACCCGGGTGACGAGGAGACATTTGATCTACACCAAACTCTAGTGAGTGTGAAGAAATTCATGTTGTCATATGTCAGGAAAGCAAAAGACAGATAATTTAGTAAATTTTGAGAGACGGACTTTCCAACGGGTTTGTCAAGAATTGCTCATTATGGATGAAATTCGTGGCGACATCTTTGATGGCACTTCAAAAATCTGGGAAAAAAACCCCTAAAGGTTTTGTATCCAATATTAAGGAGAATCGTATTCATAGACTGCTTGTAGCTTCCTGTCACATTGTATTTTGTCTTTATGTATCAGATGTGATATTAATTATTTTGTAGCAGAATGTTAAGTAAATAAAATTTCTTTTGTGAAAAAAAATCAGAGGTCGGTTTACAGTTTCACTTTGCGCATACGTATGAACAGAGAAGGGTAATCAATTTTGTACGATCGGGCATGTAGGTTCTTAAATTCTCAGATATAAACATCTGTAATATTATGATGATTATTTAGACTAAGCTTCTTCAGCTCCAGTATTATAAGAGTAGTGCCCTAATCTAAATTTAGCAAGGGCTTAGCAAGAGCATGTCTACCTTTGCCAAGGAGGTTATGTTTTTGCCAGCATTGGTACTAGATGTTTCAAAAAAAATTTCCCACTTTTGATTCTTAATAATTCATAAACTATATATTAGATAACACTGTCATTAATATGAGTAATAGCTGAATAGTGTACAATTTGGTTGAAGGTGGTTTGAATATGAACACATAAATCAGTTTCATGTAATCCATGACTAATTTCACAGTTAGGTTCCAGATTTTGCTCTATTTTCAACCCTCTGTACAAAATTTCACTTTGCACAGGGGTCAATGGGTGTGTATGGGAGTGTGTGGTTAACACCCTGACAATGGTCCTAAACAATGGTTAGGGTTTGAATGCTTCATTATTTATTCATGAGAAATTCCACTATCACAACTAGTCTTTATTCAGCCTCTGGCAGTATCTGTGTAAAGTCAAACGCCTGCCGATACTGTCGTTGGGTCTCGACAGTGCTCTCCCTACTTCTGAAAAACGAAATTACAATGAATGCCTTCATTTCTATCGTAAACATGGTGACAGGAAGCAAAGAAAATCAATTAGAGTATACACTTAGTGTAAATGGAGCCTTAAATAAATCTACTGTGAAACATATCGCCCCACTGATAAATGCTGCTGAACTCTTTACCAAATATGATTTCTTTTTATCAAGAAGCGAAAAATTTGTCAGACTATCTAATTAGTAGACAGTTGTATTAAAATGAGGAACTTTAGATCATTTATGTTTATTTATATCCCAAATTTAGTGATATATGAAGCAAAAACTGAAAATGATTGCCAGCTGGAATGGAATGTGGTGTTTGCAAGCACATGGAAACCTGTGCTTCCTTTTTCCATTTGCATGCAGTTTACCCTTTACCGTGCATGAATCCAGACTAGCAGTGCCCAAGGACAATCCACATGAATTATTGATTAAGCATTCATGTGCCTTGGAGCACGAGACTGACGCCTAGTCAACAGGTGGTTCAGGCATGTCCATTGTTCAGGGCCATTGTCAGCACACACTCACATACACATCATTGGTTCCTGTGCAAGGTTCAATTTTTGTACAGAGGGTTAAAATTTGACCAAAATCTGAAACCTTACTTCAAAATCAATCTTAGATTTAATGAAACTGATTTATGCTTTCACATTCAAATTACCGTCAACCAAATTGTACACTATTCAGCTATTATCTATATCAATGACAGTTTTATCGGATGAATAGTTTTTGAGCTATTAATGATCAAAAGTGGAAAATGTTTTTTGAAACACCTAGTATGTCTATCATCAATGGTGTTTTGCTATCCAACCGACAGCTGTAAGCTTTGGCAATATCAATGGAAAATGTTGTTAATGCATTCATCACAAGACAATGACATGGATTCCTGGCGAGATTCTCGTCACCTGGTCTACGCAAGTTCTTTGTTTGAACATGAATTCCATTAGATTGTTACGTCGGGCGAACTTGTGCATTATGCCGCTTTGAAAACAAGTGGATTGTCAAACCAATGAGGTTTAAGAGTTGAGTTCCATCGGACTGTAATCATTCAAACAGCTGTCAGTTTTCTATTGGTGTATAACATGTATAAAGAAATTCCACAGGTGCATTTGTGCCTTTCATGATCGATTTTCGATTGGATTTTTATCGGGCTGATGTGAAAACGCCTGCTAGGCTTGACTTATCAAGGCTTGACTTATCAAGAAAGCAGTCGTTACGCAGAACCATTTCCTGATAAAATTACAGGATACCGAGTTCTTTTCGGGAGTGACAAGCAAAGTTGTCAAGCGGTAGCCACCCTCCATTTCTCTTTTCTCTTCTCGCATACAGAACGATCCATCGCTGTGCCCAGAGCCACTCTTTGCCGAGTGTCGAGTGGTGGAATCGTGGGAGCCGTGGTACGTAGTAGACGCCAATCTCTCATACCCATACACCTGTACGCCTGACGGACTGGTTTGCCTCAACGGGATTGACGCCGATTGCTCGAACTTCGAGGTCCGGTATGCCTGCCCATATTCCAAAGGTATGAAAGAATTTTACAAGCAATCTTTACAGAAGATTGTTTTTATCATCTCCTGGGGTCTATTCAATTAAAGTTATCACGACACTTCTTCCATCCCGGGATAGTTTCAAGGAACTGCTGAAAGGGATTACTACTACTAGGTATATACAAGGTACAAGTCTTTGCATAAATATCAGAATGACCAAAGTCGCTCATATTCTTGCCATGCTTGTAGCTATGTGAAATTTTCAAAGAGAACTAGTTTAAATTTACAATCCATTTCACAAAGCTGCTCATAAGCATGTGTTATGAGCGAAAAATCTTTAGTAAGACTTTCATGAAAAGAACCCCTGGTAAAATAATCATTGAGAGATGAGATTTGAAAAGAATTGATACAAAGTAGTAGATAACTTCTACACAACTGTTTACATGAAAATTCTATGATAGTCAATCAGTGTTGCCTATTACGCAAATAGATAGGAACGAGTTATAAAAATATGTCGCCGTCTGAACCAAAGGGTATAGAAGCTAGCGCTAGCTTCTATAATGTTTTACACTTTGGTCTTCATTTGGTCTGAATAGTCTGATGTCGCATTGGCGGATCCAGACGGGGCTCACTGGGGGCGCGCCCAATCTTTATTTTTTGTTAAAACAAAAGAAATAAAAGGACAAATGGGGGGAGGAGCGTGCGCCACTCTCCCTCTTCATTTTGTAAAGGCTCCGCCCCTTAATGAATTTCCTGGATGCTCCCTTGCGTCGTATGAGAGTCTCGAACCATAAAAGAGAATATGTTATGGAATTGGAAAAGACAGATTGAATTCAATAAGCTGAAATTCAATTAGCGGAAGGGGAAAAAAGTTCTTGTAATGACGAATTCGTTCGTGTCACTCTACTTGCATGTTTGGCGCAAATTTAGAAGAAATCTCAAACCCTAAGTTCATTTACGAACAACGGGTGGGTTTGTGTCCTTCTTGATGTAATATTTTAAATTTCCGGGGTTAACGTGTCGTAAGACTTTGAAGTTCTTATTGTTGATCCCCATTAACATGAAACAAAAATTTCTATGTTTGTAGTTGTATATGTCCTTGTTTTTTATGTATTTTATGATGACTGAAGTAAACTGAACTGAACTGAAGTGGCAAAATGATATTCAAGTGCGATAATTTTAGAGGCCTAGCCTTTTGACGTGGTAACAAGCAGGTCAATTAAAATGTTCTTTAAACTTGGCATAGTACTACTCTTTTTCCAATTTACATGACGTAAAACTAATCCGAACTGTAAATTTCTCGACAAGCTTTCCATGATTAGCGTGTTCGTAAACAGTTCTGTTCATGTTGGTTTGCTCAAAGTTATTGTCACCGGGAGGACTCTTGGGGCTGGAAAGGAAAACCACTGTTTTCAGACTCCTGACCTAGTCCATCGGTCTATAATTGTCTTCTGCCCACAGTTCTTAAGCCAGTGGAGTACTGGGATTTAAGTGGCCGAAGTTCCACGTCCGAACAGGATCCAGTCGACTGTGGAAACCACACCAACGATGTCGTCATCTCCAACACAGGTCGGGCACCAGGTACGCTTAGTAACCCAGGGCTGGTTTACACGGAAGCACCGGAAGAGGTACGACCATTTTGTCAAACTTTGAATCTGATCCGTATCGAGGATGGTTTTCACCTTCTCTTCCTTTCAAACCGTGAAAGGCTTGTTACTGCTACATGATCTCAGTGTAACAAAATTACGAGAAAAAAACCCACACAAACTGAATCCTAGAATTTTAATTAGACCGTGATTGCACATCTAATCTTTCTCTATCCTTTTGCCAATGTTTGTCAATAAATCTCTTTATTTTCTTTAAGAGCGTCACGATGGTGACACCTGTGTGTTTCAGTAAACTTACTGAAGGACCACCCGTTTAATTGTAATTTGGTAATTGGATAATCTTAATAACTAAAGCAAGTGGCCCGTGTTTCGACAGCTTAAGTGCGGAAGCGATTTAAGCATGCATGACTCTTACGCCTGCCCACGGCTCATTGTTCGACCCCCTATATGCCCGTGCTTCGAATTCGCGACGTACTGCCGTGCGCCGCCTGTACAAATGAAAGGATTAGCTCGCGTGCCATGATTCTAGTACACGCGCGGACGAGAGCTGTATATTTCATCGAGAGAGAGAGAGAGAGAGAGAGAGAGAGAGAGAGAGAGCGGTTTACTCGATATGTTATGATACTCCACACTGTGAGATTTACTCGAACAATTCAGAAATAATAACTCGATCCCTCATCATCCACACTGTTTACGCCATACATTTCGCCATACGCCATAATAGGGCCTACATAGTTCCTGGCGATTTCGCGAGGGTTAAGTTCGCGATCGTGAGGTCCTGTAAATTTGCTGAACGGAGAAATGTAGACGTCACGTCATATCCACATCGAGATCAGCGTCAATTTTCGGGTGTCTTTAATTTCTCGAATAGCACCTGACTCGAGAAATTCGCGAAAAGAAAAATCTCGCGAAATATTCGGCGTATACAGTATACCAACTTATGTTAACCACTTGCACTCAGCTGAATGACCACAAACATTGGACCAATGAAAACTCATAGGTTACGTTAACATTCAGTGTGGCTTAGTCACCAGACGTTTAGTCCATGGGCCAGGCCAGATATTGGTACCATCTGAGGTGGCAATACCTTTTTGGTGTCATTTTGTTTGTCAGGCATAGATATGCTTATCAAGCTATGATAGCATTTCCAGATGAGTAGCTTAGTCATAGTAAATTAATTTTAAACCAATTTGGTCTCGTTGTTATATCCCTGTACTTCTGAATCGAGACCAACCGCTATACAAAGAAGAGCACTGTCTTCTGTATGTTCACAGGTGTTCTGTTGTAAACGCGGTGCGCTTAGTCTTTATTCAAGGCAGCGAAGGGAAATCCAAGGGTTATGACGTCCACAGCTCTTAGTCTAATATTCAAGACGGCGAAGGGAATATCCAAAGCTTATAATACAGTGTATATCCCTTTATCTAAAAACAACAACAACAACAAATCAATTTCTCGTGAATTTTAGCTGTTTTTCATTTATTTATCATTTTCCGGTGAAAACGCTACGTTGAAAACGCTAATATTACGCCAATGTCGCTTTATTTCCATCCAACAATGAAAGATCATGCAAAAACAATGTGCCGGTACACTACAATACATTATAATTAATAATGTTGTAAATGAACAGTGATTTTTGTTTTAAACTGATGTATTTGTTGAGAGGGTGGTATAAAAGCAGTATAGATAATCCCTTTTATTAGGAACTTTAGATATGATAACGGTACATTGTTCTAGATAAAGACTAAGCACACCGCGTGACAGCTATGGACATCATAACCCTTTGGATATTCCCTTCGCTGCCTTGAATAAAGACTAAGCGCACCGCGTTTACAACAGAATACCTGTGGACATACAGAAGGCAGTGCTCGTATTTGTATAGCGGTTAGTTTCGATTCAGAAGTATAGGGATATAAAAACGAGACCAAATTGGTTTAAAATTCATTTATTATGACTAAGCTACTCATTTGGAAATGCTATCATAGCTTGATAAGCGTATCTATGTCCGACAAACAAAATGACACCAAAAAGGTTTTGCCACCTCCGGTGGTACCAACAACCCATTTTTCGGCTCTTGGCCCATGGACTAGTTTAATTCATCGTCTTCTATGCTGAAATCTCCTGTCGATGCGACAGATAAACAAACTGTATAAAAAGGAAACGCAAGTTCACAGTCCGGAGAAGATCCAGAACGAAGAGAATGAGGTAACAAAGATGGAGGAAAAAGAAAAGGCTTTTCACTGTACAAAATGGCATGACTCCGATATATTCTACAAATGTAATGGTAACCTTTTTAAGAACGGCTGTAACACAGGTACAGTAGTGTATATACCTTCCTGTCATATATTTTATTTTTGTCGTAAACATACGACACGCGTGACTGATAAGATAAACTCATGTAACTATACTATAGAAGTTCATAATCTTCCATGTTGCAATCTCCTGTCGATGCGACATAATAAAACAAACTGTATATACAAAAGGAAACGAAGAGAATGAAGAACGAAGAGAATGAGATAAGAAAGATGGAGAAAAAACCCCCCAATTTTTCACTTTATAAAGTTCATGACTCCGATATATTCCATAAATGTAACGTTTACCTTTTAAAGAACGGCTGAAATATATGCACTCCTGTCATACATTATTCTTGCCTTAAACATAAGAAATGTGTGACTGATAAGATACAAACTCATGTAATTACTAGAGGTAAAATCGACTAGATTCAAGGTTTGAAGTTTACAAGTCGAAATGAATTGCACTGTAACTAAAGTGAAAAAAGATATTCAACTCAAAGCATGTAACCAAAAATATTGCACTGTAACTAAACTAAAGACATTTGATGTAGATGTCAAGATGTAATGATTGCATACGGCGATAACGTAGCATTGCCGAAAGACAAACAACAAACATAAATCTATTCATTCTAAATCAGAATGATATAAATTCACGCTTTTGAGACCATATTAAAGAGCTGCATGACACTAAGTGCCAGTGATGCCAACGATCAAAGGAATGAGTGAGTTGCAATTACTTCTCGGCCATATTCCGTGTGTATGACAGATGATAGAAAAAAAGGAAGCAGGAAAGGAAGCAAGAAAGAAGGGTGAAAGCTAGCAGAAAGAACATTTGAAACCTGCTTCCTCGATCTCCTCATCTGTTAGGCCGTCCAACACTGTGCAGACGATATGGAACCATCTGCGGCAGTAATCGCAGCCCATAATTCCTCGGGATCGTCGGTATACTGCCCCCACATTCAGCACACATATTTTTTATTTATTTTGCCTTTATTTTTGGCTGCCGCCTTCTCCTCCCTCTCGCGCTTCCTCTTCCTCTTCTTCTCCTCTTCCTCCTCCCTCAACTTTGCCCTCTTCATTTATATGAAGGCGACACTACTGACGCATTTAGGAATGCTATCAGTAGTGTCCGTCCTCCTGCTCGAAGCCCTTCTCTCGGCTTTCGGGAGAACCAGCTGTTCTCCGAGAGCAGGGCTGATGAACCGTTCGTGCGGTTGGCCCTGGCGCGCCACAGGTGGAGGTAGGTGAGCCTCTGGTAGTGTTGGGCCTCCCTCTGGTGGAGGTAGAGGGGCCTCTCAGGTGTTGTTGGGCCTCCCTCTGGTGGAGGTGGAGGGGCCTGTGGTGGAGGTGGTCTTGCCTCAGCTGGAGGTGGTGCGTCTTGGAACAGGGCAGCGGGTTCCAACCTCTTTGTGTGATACTTCTTGTTGAAGGGGAAGATCCCCGCTGCCCTGAAGCCACTCCACACAATGTCAGGCTTGGAGGACACTTCCTCCCAAGCCGGTCGAAAGGCCCTAGCAAATGTCAGCTTTCCGACAACCTCACCAGGATTGTCCAGCAGGAAACTCTTCTCTGGCTTCCCCCAAGCTGCCTGTCTTCAGGGGCCCGAACACAGTCAAGTCACAAGGTTGTAGAACGTGGCTGGAGTGAGTGAGCCGGGAGGCAGTAGAGGATGATGTTTTCTTCATTGCAGAGTTCCGCTACCTCGAGGCTAAGGTGGCTCGCATGACCATCCATGGAGGAGTACCGGCCTTTGCACACCGTGCTGGTCCAAGAACGGGATGAAGCTATACAAAATGAAGTCGCGGAAGACTTCACCATCCATCCACCCGTTCTTGGACCTGCCCTAAATGCGTCTGCCGGTCCCCCTTCTGGTGGATTCTCCCGGAATCTCTTCCCGGCAAACACCATGCAGCGTAGGAGGGAGAAAGTTGCCATCGGCGCATATGGTGCAGAGAAGCGTTATCTGCGTCTTGTTCCCGGTGGAATATCTTGCGACCGCCTTCGCTCCCCTCTGAGCGAGCACTCTGTCGGTTTTCCAGCAAAGCGGGAAACCCGACTCGTCGCAATTATATTTTATCCTGGACGGCCGGGATAGAATCGACAAAGCATGATGTTGCCGCATGAAAGTTTCCAGCTGGGAAAACCACGCGTTGAGGTTGTCTGGCGTGATGACGGCGCGTTGAACTCCTATCGCCTGCGGTAGTCGTTGAGAGACGTCGGGATGTCTCTTCAAGAAGAGGCGCATCCATTTAGTTCCCGGGATATTGTCTTTGAATGGTGTAGGTCTGCCGTCCTTGTCGAGCATCCTTTTCACGACCTGTAATTAACAAATGTGTAATACATTTTCGATGAACAAAGAGAAAAAAAATCTAAATATTAGATAAATTCAATTTTGTTGTTTTATACTATGCTCTTCAAAAAATCGGCAAACTTTTTTTCTTTCAAATAACATTTATTCATGTATTTCAAACAACAAAGATAACATCAAAATTTTCATTTACATGCATAAACTAGAGAGAAATTCAAATATCAAATAAATCATTTGGAAGATTTAACAAAGGTCTGCCACAACGTATTTTGTTTTCTTCAAGTCTTTTCCGTAATTCTGATAGAAACATATATCGCAATCTACGTTCTCTATTATAAACACCTTTGTAATTACGCAGTACTGTAAATTTATGAATACACCAAAAAAGCTATGTTCATAAAATCATCTACTTCCTCTTCTTCGTTGCTCTTTAACAAAAATGTAATATTAATGTCAGCAGAAACATGAAAAACTTGCTGAAATAACCAAGAAATATAATTCCAAAAACTTCTGTTCAGTTTGCATGTAATAAAAGCATGTGTTATATCCTCATCTAGCTGACAAACATCACACTTGAAATTATCACTTATTTTCCACTTAAACAAATTCATCTTCACTGGTTATGAATTATATAACACTTTAGAATTAAATTCTTTCAACTTATTATCTTTTACTTTGACTAATTTACGTACAAAACAA
Organism: Diadema antillarum; assembly: GCF_040938485.1. NCBI lineage: Eukaryota > Metazoa > Echinodermata > Echinoidea > Diadematoida > Diadematidae > Diadema > Diadema antillarum. The sequence continues at coordinate 2,725,713 of NW_027270950.1, read as the reverse complement.
TCATTCCAAATTATCTTCATCCCTAATACGCTTTCCCAGAAAAAAAAACAAAGGTCAAAAGGTCAAGTGAAAGTGCTAAATTGCACTTTTTCCTCCATATCTCAAAAGTAACTCAAGGTATTATCATGAAACTTACATATTTATGCATGTTCTACCTAACAGTGATTCTCTCTGGAACTGTGAGGTCAAAGGTCAAAGGCCAAGTTTAGATAATACTATTTTACCATTTGATACTGAAATTATACTTTTTCTCAATACCTTGAAAATTACTCAATGCATAAACTTATAAAAGGGTCAAAAGTCAAGTAAAAATCATCAGTTCCCCCAAATACCTGTACTCTGGCGTTTTAATCATTCATCCAATTGAACCTAGTTCTAGGAAAGTGAACATTGAGCACATTTGTGCCAAACCTGTCATTTTAATATTTTGCCAATTGTGTGAAACTGTCATCACACATTGTCAAGACATTGTACTACAGACCTATTAGGAGAACCATGCATTATGGCGGAGGCATACCAGTCGCCGTAGCGACATTTCTAGTTTTCTTAGGTGCATTCGGAATTATCGTGAAAGTAGATTGGATCATTTTGAGTGTGAGTTTATTTTTCATACATAACATAGATAAATGTTAATTTATTTTTGTTATCGATTTGATGTGATTTGATTAGCTAAGTTAACAAAACAAGTGCAATATCCAGATATAAAAAGGATGTACATTTCGAGACTAGATCACGGATGTAAATTTTATGACAGATTCATACGAGATAGAGAGGCGAGGAGGAACGTCAAATCTAATGCTAGACTATCGGTGATCTAACGCGCATATAATTATGACGAACAATTGCACATCGCGCAATCCTGGCACAGGTGGCATGCATATTTAAACAGCTCGCAAGCCTAGTATTTTGAAAAATAAGCGACCACTCAACCCATTTATAAAGTCTCCCCACTTCAAATTAACGAGGAAAATTGTCCTCTTCTCCTTCTTCAAAAATAAGAACACTCCTGGGCCCCATTTCATAAAAGATGTTAGGATGACAACTCTTGCTGGAATGACAACTTCCCACAGCAAACAGCTAATCAGGAAGCTGTATTCTTGTCGTTACCACGACAATTGTCATTCCAGCAAAGAGTTGTCATCAAATCAACTCTTCATGAAATGGGGCCCTGGTTCTGTTATGACTGAACTGATAATCATTTTACATATTTTTGTTGAGGCAGAATGCTATTTGACCAATTAGAACTTGCTACTATACACATGTTGCAGTTAATCATAATGGTTCTTGATTAAATCTCTTGATTCATTATAACGAGCTCTCAACGTTCCCAATACTAGGTTTCTCAAAAGTGTGCCGTGGTGACCAGTCTCGACCCCCCTCGCTACATAAACCTCGGTTCCTTCGCGGGACACTGCCTCTCGAGGATCGGCTGGTGTCCCGCGGGAATTACTTTGGGATTCTGGATGAAACTGCCGTACAGCCCGGAGGGGGCGCCTTTCTACCTCCTGTCGACCGGAGGTGCTTATGCGACGTCAAACGGAATCACTATACACATGGGAACAGGAGTAAGAGTATAATTTTTGTTTGGTTGGTTGTTTACTTGTTTGCTTGTGTTGTACATCTTCGAACAGTCATGTACACAATCATGCTCCTATACCTAGTACCTGTACACGTTGTTAAACACAAACACGCGCAGAAATACGTATATCCGCGTGTTATATTTTTCTCTCTTTCCGACATATCATAATCAATCAACGTTAGGTAATGATTGTCCTCTAACTCAGTGTATTTTCCATTGCACGTGAGTATTTCTAGCAGAGTAATATATATATATATATATATATATATATATATATATATATATACATATATATATATATATATATATATATATATATATATATATAATATATAGAGCGAGAGAGAGGAAGAGAGCGCGAGAAGGAATCCCGACCGTGTACAGAATCAGTGTATAGCTCCTTCATTATCTCTATATAAGATGCGAGAAGATTGGGCATCATTAACAGACATAGCTAATCCAAAGTACATGTAGTTTATTTCCAAGCTTTTGATCTTTCTGAGACCTTGATCAAGGCTGTGAAGTAATACATAAAATGACTCTACCTGGTAGGCCTGTTAACATGGTTGCACTCACTAGCATTATTAAGTCTAACAATAACATTTTCATCAATGGGTTCGTAGTTGTATAAGAATATATAACAATTATGAATAGATCAGTCATTTCATAATTATTGGGTACATTTCATAATGATATGATTATCATACTATACATTCATGTGTTATTGGTTTTAAAAGAATACAGTATGAGGGTATACAACAATAGTGGCCAATTTGATATCCTCATGTTGCATGCCAAGCGTGTATAACATAAGATTATAGGCCTAGTACTAATAATGTAGAGCTAAACATTTTCGTATTGTTGACAATAATATAGAGCGTAAGTAGCGTGACAGTAGTGCAAGACCGGACGTTGTGGTATTCTACGTGTAATCGGCTATACAGTCATGACACAGCACAATAGCCAGGCGTCGCGTTGTCTCCTGGCTATAACACTAAATCATAATAACTATATTTTTATATACATACGATCAAACATACTCATATAAAAACAAAAAGAGAACAAAAAACGGAAGATATAGCTAATCCATCATAATATACCGTTACATATATCAATTATTTATTCAGATCAAATCATTACTCATAATCCTTATCGCCCTCAACATTACTCGTATAAAAAACAAAATAAAAAAACACCCCAAAATCATATTCTAGAATCCATCATACACCATTACACATATCAATAATATAATTAGATCTACTCATTACTCAGCATTACTCATATCTTATGGTCATATAATAGTAATCAGTATAAATAAGATCTAATAATGAATACAACAGCTGCAATGTGTCTTAACTAATTATACATAGTGTTTTATCTGCATGTAGTTTAGCTATATCTCTTGTGTGGTCAAAGCCTGGGCTGAATATCCTGTTACAAGTCTATAGTCAAAGTGAAGGATATTGGGAAGGATGTGTGTGTGTGTGTGTGTGAGGTTCACTGGTCGACATTAATCATAATCATAATATTAATGATGATGATAATGATGATGATAATAATTATAATAGTAGGAGTAATAATGATAATACAATACATTTATAAGGCGCTTAATACGGATGTTTCTAATCGCACATCAGTTTACTGGAAAAACAATATTTCATCGAAAATAATACAAAACGACAAAAATACAAAAAACCCGTATATAATTCAAACAATACATGTAGTTACAGTGTATAAGTACGATAAATTGATACTGAAAGTCAAATTCAGTGTGCACCTCCATCGACCTAACCACAACTGGACCATTCCAAAGGACTATCTACTAAAAAAAGGATATATATATATATATATATATATATAGTGCGAGAAGAAGAACATTCGTGGAGGTAGCTAGTGATCAACGTGTGTGTTTATTGCTGAGCTTTCGGTCATGTTAAGACGTTCATCAGGACTCTCTCTCTCTTTCTATATATATATGTGTGTGTTTGTATATGTATCTATATAAATACATATATATTAGTTTTCAGCAGAGTCTTAATCTTATTAACAGAAGTGGCTAGATGTATATAGGCAGGTAGGGAGTTCCAGAGAGAAGGAGCAATTGCAGAAAACGCACGATCACCATATTTTGTGGAAGTGCGAGGTCCAGGAGTCAACTGCATTGTAGAGGATGAACGGAGGGATCTTGAGGAAGTAGAGTCGAACGTAAGGAAATGATATCTGTGAGATACTTAGGGGCTTGCTGTGGAGGATTATTTGGCGGGATTTTGTTCTGATTGTCTCGATGCCGGTAATCTTTATGTTGTCAGTTGGATGGTTGGGCTGGTTGGAATGTACTGTGTATAGGGGAGAGGTTTCCGCATGAACTTTAAAGGGATGGTACAGTATTGGTGGAGATAAGAATTGGGCCTTTAACTTTTTGCGAGATACCAAGAAAACACTTATGATATAGTACAGAACATACCATTTTAAGAGGAAATCAAAGTTTATATGATGAAAATCAAGTTTGGAATGACAGAAACATCAAGAAACAAAGTAAAACAGAGCGGTCGTACAGGGGTCCTCCGTGATCTCGCGCCAGGCGGGGGCGAAGGCTGACAAGCGGCCGCCCACGCGTCCCACCTGTCCAAGCGTTCGGGGCTGCCTATCAAAAGCCGCCGCGCTGCTGGGCGACGGGGCGGGAACCGGAGCGGGAGGTGCCACGCCCGGTGTTCCTGCCGCGAGAGTTGTGGCGCCGCTGCCCGGAGGGTGAATTCGCCCTCGGGGTTGGGGCAGGGGCCACCAGCGGAGGGAGGGCTACCTGCCGGGGCGGGGCGCGGAAGGAGCCGCGGCCACGGGCAGGGAGGTGGCGCAGCTGGGAATTCAGTTCTCTGGATTGTTTTCACGCAGCCGTGGCGCAAATTGACCAAAGAAGAGCTGAGGCCCCTCGAAGGGGACCCCTCTGGTCAGCTGGGTGCTGTGGCGTTCGAAGAAACCGAGCATGCGCAAGGTCAGGTCGCGGCGGCGGCGCGTCGTGTACAGAGCCGCCCGCGTTCGGTCGGGGTGATGAGAAGGGAGGTCAGTAGAGACCGGTCCTCCTGAGTGACCGCCAGCGCGTCGGCCTGCGACGATAGGTTGACCAGCGCACCAGCATAGGCCGCTAGGCGCATGATAGAACGTGAGAGAAGCGCCATCTGGGCCCAGCGCCGGTCGTCCTCTGTGAAGGGGCGGCGGCGCAGGGGGTTGCCCCCAGAGAAGTGGTGCCCTAGCGCTAAGACGTCGGCTGAAAGGTGTTCTGGCGCAAAGTAACGCTCATAGTCGTCGGATCGAAAGAGGAAGGCACGGCGGAGGCCAGCCGGGCCTCCTCGGAACTGCTGCTCCGCTGCTAGGCGGTTATACTCGCGGCGGAAATCCGCGGTAAGGGGAATGCCGGAGGCTGGGGAGGGGGGCGAGCGAAACAGTAGGGAGACTGATTGGTCTTGCTCCACGCCGGACGTTTAATTTACCCGTCTTCTCCATGGCAACGAACATCAGTTCTGTGGCCCGTTGCATAAAACTTACCATTGAATTTCAATGGTAACTACCGTCAAAATTAGGCGTCACAGCCAATCAGCATCAAGGATTATAAAATTTACCGCTAATTTGAAGACTTACTGCTAGAAAGGAGCGGTAAGTCCAGCGGTAAAGGTTTTATGCAACAGGGCCCTGGGGTGATAGTGTCAATGTTACGCGTTGCTTGCTGTTGTATAACGTGCTCGACAGTCTTCCATGGCCATGCCGGCTTGTTCTGCAACTGCCCGGTCGCCAACCCTGCACTGCAATTCAGTGACGTTGATAGCCACGTCAAATGCAGAATGCTCCGTTTCCTTACAGTTTATTACAAAACGACGACTATAAGGAGGTAGGAGTTTCAGACTGATCCTTGGGTCGACGCAAGCTGGTAGCTCGGCACGAGCGTGCGGCCGCGCGTTGTTATAGATCAGGAAGATGGATCCATCAGCTGGGAATGTATACCTTGGCACACGCGTGCTCAAATCGTTTCTGCTAAGTGTTCCACGAAAGGGTTCCTTGTAACGGTACAGTTTGCAGTTGTGAACCAAGCCGATTTTCCCTCGACATCGCGAAAGTGACGTTGCAGTTTTTCCTACACTGCATGGTTGCTGACAACCTAGGGAATAGGAAAGTCTCGAAGGGCTCGTCCAAAGTAGGCCTACCACCTTGTCTAAATGTTATAACCACATTCATGAATGAATACGCAATGCCACTTCTACGAAGCAACATATTCATACACCATGACGCTTTACTAGAGTTCTTGGCGCATTTCTTGTAAATGTATATGGGACGGCTTCGGCCAGCTTCATAGTTCTCAACATCCCATCTATTTCCCATGAGATTTCATTTCATTTATTCATTTCAGTACGGCACATGATCCAGCCAAACGGCTGTTCTTCATCATGTCCGTTCAGACACGGATGTTGCCGATGCCTCCTAATCCCTCTTCATCGGTTGTTGTTTGTTTCTTTCTTCTGTCTTTAGATAAATAAAAAATACAAGTTGCATATACATTGCATATACGTTTAGTATGAAGAAACGGGGAATTTCCCGTTCACATGCATGTATCTGCAAAATATGACTGTTCTTCCACATGATCCCAAATTATTGAAGTGTTGCAAGTGGGTTGGCATTAATAATTACCTGAAGCCTGTCTCGTATTGCCTCATCAACCTTATCGTGGTGGACACCTCCACTGGGCAACCTGTGGCCCCACCCAGGCCGTATGCAGGTTGCTACTATGAGACGGACAGAACTCATTTTAATGCCAAGTGTGTCAGCCAGTTTCAAGTAGTCGATTTGATGGCCTTCGAAGGCCTCATCCAGCCTTATCCTATCTTACCTATGGATACCTTTGGATGATTCTGAACATGCTGAACGCAGGCTTTAAGCTTCTATATGTTCAGATCCAGATTTGGTCCTTCTTGAAGTAAGCTGGGTCATGACCAGGTGAATGGCGTCAAACTTAAACTGATGGATTCGTCATTCCAAAACTTATCTCGACCAATTCTAAAGCTGTAGACACTGGATTTCGTAATACCCATATAAAACGATCTTTTTTTTCTTATAGTGGTGTATGATCTAAAAATATGCAACTTTTTACTATGTCCTCATGCGTTTTGTCATCAGACCTAAATCAGGCACTGACTTTTGCTCATTAGTACATTTATCTAAAAAATGGTTTAAATGCTTCGACCACTTCACATCTCGCCCGGCGGTAAGCCAAAGTTTGGGGTTCAAATGTTGATCAAAATCAAGTTTAGAATCAACCACAACTTCCAAGTCCTCACATGAATCTACATGTGAGATGTAATGTACAACATTTCTAAAGTTCATGGCATAATCATACTTGTGTTGATCAACTTGTGTTGATTACCGACTGTAGGAACACAACACTTTTCCGGGTGAAGCTGAGAAGCCACCTATTTGCCCAGGAAATGAGACATTCGAGATCTTTCTGCAAAGACGTAGCATCTCTTTTGGAAGTAATTTTGGAAGCTACATCTTCGTCCTTTCAAAACGTGTACCTTGAGCTTAGATCCATGTTTACAAATGGTGGAAAAGAAAAGGAGATACATTGCGACTGTTAATACGAAAGTTACGATGAAAACGCCTTTCATGAACGGAAGAATCACTTCATTTTTTTCATCCTTGTACAAGTTGTAGCTACAACATAATAAAGTTTGCATAACAATCTAAAACATGTCATTTAAACTTGTTTTAATTCTAGAATGTGAGTAAAACACACATGAAAAAATACCTTTGAACTTAATATACTATTCCGAACTCGAATACTCATTGATTAGTCGAAAAAAACCCTCTTAATTGATTTCTTAATGTGAATACTAAATTTTTTAACTAAGTGCGAAATTGAACGACTAACTTCATGGCCCTAATATCGCCATTATGACGGCTCCTCGCAATGTGCCTTAGAATAAAAAGCTGCCGACGAGCCTACGATACATGATGTTATTGCTCGTATGTTCCTATGTGCCGCGATGTGTGAAATGAAGTTGAAGCGTAGTGATGTGTACACACACACACGCACACACACACACACATCCTACATAACCATTCATGAAATATATATATATATATATATATATATATATATATATAGTGTGTGTGTGTGTGTGTGAGTCGTGTGTCTTCAGCTACTGAACCCCTGGGTCGTCGCATCTTTCTAGAGTGTGTATAACGAGAGTATAAGGAGGCGGTAGACGTTGCTTAATTGAATCCTCACAAGTGATTTTACTTCAAGCTTTCGGGCTTTCTGCCCTTTGTCAAGACTGAGGACAAATCGGACAAAATACAAAACATGGCTATCATATACTAAAATAATGATGATCAAAACAATAGTGAAAATAATAACGACAGTGAAAGAGGCAGAGACGGCAGAGAATAATTACACAGATGGGAGTGCATTATATGCATCAATCTTGCACAATATAACTTGCATACATACAATCACAAACAAGCATACATTATAAGCATTTACAAATACGTATGACTAAACATCTGCGCACACACACATGTACATATAGATACGGATGTGTACGCACAAACACACATGTGAATCTCCTCGCGTATGTCAAAGCAGGCAACCATATAAACAATAACGGCAATTAATAAAATCATAATAGTAATTAAATCAAGGAGTGTATGTATAGATAAGCGGAACATAGGTACACACAAAAGAAGAACCGAGCACATAAGTAGCGTTCTTAACCGGAAATAAGTGAATAATAATGTGTTTAACAGCATTCAAGGTTACAGGAAGGGAAGAACAGAATCTATAAATACATACGGTATGAGATACACACTTCACATTTGGTCCGGTTACATGCCGACAGTCAATTTGCAAATTGCCGTAATTATCTAATGAAGATATTCTCATAAATAAGTATCCTTAATTATGGAGGAAAAGACACTCGCAGCTTTTGGATCGAGGCGAGCAAAATTATTTAAATTCCAAGATAGAAAAGTTTAAAACTAATATTGATCAGAACCTGTTACTGTTAGAAGTATTTTTGTAATATATGTATGACGGGAGAATTTACGAGGTGAATAAAGTTAACACGGGAATAATCATCTTCATTTAAAAAGATAACACTTTGCAACGCAACAAACCCTAGAACAAGATCTGATAAATGAACCTCGCGCTCTGCGCTTTTTCTAAAGTAAACAAATAAGTACATTTGTCACTATAATGCAAACAATGATGCTATGGTACAGTAAATACGGGAATAACCATCTTCATTTAAGAATGGAACATTTTGCAGTGCAACAAACCCTAGAGCAAGACCTCATAATCAAACCTCGCGCTCTGCGCACTTTCTAAACTAAACAAATAAGTAGATTGCCACTATACTCCAAACAATGATGCTATAATGCATTGACAGTAAAGATGAACACAGCTACCGCATCTCTTAATGAACAAAAAGCAAGTTTGAGGAATGTCTTCTTCTCCATGCACTGATTAGTATGTTTGGTGTTCCAACTGAATGAATTAAGTAGATGTATCGTACACACGAACTACATCACGCATGAATGACATCATGAACATGTCCCCGTCTGGATGCTGGTACCTGTAGAGAAATTCATCAAGATACGATTCGTAGTGCGCCTTTTTTCTGCTGTACTGTGGTAGTCTGGCCTTCAGGTGCCTCCAGTGTCCTTCGATGGTATTCGTGTGGAATCCGTACGAGTTCTTGAACTCCACAGAGTGGTTGACTGTTTCATGATGATAGCCATGTCTACTGAGGTTGCTATAAGCTTTCCAGCAGTCTGACACGATGGTCGTCTGTGGCTCAATGTGATCTAGAATCAACGGAAGCAAAGTGGCTTCTGACCAGTCTTCAACAGCGAACATGAAATTCTTTTTACTGTCTCTTTCGATACCTCCGAATACCCATTGGCCTTCAACAACATGTCCTCTGTGATATTTTCTTTTGTCTATTTCCACAATCTTTCCTGGGCCACCTATTTTCTCTTTCTGGTTGTTCAAAGTTTCTAAACATACTTCACGGCAGAACATAGCCCAGTCAACGGATATATGGTCCGATAGCTGAAGTTGTTGTATGTTCGCTTGTGCCCATGCTCCACCAATACGTGTATTTCAGAGTTTCGGGGATGGTGAGATTGGTGTTTTCAAACCAAGAGTCTTTTCGAATGGAGCATTCGTTGCGATGTCTGTCTGTTCCTTTATTTTTACGGCAAACCCATTTCAGTCCATCATGTCGATCACTGGTAGCGCACAGTCTCATATCTCCATGACATGTTGGACATGATCTCTGACTTGCAATGAGATTGTTTTCTTTCAGCCACTGTAAAGTCGTTTACTTGTTACACAAAATACTAGTGCAAAGGTTGTCGTAGCTAAGGAAATTTGAAGGTCGTGTAGAGCATCCGTATGATTGGTGCCACGTTTCTGTTTGTGAGGCGTTGTTTCTAGTAGGCAAACCATTTCCAGACTGAACTTCACGGGTCTGCTTCAATGGAAAGTAAGACCAGGGAGGTATTAGAAAAGGAGGGACAACTCTTCGTAACATTCATGCAAACACATGTTTTTTGTTCAAAGCCTTACAATGGGATGTCTAGCATTCCACTATACGCTTTGAAGTCATGCTCTGCACCGCTCTAGTTGCAAGGCGAAGTTCGGAGACGAAGAACGCATTTCACCTTTCGTTGAATTACAAGCTTTATTTCCCCATAAAATTTTAAATGAAATATTCGAATTGATTAAATGTAGTTGAGGTAAGGATTCAATATTATAAACATGTATTTCTAGTTTCTTCAAGTTCAAGTTCAAGTTCATTTATTTCCATTTCCAACAAACAAAATAATTGGAAGTACAATGAAACATTCGTATAAACAGATGTCAGAAAATCAGTACATGTACCACAATGCGATGAACAGAAGTAACATTGTAAAACAGATACAGGTAAATTTCCAACAGAGATACAAAAAATAACTCGTGTCACTGTGGTAAATGCATACACAATATTGCTGGAAATGGAGGGGACTGCTAAAAAGCTATAAAAAAACACACACATAGTAGCAAAAACAACAAAACAACAATTTCCCTAAGCGGAAAAAAAGGGGAAAAAATAGACAGACAAATACACACATACATGCACACATACCAATGCACATTGACAGACACAAGGCGGCTCTCTTGTAAGGAAAGATAGATGGATGTATAATGCGCAAACTGATGTAATGCGCAAACTTCTGCGCAAACTGAAATGAAATGAAAATTAGGCCATCTTAAAAACCTAACATTTTTCTATGATGCGCACATTTCCGCATGTTAGTTTTCTATCCTTTAATTTGGCATATTTTGATCTTTCAAAACATAAAGTACTCCGCTAAAGCGAGCACCAGCGTGCTTTTAAACTATTTGCTGTTAAAATTGTCAGTTTTACACTGCATTTTGATTCGCTGCTCCAATTCAAGGTACACAAATTCACTGTTGCCATCACATTGAAAGAGAGAGCGAAATGCAGTAGGGGCAAGTATTTCTAGATGTGAGTGCACTAGTCCCGATTATTGATGCTCTCTTTTGTCAAAGCACCTGATTTCCACCTGTAGTTAAGCGCATAACTTCTCGGCGGTGCCGGGCATGACTTCAAAGGAGAACAGGAGTTGTCTCTCCTTTTGTAACACCTCCCTGGTAAGACATATTCCATTTATACTTTATCACAATGTGACCGATTATCAAATTAAATGGCAATGATGATGGTGCTGATAATGATGATAATTTATTTATTCTATTTATTGCGAATCTTTATACAGAGTGACCTGATCAGCATACTATATAAATAAACAGCATAAGATAGACAAACAAGTTTCAAAACGACATAAGATAGACACATATCAAGCATTCAAGATAAAATGAAGACATACAATCATGCAGATTTGAAATAAAATTTAGACTAAATAATTATCACGCCTGTCTTCCTCAGGGCTCTGCTATTGGTTGAAATCCATTCAACATGAAGAACAATTAAACAACAATAAATCAATTTGTGTAAAAATGAATACTCGTGACAAATTACAAACGAGACAAATGATACAGTTGAATATAACAAGTAAACGTACGTGTACAAATATCTTGAAATGCAATAAATCAAATTAAAGGAACGTAGAAACGTTTAGAATAATAAGGAAATGATTCAAAATCGCGTATGGCGACTGCCACTCAAACTATAACATTGTAAAACGAAACATACGAGAGACAAATCTCTCTGGTATGGAGCACAACGCAGACATGAGAGCAGGTCAAAATAATGATATTAGTAATGATGATGATAATAATACAATAATATTAATAATGATGATAATAATAATAATAAAAATAATGATAATGATAATGAATAATAATAATGATAATAATGAATAATACCACAAATATGGTCTCCTTTATTAAGGACAGCCTCTTCAGTGTTGGCACTGCTCTTCCAGAGGGCCCTGCCGTTATCATTACTCTCGCATTGCAAGACGTAACATTGTATTAAATACCTGTGGGTCGGGAGGGATATTATTGTGGGTACAAACATCTTGTCCAAGGACGTATAGGCATTTAACGTAATTCGAACTCGGGACCTTCGAGTGAAAATAAAAGAGTCTTCGTAAGATTCGCTTGAACCAGCGCATCAAATCAAATTAGAGAACTGTCATTTTCTTTTGATATTCACAGGGCAAAATATTCATAAAGTTGCAAAGTGACGGGCGACTGTGGGACAATATTCGATTCGGTTCTAGTGAAATACCCATGGGGCAGTGGAATTATCTAACGCTGACCTTTGATGACGTCACCGGTGGGCAGTTCTATGTTAATGGAGTTCTCATTAGTAAGTTTTAACATGAATATTTCTTATATCACACAAACAAACTGAAACTTGATTTGATTACGAGGCAAGCTGTAAATTCAAATGGAACGTCGGTCAAATCACAATATTCCAAGGAATGGCAAGATGGATATTTATCATTCCATTACAGGGGAAAAAAGACGTTTGATATGATTAACTCAAGGTGATATACGCACACACATTGTGTCATTTATATTTTTCAAAAGGGTACATAAGCGCTTTATAATTACAATATATCAGATATGCAAAAAATAACTGTGTGATACATTGTATTATAGTAATGATACAAATGTGATTTGAAATGCTTCTTGAACAATTTATAAGAATTATTCGCTATGGGGGGGGGGGGGTGTTATGAATTCCATAGTTTTGGGACATTGTGAGAGAAATAACGGTCTCCAGCTCTTTAATTTTCAATTCATAAAATAATAGTATTAACTATGGTGATAATAATGATGATAATGATGACAATAATGATGACGATGATGATTATAATAATAACAATGATTATAATAATATCAATATAAATAATTATTACAATGATAACAAACGTTGATGGTGCATTCAAGACTTATCAAGAATTACCCTCGTTTACAGTCAAAACCTGTCTACAGCGACAACCTCCCTTGCGTGGCTGCTCTAGACAGGTTTGAATGTACATGTATCCTTGATTCGGTTGATAGTTGAACTCAGGATGACTGAACGACAGGAATGTGATTTGAAACCCATTCCATTAAGTAAGATGGATGTCACTGGTGATTCCGCTGGCGACAAGTCTTTTAAATTCTTTTGCAGAGTCGACGACGACGTACGACACCGAGGTCAATGTGGCCGACACCTACCACGACTTCATTCTCGGAGCTTCGAGCAAGGGTTTGTACCACACGCCGGCAGCGTTCAGCGACGTCAAATTCTTCGATTCTGCCCTATCTCTGGTGGAGATCGAAACACTGTACCGGTGTGGGTCTACAGGTGAGTCGGCCTGCGCTTTAAAGGTCATGGACAGCAACGTCAGCAAGACTTATGCCGAGAAATTGCTCAACTGTAATGGAAAAATGATGTTGTCACAAAATAGATAGCATCTATGATTCATCAGAACAATTGAGTGAACATGTCATTTCCCCATGAGACGAGTTTTCACTCTACATAATGCTTCTTCTGACAGCTAAGTTCCGTGTTGATATTTGGATAGGGCTAGTATTGTTATCAAACTTTATTGTATTATGTTGTATAATAACTGCCTCGCTTATTACTCAAGGTAGTGATAGCCAGATAATGATTATGAAAGGGTAACAACAACAGCAATAATAATCAATCACAACAACAATGATAGAACCTCTAGATAGTCATTCAAAACCATGAGTGTTGATGCTAAAAGTTTTGGACTGCAACAGTCTGGGTAAGCCTCCAAATTGGCATACCTCCTTCACCAGTATGATATGGTTTATCTCTGTCCGTTCATTTTTTTTCATACACAACAGCTTTACAGGAGACCTCCGGATGATTTTCAGATTTTTACACTTGAACAACTATAAATTAGTTACACTGGGGACAGAGTTTCAGAATTTTTGGTAATTGGGATGAAGAATAAGAATATTTTCAAAATTTAGAACAAATTTAAATGAACAAGGATGATGACATGGCAGAGTAACCATAAGAATGCATGAGTTGGGCTCAAGGAAGCAGAACAAAAGATGAAGGCATGCATAGATTATACACAGGTGAACTCTCAAGCAAGCGGTATTGTAATGGAATTACACTGCTACATTTCTGAAATGTGTGAACCTCCTATGTCATCATCCTTGTTCAGTGTAATTTGTTTAAGGTTTTTTCAAAGTATTGTTTCCCTGCTCAAGAACCACAATAAATTCCACAAATCTATACATGGAGTTGTCGATTTATGTACTACATGATGTGAAATTATGAAAATTGTCTGGAATGCCCCTTTAATCGAACAATTTGATATTTTCTTGTCTTGACTTTGCTGTTTGTTTTGTTGTTGTTGATATTGGTGTTGTTTGTTTGTTTCTTTTTTAATGCGTGCAGCTTCCACAGTGGAGATTGTCAACATAACTTCATTGGTTGATGACCCTACCGCGACAGTGACCTGCACCGTACAGGGTTACCCTCTCACCCATATCACGTGGCTCTGGAAGACGGGGATCGATGTTCCGTTATCGGCTATCGATATCACTCATAGCGCGGGTCTTGCCGTCTCAGAGACTAGTCAGGGATGCTTCACTCTATCGACTCTGACGATCGATGATATCGATGCATCGCCCTACGGAGAAGGGACTTTCATCTGCTCCGCCGATTACGAGGGAATGGAAGATTCTCTTTGGACAAATGGTAATACAACGCATACATTTGCTGATGTGCAACACGTTTCCTCACCTGAACATGATGAAGGAAATAAAATCTTCATGCGTTTCGCTTCATTTCATCTACTCATTTGCACTTGTTTAGCACGACAAGAGAAAACAAAAATACCCATTTGACACTTTATGATTATGGTGACTTTCTTATCAGTTACTGTGAGATTATGGCAGTAGAATATTCACTACAGGGTGTTACTACAGGCGATCTCGTCCAAGCCGATTCCAATGGAACCGGTGAAAATTTTTCGACTTTCACTGACTTACGTGAACTTCGACTAACACAATAGAATTAGCACGTGTTTATATCTACCGGGAAAATGCATATATTTTTTTTTGTTCGACTTTGCCAATTTTCGATTTGTGCGAGTTCGACTTGAGCAAGGTTGACTGTAGTAGCTCTTTGAACAGAGCATGCCGATTCATTCAACAAGTACCGATTCTCATGTTAATCATATTTTGGTGGCTCACTGTATGTGAAGCTGTAGGTAATGCAATCATATTAGGATTTGATGAAAGAGCATTAAGAGTTCACTGTAATCATCTTACGCCTTACCGTTTCCTCAGAGTAACATATACTTTGAACGTTAATGTGTCTTTCATTGAAATAAGTACTGTAAAGCTCCAAAGCTGTCCAAAATGTAACTAATCATACAAACTATTCAGTTTGCACTAAAAGTCTTGTTAACTAATTTTGTCAATTTTCATCATTCATGCAGTTGAGCGAGAGGCAACAACGCTACAACGTACAAGCAATGCACCACTATCAACAGGCAATGACGTCACTACAGCGCCTGTGACGACACCTGATGAGCAAACAACAAGCGAGGATGCTCCTGGTACGTTTCTAGGAAC